>NW_022147250.1:417280-967292 GCF_002938485.1 Sitophilus oryzae | reverse complement strand
ACATACTTTATTCTCCAATTTGCTTTATTTTTCAATACATAACAACTAACAAAACCATAACAACAAGCTACCTATAATTCTATGCTTCCAGGAAGGAGTTGTCAGCCCAGTTTTTGGCGCTATATTTAAATAATTCTTGCCAACTCGACCATCCTGACAATTAGAACGACCTCGTTCTATCCTAACGTTAACATAATACTTTGTTACATAAGAGGTTACATAAGCAATTCATAATCAAAAAATTTAACATAAGAGACATAAGAATTCTGATTATAACACATAAGTATCGTAATACATAAGATTAATTCTAAACATATTTTTATGATTTTCAACTATCATATCATGGGTAATTCATAAACTAATTGCATAACATAATCTTTATGACTAAACTAGAAACTAGTACATATTACTAATAAAAACTTATATTCAGTAATATCATAACATAATTTCATAACCAAAATCATAAATTTTTGCATTATATAATCATAATGTTTCATAAATTATCTCATGTGATTAAATTTTAAATTATTTTTCATAAGTCAAAATAAAATAAGTCAATCCAATATTATATGACTCTTTTCAGGAAAAATAAATTAAGTAAAATCAATTTGGGCAGATTCAAAATATTAACATTGGTCAAGATTTTGGTCAATGGCTTTGTCAATAATGCCAGATAATTTTAACCATAATTTCAAACTATTTGAATCAAAAATACCTTCAAAAGGTATTTGAGTTACCTGGAATCCTTCAATATCAGTTATTAAATATCTGTCATTTGGCAGACATTTTTTATATTACATAAGGACCTTTATACTTTGGTAATAACTTTTTATTGATACCTGTATTCACATCTACATTAGGTATCATCACATAATCACCTTTACTATAGTTTTACCTTCTTTATGCTTTTGTCGTAATAGGTTTTATTATATGATTGGCTTTTTTCAATATTCCTATTTGCCTTATCTCTTAGATCATCAAGGTCTGTTTCTTCTTCCTTATGTGTTAAAAGAAATTGTTTTAAATCGTCATTCATTAACCCTTCCTGTGGAACTCCGAATAATAGCTTAGCAGGGGTTTCTCCAGTGGTACTATGAACACTATTATTTACAGCAAATTCAACGTCATTTAAGATATCATCCCATTTCTCTGGAGTTTCTGTTAATTTGGCAATCATAGGAATAATAAATTTATTTAATCTTTCTACCTGACCATTAGCACGTGGAACACCAGTCGCAATTAATACATGTTTTACATTATAATTTTGAAGAAATTCTGAAAATTTGTTAGAGGTGAAGGCAGAACCTCTGTCTGTGATTATTCTAAGTGGTTTACTATAATCAGCAAAATATTTCCTTAAATATTTTTATTACCTCAGTTGAATTGGTAGTTTTACATGCGTATATTTTAAGCAAATTTTGTAAACCCATCAATTATAGCAAAATAAATCGATTTTTCTTTTCGCTGGTTTTTGCTAAAGGTCCGCAATGATCTAAATGTAATGTAAGGAATGGTTTATTTCCCTTAGGTATATTATAAACATATCTTTTTTTCCACTTTACAGGAGAATAAGTAATACATTTTAAACAGTTTTTTATATATTCATCAACTTTAGTTCTCATGTTTGGAAACCAATAGAGTTCTTTTATAGCATTAATACATTTATCAATACCTACATGTCCTAAATCATCGTGACAACTTCTAATTACATTTAATTCCATAGTGTTAGGTACATAAAATAGTAAACGTCTATTTTCTTTTTTATAAACAAGATTATTATTGATTTTCAAAATCTTTACTTTCAGTTTTCTCTAATTCCTCTCTAATTTTGTTTACTTTTGAATCTTGATATTGTCTAATGCTAAGATTTGTTTC
The DNA here is from genome assembly GCF_002938485.1 of Sitophilus oryzae. NCBI lineage: Eukaryota > Metazoa > Arthropoda > Insecta > Coleoptera > Curculionidae > Sitophilus > Sitophilus oryzae. The sequence goes on along the minus strand of NW_022147250.1, from coordinate 965,417 downwards.
AAAAGGTGTCTCTTCTAGTACTAAAACATTTTGATAGCATCTACTTAAAGAATCAACATGTTGCATATTACTTCCACTTCTATGTTCTAAAGTATAGTCATAATTTTGTAAAATAAACTCCATCTCATTATTTTCGGGTTAATGTCTTTCTTCTTAAGTGCTAAAGTGATACTATTACAATCTGTATAAATTTTAAATTTAATGCCTAGTATATAGACATGAAATCTTTAATGCTATTTATTATGGCTGCTAATTCTAAAATAAAACTATGTTGCTTTGACTCTGACTCTGTGGTACGTTGGCTATAATAAAAATGGATGGAACTTAAGCTTTTTTATTTTTGCATTAAAATACCGGAATAACCATGCATACTAGCATCACAATGAAGTTGAGTTTCTGCTTTAGGTGAGTATAATGCTAAAACTGGTTTTATTATTAATATTTTTTTAAATTATTAAAACTAGTAAATTGCTCAGATCCAAAATTGAATTTTACTGTTTTTTTTAGTTAAATTATATAATGGGCCAGCAATGGTTGAGAAATTTGGAACAAATTTTCGAAAGTAAGAGGTCAAACCAATGAAACTTTGAACCTGTTTTTTACATTTTTTTGGCACTGGGTAATTTTAATTGCTAATAAATGCCTACTTCGACGAATTTCTTTTTTTCATTAATAATAATATATCCTAAATATTTATCTCAGTATATAAAAAATACATTTATCTATTCTCAAAGTCAAGCGATTTTCCACTAATAGTTTAAAAACATGCTTTAAAATTCGAGATATTTTCTGGTATAGTTGTAGTTGGTATTAAAATATCATCGTAAATAAAAATTTTATTTAGATCAATAAGTTCTTTAAATATTTCGTGAATGTACCTCATAAATACAGAAGGAGAATTTTTAAGACCAAATGGCATCTTTAAAAATTCGTATTGAGCTACTGGGGTTACAAACGAAGTATATTTTATCGAATCGTGTTCAATATCAACGTGATAAAAAGCACTTTTAAGGTCCAGGGTTGTGAAATATTTTGACCTTGTAATTGAATAATTTGATCTTCAATCAGGGGAATAGGAAAGTTATCTCTTACAGTAATTTTATTTAAAGCTCTAAAATCAGGACACAATCGGGATAATCATTAGTTTCTTTTAACTAGAACTATTGAGAGCTGTACTCGAAGTACTTTTTTTGTATTACATTGTTTTCTAACATGTCGTTAATCAAATTCACTATATTTTTTTTTTATAAAAGATAAACGTCTAGGTTTAAAATAAAACGGAGTATGATTTGAATTAACTAATATTTTCATTTTAATTTTAGATTCTATTTTTTCAGGTCGCTCAGGTTGTATATAATCTTGAACAAAAAGATCAACTAATTTTTGACGATTTTTGCATCAATTTCAGAATTTATATTTAAATCAACCTCATTTTGATCAATGTAATCAATTTGTAAGATTTCATTATTTTCCTGATTTTCCAATAAATTATCATTCAATACTGATTTTATTTTGACTTTTCCAGACTCAAAAAATTAAATGAAATATTTTTATTTGTCATAAAATTTCTACCTAATAGACATTTAACAGGTATAGCATCATCTGGTACTATATAAAATAAACTTGGACATCTATGCCTTCAACATATACTTTAAACATTATTGAACCTATAACATCTAATTTAGATTTGCTAACAATCTCAAAATCTACAGATGGGGCTTCTGAGATTTCAAAATTAAATGGTCTGATTATGCTATTAGTAATAATAGAAATTACACTACCTGAATCAAGAGTACCTTCGATAAATAATTGTTTACTGTCTTTTACAAGACACAAAGGCAAGGTGAATCTATCAGGGAATTTGTTCTCGACCATCAATGCTTCTTTCTCTTCAACTTCTTTCTTAAAAAAAGGATTAGATTAAAGGAGAAAGAGCCTCTACATCCGTAGAGGCTCTTTCTCCTTTAATCTTTGGACAGTCTCTTATTTTATGTTCCATTGAGCCACAATTGAAACACGAACCCCTCACTCTAGGCATCTTTTTGCATTGCGACGCCAAATGTCCTAGCAAATTGCAATTGTAACACTTAATGGTTTTATTATTAACTTGATCTAAACTGGTAAATTTCTTCAGAGATGCTTCAATTGTCTTCTGTGGTTTTTTAATTTCATTTTTTCTTTCAGGCAATCTATTTTTCCTCGCAGTAACAATTCTCTCGTATGCTATAATGTCCTGGTATAATGCATCTTCATCTATATGGAATTTGGACATGACAAAATTACTTAATTCTCTGGACCATAATCCAATAGCTATCTGCTCTTTCTCTTCTTCGAATGATAAACTTAACTCTTTGCATAATGATGCTTTGGAATGAAAATATACGCTTACATTTTCATTGACAGACTGTACCCTCTCTTGCATTCTTTTCCATAATTCGGTTTTATTCTTGGTAAATACAAATGTTTTTAATAAAAGCTACGTGAAGGATGACCAATCCACAACTTCACTGCTTCGCCCTGAATACCAATGGCGTGCAGCACCAATCAGATTACTTTTGGCTGTTTGGAAAATAAACGCATCTGGCCAATTGTGAAGTGTTGCGGCAGTTTCCAACTGCTGTAACCATAACTTAGCTTTACTTGGCTCTTCTTCAGCACTGAATATTTCTATAGTTTTCGAGAGATCTGGCATTACGTTATAATTTCGAACTGGAGATTCTTGATTTGGCGCATGTAATGGCTGCTGCTGTTGTTTTTGTAGCATTTGCAACATCTGAGTATTTTGTTGCAATAAGGTTGTTATCGTATTCAAATTGATTAATATTAGCATTACTGTTTGGATTTTCTTCAGCTCTATTTTGCACAAATCTTTCAAAATCATCAGCAGAAAATTGGTGACTCTGGTTTTCGTCTTTATCTTCCATTTTATTTAATAAGCCGGTAATCTTCAAACTATTGTTATAACTTATCACTCTTCTTCTCTTCTTGGGGACTACGCAGATTTAACCCCACACCTGAAGTTATAAAAAGGGGAGCAACAGATCAAATAAAAAAAAAAAAAAAAAAAAAAAATGTAATTTTTATACTTTATTCCTCCAATTTTGCTTATTTTTTCATAGCATAATACCTAACAACACAACAACAGTTACTCTGCCCAGGAAGGAGTTGTCAGCCTATTTGGTGTTATATTTAAATAATTTTACAATATATATATATATATATATATATATATATATATATATATATATATATATATATAAGATTATATATAGTATATATATATATATATATATATATAGCAGTTATATATATGTTATATAGCATATATATATATATATGGCAGAGTATATATATTATATATATATATATATATAGTTATATATATATATATATATATATATATATATATTGTAAGAATTATTTAAATATAGCGCCAAAAACTAGGCTGACAACTCCTTCCTGGAAGCATAGAATTATGGGTAGCTTGTTGTTATGGTGTTGTTAGTTGTTATGTTATGAAGGAGTTGTCAGTTTAATCCTTCGATGTCTACTGTAGACATCGGGTATTGAACTCGAAGTAGACATCGGGTATTGAACGATGAATATGTTTTATACAGAGCGATCGGCAAGGAAATACGTACGTGCTCGCAGTAAAGTGTAATGTCCAAAAACAATTAAAAACAATAGTAATATGTGTTATTGTGTTGTCCAGTTTAACAAATTTTAACTCTGAAAGAATCTACGTTCAAGAGGCTTGAAAAAGACATATACTGTCGAACCGTCGTCACAAAATAAAAAAATAATGAACAAAATCTAGAAACATCTTTGCAACCCCAACGACCTAAAGCTGGCGAGGAAACAAAAAAAAAAAAAAAAAATATATATATAAGAGAAAGAAGAGTATATATATATATATTAGTTACATATATATATATATATATATATATATATATATATATATATATATATATATATATAGTATATATATATATATATATATATATATATATATATATATATATATATATATATATATATAAGGGAAGACCTGATCCCTGGCTTCGTAAAAACCGCGTGTGTATATTTAATATAGGCATCAGGAAGGTCATCTCTATCGATAGCCGAAAATCGGTCGGGCTTCATAAAAATCTTAAAATATATCAAAATATACACCTCTAGTACCCATGTATGTGACCTAGGGGGCGCGTAAGCGCGTAACAGACATATCAAGTGTATAAGAAGCCCGCTGTATATGTTTGATATATATTAAGAGTATAAGAAGCCCGCTATATCCGGCAACATCGTACCCTACCTAAACGAAAGGTTTTAGATCTTTCTACTTAAGATTATCATTAGAAAATTAATGAAATAGTTTTTTTAGATGTTTATATTGAATTTAAAATAAATTTAAATTATTTTAAGACTTAAGATTTTTAATTACATTAAGAAAATATAAAATGGAAGCTTTAAAAATATACAGTGTTATAATAAATATAAAAACGTAAATATACGTAAATCATATTTTATAATATTATTTTGTTTTAAATATACAGGGTGAGTTTCCCTACGATGTTCTTTATGGGTATCTCTGAAACTACTGAGCTAGAGTCGGTTAAATGGGGGAAAGAATTGTAGTTTTGTGGGGTCATAAATATGCGCTTTTCAGATTTTGAAAAGTTCATGGCTTGCTAGATATTTCGAAAAAATAAATTTTGGCTATTTTAAAAAATTATCCCTAATTCCATTATAATCTATTTTAGATAAAAAGCTTACAGATAAAAGTTGTAGATAATCACATCCTAATGAGATTGTGTCCTCCGTTTTCTTCTAAAGCCTGTCATTTTTGACATATGATACATTTTTTTTTAAATGTAAACCATAGTTGGCCATGACTTCATAAAAAGCGCCATTTTTAAGCTTTTTAGCGATATAAGTTGCAATATGTTTTTTTTCTGAAAAATTACCGAGTTATAGCCAATTTTTTTTTTTTTTTTTTTTAAACAGTTTCACTTAGTTAGCCATGGAAAAAAGTTCAATCGCCGTTGCTCTCGGAAATGTGAAGCTGTCACATACAAACTTTGTAAATCAAAAATGAACAAAAATTGCAAATATGAATTTTCAAATGAAGAAAAGCGTGTAGATACTCGCGCATCAATAGAGTGGTCCCAACATGACTTTCACTATAACCCCCCCCCCCATAATGAAATAAATGTTAAAAAAATTTTATATCATAATAATTATGCAAACTCAAGGATAGGAAGAGATGGACCAATTGCATGGGCCTCCTCGATCACCTCACCTAAAGTGCGAAACATTTAAGTTGAACAGCGCGGCATCGGTACGCGGGGTATGGCTTGAGTTGAATTTATCCGTAAATTGCCCAGTGGTTTGCATTGGCCCGCATTCCTTTCGCTGTTCAATTTAAATGTGTCGAATATTATCCATTTTAGATTTTGTATGCGGTATGGTTAAGAATAAGGTTTATAAAAAAGCTTATGAATTAAGAGCCACTTCGAGTGCCTAAGTGGCGGTACGAGAAAAATTTAATAAGTCGACCGGTCCTTCTGTGTGAAATAGGTAGTAATTCAGTTTTAAAAGATGCAACTCAAAACAAAGGCGGATTTTTTGAACATTTCTAAAATAACTTAAAGTGTGTGTAGTGATATTATTTTTTAAGTTTTAGTTTGTGTAATGTAAATTGTAAAGAACCGTTTAATACTATTTTCTTACTTTTTATAAGTGATAAATCATAACAGAATAAGGGTATCATGCAATCTAAGTGAAATTAGTCAAGAAAGATAAGAATTGGATATAACTAAATTCAACTTTTATAACATGTTCTGAAAACCGTTCTCTAAAAAACGTAACATTCACCTGTCAACGTATCCTCGAAAAAGTATGGTCAAGAAAAGTCAAACCAATAATTCTACATCATTTTCTTCATTTGAAAATTCGGTATTTACAATTTTTATTTATTTTAATTTACAAAGTTTGATGTGACAGCTTCCACATTTCGGAGAGCACAGACGATTAAACTTGGTTTCCATGACTAACTAAGTGAAATTGTTAAAATTATAAGAATTGGCTATAACTCAGTAATTCTTCAAAAAAACATATTATAGCTTATATCGCTGAAAAGCTTAAAATGGCGCTTTTATGAAGTCATGGCCAACTATGGTTTCCATTTAAAAACATATGTTTGTGTCATATGTCAAAAATGGCAAGTTTTTAGAAAAAACGGAGGATAGAATTTCATTAAGGATGTGATTATCTACAACTTATCTGAAAACGTTTAGTCTAAAATGGATTATAATGGAATTAGGGACACAATTTTTAAATAGCCAAATTTGTTCTTTTCGAAATATCTAGTAAGCCATGAACTTTTGAAAAATCTGCAAGGCGCATATTATTTATGATCCCACTAAACTTATTCTTTCCCCATTTCACCGACTCTCTATCTCCAGTAGTTTTCGAGATACCCATAGAGAACATCGTAGAAACTCACCCCATTAATACATAGTACTTATTTGTATATTTAAAATAATAAGTTTATAAACTTGTGACGTTTAGGACTTGCAGTTACAGCTTTAAAAAAAAAAAAAAAAAGTCTTTTACTTTAGATATTTTATTGAAAAATAAACTTAAAATCATATAAACCATCATATAAAATTATACAGGGTTGTTCACCACATACGACACGAGTAATAGCTAAACGATTAGATTTTTACAAATTGTAAGTTTTGGGTTAATGAAGGACTATTAGAGATAAAATTTAAAAATAGTTTTTACAAGATACAGAGAACCAAAATATGTAAAAATATTATAGTTGTATTTTTAAATGGAACTCCCTGTATATTATTCTATTTTTAGATTCTACGATTAAAAATAAAGGTAAATTTGATTAAGTTTATCACACTTAAACCTTTACTGTTTTTGCAATATTTTCAATTTTATGAAATTGCAGTAAAATATTAAGGCTTCATTTCTCCAAGGGTACCAAAGTTTTTAATACTGAATATTTACTGAAGATTATTTATTGATCAGATATTGTGTTGCAATAATAAATATTTTACTACCTTATACAGAGTGTCCAAAAATTTATATTAAATAATGACTAGCTTTAAACGGCAATGAATTTAAATGGAGCACCCTATATATTTTACGTGAATCAGATGCACAATGTAATTGTCTTTGGTATAGATTAACATTTTTTTATTAATTTAGGCTACTATTGCTAACCAATTTTTGTAAAAAAATAAAAGAAAATTATTAAATACACAAATAGAAAACCTGCTAAAAAGTTTAATGAAAACAGTGAGTCATTCTGCAATAGTTATAAGAAATGTTTAGAAATGTTTTTTTTTTTTTCAACTGCTTACTATAATTGTAAATTTAAAATATAAATTTAAAATTTTACTACTTTACAGTTGAGGGTTGGTGTTACAACAGCAAGATAAAACACTAATTCACCACAAAACACTAAAACACTTTATTTTTGTCATCATGTATTTTAATCATCTTCTGATGATGCTAATATGGTTAGCGAAACACGCGTTTAGTACAAAAATAGTGTTTTGGTATATTGTGGTGAATTAGTGTTTTATTTTGCAATTTTACTACTATTGAAAAATGAGATATTATTTAAAATACAAAAAAAAAAAAAATCATCAAAATACATTAAATAAATATTACTTATATAATTTAAGTAGCAAAGAGTAAAAATTAAAGATACGGCAACAACGCCGGGCTTCCCGCTACCGCGCAACATGACGCCCGGCCGATATACGCCGTCAAAACAAGAAAATATTCCAGCCGAATTAAATTCGTAGCACGTCCGTCCCTTGCCGCGCCAACCCAGACTACCGGGCTTCGACGTGTCCGCGTGATGTAGGGGGCTGCTTATATGCAACGCCACCAATAAGAAGAATATATATATATATATATATATATATATATATAGCAGAGTATATATATATATATATATATATATATATATATGCAACGCCACCAATAAGCAGCCCCCTACATCACGCAGACACGTCGAAGCCCGGTAGTCTGGGTTGGCGCGGCAAGGGACGGACGTGCTACGAATTTAATTCGGTTGAATATTTTTGTTTTGACGGCGTATATCGGCAGGGCGTCATGTTGCGCGGTAGCGGGAAGCCTGGCGTTGTTGCCGTATCTTTAATTTTTACTCTTTGCTACTTAAATTATATAAGTAATATTTATTTAATGTATTTTGATGATTTTTATGACTCATGTGATATCAAAATATCTCATTTTTTCAATTAGTAGTAAAATTGTAAATAAAACACTAATTCACCATTAATATAGCCAAAACACTTTATTTTGTACTAAACGCGTGTTTCGCTAACCATATTAGCATCATCAGAAGATGATTAAAATACACGTATTTGATCAAAATAAAGTGTTTTGTGGTGAATTAGTGTTTTATCTTGCTGTTGTAACACCAACCTTCAACTGTAAAGTAGTAAAATTTTAAATTTATATTTTAAATTTACAATTATAGTAAGCAGTTGAAAAACTATTTCTAAACATTTCTTATAACTATTACAGAATGACTCACTGTTTTCATTAAACTTTTAGCAGGTTTTCTATTTGTGTATTTAATAATTTTCTTTTATTATTTTTACAAAAATTGGTTAGCAATAGTAGCCCAAATTAATAAAAATGTTAATCTATAGTGTCATTTTAACAGAGTTATTTCCAGGTTGAAGTTAAACTTTTTTCAAATAGAATGTTATACCGGGTGCGTCTCAAAAGTGGCTCAACCCCTATAACTCTTCGTTCAATAAATCAATAAAGAAAGCAACAGTTTGCAAATTGGGACTTTAGGCTTTCATATGTTCCTTGTGTTCTTTTTTTCTCCATTCTGATGAAAAGCAATACACTGAAAATTAAAAAAAATGGTTATTCCGATAATTCTTCCTTCTTCTTTAATAACTAAAAAAATATTGTTAAGTTAGCTGCATATACAATATTAGCCCATTATTGTAAGTTAATATGGTTTTTTATATAACAATTATCATTATGTAAATACAATTTATTTCAATGTATAATTGCAGTTTTTAAATAGAATATTTTATTTTTTAATGCATTATTTAACTTTTAACATAAATCAACCTAATTTAAGAGTATTATTATTTTATTTAATTTAATTGAACCAGAGAATTTTGCTCTTCGTCATGTTAACTTAATAAACTGCACTCACACTCGCAGATAACGCGCTGTCAGTCAGAGATATTGATATTTTTATGAACTTGTCCTATACTTAATTTCACACACAGAAACTAGCGTAGAATAGACAATAAACAAAATTTTACGTCGACTCGATTGTTTTCATTATCTCATGTAAATCAGCCGCCTATGTCATAAACTTAATTAATTAATGTGTCTGTTTATGGAAACAAGTATAGGATATATTTTTCGAAAGTCTATAACAAGACAAATAAAATTAATTTTTTTTAATGAAATAAGCGATAATATTAGTATCTGTATCTCTTTTTGAAAATTTGTTACATCTTTAAAAATAATCTAAAATGTCTATATTCCATGGATATAGTGATAAATGAGGTTTAAATTATAAGAAAATGCATTTTCTACGAAAACTTGAAGAGATGGGTAAAAAATGGTATAATACAATTTGATAGACAATTACATTGTGCATCTGATTCACGTAAAATATATATATTAATATAAACTTTTGGACACTCTGTATAAGGTAATAAATAATCTTCAGTAAATATTCAGTATTAAAAACTTTGGTACCCTTGGAGAAACGAAGCCTTAATATTTTTACTGCAATTTCATAAAATTGAAAATATTGCAAAAACGGTAAAGTTTAAGTGTGATAAAACTTAATCAAATTTACCTTTATTTTAATCGTAGAATCTAAAATAGAATAATATACAGGGAGTTCCATTTAAAAATACAACTATAATATTTTTTTACATATTTGGGACACTCTGTATCTTGTAAAAATATTTTAAATTTTATTCTAATAGTCCTTCAACGAACCCAAAACTACAATTTGTAAAATCTAATCGTTTAGCTACAATACCCTGTGTCGTATGTGGTGAACAACCCTGTATATTTTATATGTTGTTTTATATGATTTTAAGTTTATTTTTCAATAAAAATATCTAAAGTAAAAGGCTGTTTATTTTTAAAGCTGTAACTGCAAGTCCTAAACGTCACAAGTTTATAAACTTATTATTTTTAAATATACAAATAAGTATTATGGGAGCATAGGTGAGTTTCCTACGATGCTATCTATGTGTATCTCGGAAACCACTGGAGATAGAGAGTCGGGGAAAGAACAAGTCAGATCATAATAATAGTGCCTTGCATTAAAGTTCATGGTTTAATAGATATTTTTTAATAAAAAAAAAATTTTGGCTATTTTAAAGTTTTCAGATCCCATTATAATCCATTTTAGACTAAACGTTTCAGACAAAGTTGTAGATAATCACTTCCTATCGAGATTGTATCCTCCGTTTTTTTCTAAAGCTTGTTATTTTTGACATATGACACAAACATATGTTTTTATTGATGGACATTCCTTGAATAAATATTATTACTAATAAAATTGCTTTTCAGCGATATAAGCACATGTTTTTTTTTTGAAATTGATATAGCCACTCCTTATAATTTATCACTAATTTGTTGTCATGGAAACAAGTTCTTTGCTCTCAGAAATGGAAGCTGTCACATCCAAACTTTGTAAATTAAAACAAATAAAATTGTAAATAATGAATTTTCAAATGAAGAAAAGCGTGTAGAATTATTGGTTTGACTTTTCTTGACCATACATTTTCGAGGATACGTTGACAGGTGAATGTTGCGTTTTTTAGAGAACAGTTTTCAAGACATGTTATAAAAGTTGAATTTAGCTATAGCCAATTCTTTATCTTTCCTGACTAATTTCACTTAGATTGCATGATACCCTATTCTGTTATGATTTATCACTTATAAAAAGTCAGAAAATAGTATTAAACGGTTCTTTACAATTTACATTACACAAAACTAAAACTTAAAAAATAATATCACTACAATACTTTAAGTTATTTTAGAAAATGTTCAAATAATCCGCCTTTGTTTTGAGTTGCATCTTTTTAAAACCGAATTACTACCTATTTCACACAGAAGGACCGGTCGACTTAAACTTCTCTCGTACCGCCACTTAGGCACTCGAAGTAGCTCTTAATTCATAAGCTTTTTTATAACCTTGTTTTTAACCATACCGCATACAAAATCTAAAATGGATAATATTCCATTACATTTAAATTCGAACAGCGAAAGGAATGCGGGCCAATGCAAACCACTGGGCAATTTACGGATAAATTCAACTGAAGCCATACCCCCGTACCGATGCCGCGCTGTTCAACTTAAATGTTTCGCACTTTAGGTGAGGTGATCGAGGAGGCCCATGCAATTGGTCCATCTCTTCCTATCCTTGAGTTTGCATAATTATTATGATATGTGGTCAACATTTATTTCATTATGGGAGGGGGGGTCATAAATAAGTCATGTTGAACCACTCTATTGATGCACGAGTATCTACACGCTTTTCTTCATTTGAAAATTCATATTTGCAATTTTTGTTCATTTTGATTTACAAAGTTTTGATGTGACAGCTTCACATTTCTGAGAGCAAACGGCGATTGAACTTGTTTCCATGGCTAACTAAGTGAAACTGTTTAAAATGATACGAATTGGCTATAACTCGGTAATTTTTCGAAAAAAAACTTACATAGCTTATATCGCTAAAAAGCTTAAAAAATGGCGCTTTTTTATGAAGTCATGGCCAACTATGGTTTCCATTTAAAAAAAAAAGATATGATTGTATCATATGTCAAAATGACAGGCTTTAGAAGAAAACGGAGGACACAATCTCATTAAGGATGTTGTGATTATCTACAACTTTTATCTGAAAACTTTTTGTCTGTAAATAGATTATAATGGAATTAGGATAATTTTAAAATAGCCAAAATTTGTTTTTTTTCGAAATATCTCTAGTCATGAACTTTTTCAAAAATCTGAAAAGCGTATATTTATGACCCCACAAACTGCAATTCTTTTCCATTTAACCGACTCTAGCTCCAGTAGTTTCCCGAGATACCCATAAAGCATCATAGGAAACTCACCCTGTATATTTAAAACAAAATAATATTATAAAATATGATTTACGCATATTTACGTTTTTTATATTTATTATATTATAACACTGTATATTTTTAAAGCTTCCATTTATATTTTCTTAATGTAATTAAAAATCTTAAGTCTTAAAATAATCTTCTAAAATAAATTTATTTTAAATTCAATATAAACATCTAAAAAAACTATTTCATTAATTTTCTAAGTAGAAAGATCTAAAATCTTTCGTTTAGGTAGGGTACGATGTTGCCGGATATAGCGGGCTTCTTATACTCTTAATATATATCAAACATATACAGCGGGCTTCTTATACACTTGATATGTCTGTTACGCGCTTACGCGCCCCCTAGGTCACATACATGGGTACTAGAGGTGTATATTTTGGATATTTTTTAAGATTTTGCGAAGCCCGACCGATTTTCGGCTATCGATAGAGATGACCTTCCTGATGCCTATATTAAATATATACACGCGGTTTTTACGAAGCCCGGGATCGGGCTTCCTAAAACCAAATCGGGCTTCGTAATGATGGCGCGTGGTACGTTTCGGTCTTGATAAAGGCGGATTGCATGGAGTTCTATAATAGGACGGGAAATAAGTTTTGTGTGGCAGAAGTGGTAAAATGTCTGGTAGGAAGTGAAAAAGAATGGCAAAATGCAGTGGGACTCATGAAATATATTATAATGACAAAAACTTCTGAACGTGAGACATAATGTCTAAAAACGCCACTGTAATGAAGCAATGCGTGAGCGGATTCCGTTGCAGATGGTGAGGCCTGCTGGTGAGCAAGTGAATGGTAGGAATCCGACACCATCTGGTAAACATTTCTTTTTTTTCTGGATGTCTTATGGAAGATTTTTCCCCAACACCAGGAAAAAAAAAATAAAAAAAAAAAAAAAAGACATATATAAACAAGTATGTATATATATATATATATATATATATATATATATATATATATATATATATATATATATATATATATATATATATATATATTTAGGTGTATTAATAAATAATATTTTCTTGCTCTTTTAGCTGTGTATTTTTTTCTAATTTCAAAAATTCGAAAGTAGAGAAAAATTAAAAAATAAAAAGTAAAGAGAAAATTAGTTTTGCTTGAAAGGGGGAACCAAGCTCCATTCCCACAACCGGTTTCTGGGCCTACCTTCATCAGGTGGGCTGTCCAGGGCTGGTTCTCACCGATACGGCAAGCAAAACTTCTTCTATGTCAACAGACGATGTCGTAAAGTGTCGGTGAGATATTAGTGCATCTCCTGTCAAAGATGGTAAGAGCGTTTTTCGGGCCTGCTCAAATATATGAAATGAACAAAATTCCTACAGCTTTAGTGTGTGTATACTATTAATAATATTGTCTTTGTTTTTTAGTTGTGTATATATATATATATATATATATATATATATATATATATATATATATATATATATATATATATATATATATATATATATATATATATATATATATATAAATAATCTCGAATAATTGATTGATTGTGACAAGGAATATCGTCGAAGATAATAACAGAATTTGGTTTTATTTTACGAGGTGAAATAACATTTTCATCATTGTCATATTCAAAATATTCAATTTCTTTCATAGGTTCTAAAAGTTGTCTTAAATATTTATATTTCGGTTGATCTAATAATTTTGAATATATATAAACATTTTCAAACCCAAAACCATTAGGATGTTCAAGCAATGTTAGCATAACATTAGTTTTATCACTTCCACTACAACCAACAATTAATCCTCTTTTCGAGCCACCACCAAACAAAGCACCATGTTTCCTAAATGGTCTGTGTGAAACTTTTTCAACATGGTTCTTAATAGGTAAAGAGAATTTTTGTTTTTCGATCTTCATTCTTAAAATTACTAATATATTCCATTGTGTGTAAAAGTAATAATAAATGCCTTTATTGTCAAAAAATTTTTCAATTTGTAGACAAAGGTAAACTAACAAACAAAGTAAAAAAACAAGGTACACAAACAAACAAACAAAAGATAATACAAAACATTATACAAATAATATTGTCAGTCTTATTGTTAAAATAAACATTTATAAATGTTTATAATGTCAAAGAACAAAAATAAAAAATAATATTCAAAAAATATTTAGCTAGTTTATAGTAATATCACGACCCTCGAAATAAATTCATTTCGATGTCATTAGTAAATATAGCAATAGCAAACATTAGACCAGTGTTTACAAGATCAAATTTGATTTTCAAAATATAATTCATTTACGGCGTAGAAAGCCTTGTCTAGTAAATAAGAGTTCAATGCTTTGCGAAATAAAAAAATGATGTTATGGATTTGATTTCAAATGGCAGGTGATTGTGCATTTTTTTTCGAGTTGTATAATATTGAACTTTTTAACTAACTTTGAGCGTGGGGTAGGTAGATAAAGATCTTGCTCCATGTTCCTGAGTGGATAAGTGTGAGATGGCCTTCTTGAGAAGCTGATACATGTTTACGTATTAGCAAACGGATTCAAATATAAATATGGAAGGAAGAGTCAATATTTTTATGAGTTCTGCTGTTTAGTCCCAGTGAATATCGAACAGCTCTCTTCTGGAGCTTGAAAATGCGGTCAAATTGGTCGCACAACACGTGCACCCCAGAATGGAAGGGCATACCTGAGGTGACTCAAAAAGTGCATAATAAACAGTTCTAGCCACTGATTAGAAACAGATCTTAATGCAAAAACAGGCAGAGCTCAATTTTTCCGACAAAGCTTCGATATGTATGTCCCATTTCAGAGAATTGTCCACAACAAGCCCTAAGAATTTTACAGATTTGACGACGTCAATGGTGGTGTTGTTAGTACAAAAGGCTGCAACGAGTTTTTATACGACAAAGCTTTAGTTTTAGAAATGTTTAGACTCAGGAGGTCTGAATCGCACCAAGATTTAATGGTGATTAAGTCATTTGATATAATCCTATGAAGTGCCGTGATGTCCTTTTTGCTCCAAGTGAAGTTAGTGTCGTCCGCAAAAAGACATATTTTGCCACTGATGTTTATGTTAGCAATGTCGTTAATAAAAAGAAGAAACAAAATAGGGCCTAGTACTGAGCCTTGTGGTACTCCACATTCTATTGGCTTGCTAGAAGACAACGTGGTATCCACCCTCACAAGTTGACTTCTGTTGCTCAGATACGACTTAAACCATTCGTATTAAAAAAATACTGTAATTGACTGAAACTGAATTTTATTTACACAATACTTTTATCTAAACAAATGAATCGTTAACCGCGCATACTCCTCGAAAAGTAACAATGAAAAAATTAATTAAACATTGAACTGTAGAGAATAGACAATTAAAATTAAAAAACATGCCAGGAGTTACAAACAAGAATTAAAGAAATACCCAATAAAATATCTATTGAACAATCTAAAGAGGCTACATACAAATTATGTCCATCAATGGACATAGCAAATTTTGTTAATATTATAATATGATAATAATATCATCAATTATTATATTGTGTCGTAATAATATTGTAGGTTTTGAGGACCAGAAGGGGAACAGAGAGTTTAAACCAGGTCGGGTGTCTACTGTTATTATGGTAAGAGGTACCTTCACCAATGAAAAGCAGTCCCTGGCTTATTTTACAAGCTTTTATTTAACTTGCTTTGTATGTATGTTTGTTCGGGGCAAATCTTTAGAAGCACTTCCTTACATTGTAGGAAATTGAAATTTGGCATGTAGGTTCAGTCCCGATGACAATACATTTTCTTGCAAGTTGTCCGATTTTGGTAAAAATCGATATATAGGATGGCCATGGGTTAAAATGAAAAAAAAATTGAGCTGTCAAATTTGACAGCTGTCAAAAAAATCTCAAAGTTATCCGATTTTGATAAAAATCGATATATTGGATGCTCTCTACCCCATAGTCGGTTTTCATTTTATTTGTCTCACATTTGAACTGTCAAATTTGACAGCTGTCGTTTTTTTTAAGTTCTCCTTTTTTAAGAAAATCGATATACATATTATTAGGATTCCCATAAGAAGTTATTTAAGAAAAAGAATTCTTTAAGTGTGTGGCACTGAGAAACCAGCATAACTAAAAAGTAAAAAATAAATTTAAGAAAAAAAACTTTTCAAAAACAAGGTTTTATTTAAATACCTACATTAAAAAGAAAAAAATAAACTTTTATTATGGACTTATAACGTCATTACAGAATTTTATATTATATAAAAGCTTGTCGCGACATGCGGGATTTGAGTGTACAGGGTGGGTCAAATTCGACGCTTTTAAATGGAAACACCCTTTTCTGTAGGAGATAGACAAAAACTAACATCGGTGTCTGGAGCTCAATTTTTGTCAAAAACAAAATGGTGAAAACCGCATATCGATATCTGTTACCGTTTCGGAGTTACGGGGTGTTTTTCAAAAATATGCATTTTTAACAAATCGCTGTAACTTTTTTGCTATGGAAAATTTTGTATTTTTATGAAAACATTTTCAAAGCACCTTTTACGTAGAATTTAATGGTTTAAGTATAATTTTTTTTTAAATTAATAATTTAAGAATTATCAACAGAAAATTTGATTTTTTATATGGGACACCCTGTATATTTTTCCTTTATTGAAAAGAATTTAAAATTACCTTTCCAAAAATATAACACACTTGATATTTTGCTCGATTCCTCTTCGAGATATAGAGTATATAAAAATTCGCCCGCTTTAAATAAGTAGGCTTTGAACGGCACCGGCTATAATGCAAAAAAATTCTAGCTGTGTCAATTAAAACGAAAATAATATTTGCTATGAGAGATGCAGAATTTTATAACAATTTAAAATATATTTAACCAACATCAACACATTTAAACTTTATCTAATAACAATAAAAATAAGTAGCAAACCAAGACATGAGATTTTGCTACAGGTGTTCGACATATCGACCGTCTTCTGTTATGGGCAGACGGGGCAGTTTTTGAACATTTCTCGCGGTATTCATTAACTCAGTGGGGGTGAAAGATACCCTCTCATAACTGCTAAGTATTTTTAATTATTGTCTAGATTATACGGAAGAATAAGGAACCTTTATTCTTCCGCAAATATATTCATAGGATTAGATCCATGGGTACTAAGTCAGGCGGCCTCGACGGCCAACGGCTGAGATCTTGGTTAGCTATCCAATTATTCTTGAAATTGGCTGCAAAAATTTGCTGATAAGTTCAGCGTTCAGAGGCGATGCGTCGTCTTGCTGGAAAAATATGTTTTCGAGTTCCATTAAAGGCATATCATCAATAAGGGGTCCAAAGCCTACTTTGGACCCCTTATTGATGAGTTAAAAGTGGCGAGCTTTTAAAAATTCTGCATTTCGAAGGGGATTATAACAAAATATCAAGTGTGCTATATTTTTGAAAAGGTAATTTTAAATTCTCTTCAGTTAATTAAAAATATATAGGGTGTCCCAAATAAAAAATCAGTTTTTCTGTTGATAACTCTTAAATTATTAATTTTAAAAAAATTATACTTAAACCATTAAATTCTATGTAAAAAGGTGCTTTGAAAATGTTTTCATAGAAACACAAAATTTTCCATAGTAAAAAAGTTACAGCGATTTGTTAAAAATGCACATGTTTGAAAAACACCCCGTAACTCCGATACGGTAACAGATATTGATGTGCGGTTTTCTCCATTATGTTTTTGATGAAAATTGAGCTCCAGACACCGATATTAGATTTCGTCTATCTCCTGTAGAAAAGGGTGTTTCCATTTAAAAGCGTCGAATTTGACCCACCCTGTACAGTTGCATTCATAAAAATCTGGTACGACAACTTTATCTTGTAATTCCTGTAATTCTTGTAATTCCAATATCTTGTAAACCTATCATTATTCCCATCCAGGATAAATTCATCCAGTTTAGAACATTTAAAAAACTTTGTGACCGAATATTATGGTGGGTTCATGCTTCCGATCTTAGCCCTAACACTAACATTAGTCCTAACCCCAAGAATATGAATCAACGTTAACGAACGCTAGCGTTCATGCTCTCGTTGTATCGGCCCTATCATTAGCCTCAGTCCTAACAGGTTGGGATATTTTATATTCTTAGGGCTAATGCTAACTCAAAACTGAATCGCGCATGCTCAAAGCTAGGAGTCTTAAGAATTCTCGAAATAATTTCTGACATGTTGACTTTGACGGTTTATAAATGTAAATATATTATATATTTTTTGGTCTAGAAATTATTAATGTAAAAATTAGTTTCTCTAGTGTTAGAAATTTTAAAAATAATTGTGAATTTAGGTTAGTTTAAAACATATGTTTTATATGAGCGCAAGCGCTTACGAGAATATTGATTATTTTCTTAAGACAAGTAGGAGAAGTATGAACGGCCTTTCCTTAAGT
This sequence comes from Sitophilus oryzae, assembly GCF_002938485.1. Taxonomy (NCBI): domain Eukaryota; kingdom Metazoa; phylum Arthropoda; class Insecta; order Coleoptera; family Curculionidae; genus Sitophilus; species Sitophilus oryzae. The sequence goes on along the minus strand of NW_022147250.1, from coordinate 946,853 downwards.
TCTCAAGGTTAATTTCTTAGGGTTAATGTTAAGGGTAAGGTTAGGGCTAATACTCTAAGTATGAACCCACCATTACACACGGGTACTGAAAATTGCCAAAATGATCTGGCAAATATCCTATTAAAAACGGCAGACCTTATTGTTTACGTCGGAATCCGTAACATTAAAAAACAACGAGACCTCTGTTCTTTTCTCTCCGAATTGTCATGAGCTATCCATAAAAATTAAAAATAGATACGGATAATCAGAAAAACAGTAATTTAGAAATGAATCTTGTTTGTCATTTTGCAGGATACCTAATAATAAAAATTACTTTGAATGCCGTAGGCAATGATTGAGTATTAAAACTAAAAGAATTTCGGACTTCCATTGTACTACTAAACTACAAAAACCAAATATATCACACACAATAAACAAAAATAAAAAACAAAATATATCACTAAAGAAAAGAATGAAATAAATTAAGCCGCACGCTACTGACTCAAAGCTGCCGTAACTATGCCTGTATGTTCTCGATGACAAAAGGGAGTTTTCGTTGCTTTAAAAAAATTCAATGGTGCGATTAACGGATACGTAACCATAACCGCTATTTTGACAGATAAAAAAACACTTTTCCGACTTTCATAACCGAAAACTGACAGCTGACTGAGAGCACAGCCCGTAGCGTAGTGTTTTGATTTTTGGTTTTTGTATTGTTGTTTGATTTGAAACTGTAGTATATGACTTTATTGGGTATCGCTATATAGGATTGACAATTTAATTTTATTGGACTCTAGTGATGAATCGGATTTGGAGGATGCTATGCTGTTGGAAGGGTTTGAAAACATCGAATATCGAGCAGAACTTTATGGGGAGTTCAACCTAGAAATATTATCTGATCAAGAGTGCAAAGCTAATTTCCGCTTTGAAAAAAAAGACATTCTTCGATTAGTTGAAGTACTAAGAATTCCCAACGAGTTTAACACAGATAAAATAATTTATTATTAATAAAAAAATCAAAACATAAACAAAATAGAATGAGGTTAGGTTAGATCTGTATTTTTCATTGTTGTGTTCTACTGCCCTAGTGCGCATGCGTACCGCTATGTTAAAGGCTTTGGCTAACGTCCGTAAAATATCGGCAGTTAGCGGTTACGATATACGATAATCGAAATTGAAATGTCAAAGTTGTCAATTAGCGTTAACCGGAATTGCAATTTGTAAGCAACGAAAACTCCCTAAAGACAATAGACTAATGTCATGTACTAGAGATAGATTGGACACTGATATAAAACAAATGGGTCCGTCATTTAGAGCCACCTGGTGATCCGGAAGAAACTAATGGAGAGTTTTGGCATAACATAATTTCAGCGTTCCGTTACTTATTAACGCTAACTAAAACGGTAACGTTATTCAAGCTCAAAATTACTCCTTGTAAAATATAAAATAATAAATATAGACTTTTTTGTTGCATTTTATGTTTTATTAGATCATTAGAAGTGTAACATAATTAAAACAAAATTAAAATATATACATACATTTTAAACACCAACAATAGAGCACATAGCGCCTATTTTTTGATTTAACAAATAAATTATATAGCAAAAATATTATAGACTACTAATTAAATGTTACAAAAAATGGTAATGGTGTGGATCACGGTGCAAAAACTTAAATGGCATGATTTGGAACAAGAATTGCCAAATCCTGCTCTCAGAGGGCGCCACTATCGATTTAAAAATACGTGGGCGGAGTAAGAGGGAAGGAAAAGTTTCTTCCCGCCACCCGTCTCATCATAATATTTCGTCATTTTTCCCGGCAGCCATCAGTGCCTAACTTTGTCTGGAACCGAGAGGTATGTGTTTTGTGGCTGTGAGTGTCGTAGTGTTCATTCCCAAAGTAAAGACGTTTTATGTTGTGTGCCCGGCCTTTTATAGTGTATTATTTTAAATTAAGAACTTTTTATTTTGTGTATCCATTTAGAGTGAATTATTCTTTATATGTAAGTATCTAGAAATTAGTTTATAATAATATAACCTGCTCGATAAAAGCTAGGTTAGGTTAGGTTAATTGTACCTTGGAAATGGCTATCGATGATAAGGAAGATTGATATTCATTAATTGGTTAGATTTACTAATATAATTTACATTTTAAATGCCATCAATTGTCATTCCTAAGGTGGCTTGATGCAGCTTTTCGTAATCGTATGGTACAATATGATCGAAAAAAAAACGGCGTCACCGTTGGCTATGAAATAAATATCGCTGTCATTCTCTCTCTATATGTAAAATTATATGAGGAACGTCATCGACCGCGTCATTTCCAAGCCAACTTGACTTCGTTTTTTCGATCATACGGTATTACTTTAGTATTACCATGTACCTAGGTATAGAAATTTAGAAAACAAAAAGAATACAAAAATAGTTGTATATATATATATTTTATCCGAGCAATAATTGTAATGTTTAATTTTTAGTTGCCTATAAATTTAATGAGCCGCATTTGTATTGTAAAATTTCGAAATCTACGAAAAAAGAAAAAATAAATAAAAATTTATAACAAAAAATAAATGATTTTTATTATAAACTTCCTTGTAATATCTGGTATATAATCAATTCACATGTGTTATTAATCATACACCTATTATTAAGTTAAATCTAATAGTACTTTTTGATTTTGGTATAGAAAATATTGTAATGTGATTTTTACCGCATGTGTATTGTTTAACGATTGTAGACTAGATATTTGTTTGGCAAGTATATTAAATCAAACATCTTTTACAACATATTTTTTAAAAAATATATTGTATAAGATGTTTATTTAACTTTACTTGAAACAAATTATCTGGCATAAAATCATCCTAGTTTTTTATATTGTATGATCGAAGAATACGGCTTCAAGTTAACTTAGAAATGACTATTGATAACATTAACCATATAACTTTACAAAGAAAATGTTATCGATCGTCATTTTTAAGTTAACTTGGAATCGTTATTTTTCGAACATACGGTATATTAAATTAATTAGGTGTAATATAATACTATAGATGGCGCTGCCAAAATTGCTTTGAATGCAATGCAGATTTCTTTTTAAAATTTAATTGCAGATTTCTTTTTTAAATTTAATTTGTAGTTCTAAATCCGTGTCATAGATGGCGTACCAAAATGTTGTCCTAATTTTTTGTACGGAAGATTTCGTTCTGTTTTAATCTGTTCTGTGGTGTGGATCCGGTGGCTGACCTTGAAACGAGTCTTTGCTGCATATAGTCACAGACACTACGCGTGCGCATATCTTCGATGTTGCCAGATTGCAAGTTATTTTGGAATTATTTTCAGTAGAAAACAAATATGTGCTTTTCAGTGTTTTTTTGTCAATATATACCGTATAATCGAAAAAACGGTGTTAAGTTGGCTGAGAAATGACGATTGAGGACATTTCCCATATAAAATGACAGCGATCTTCATTACATAGTCATCGCTGACGCTATTTTTTTCAATCATAGTACGCCCGTATATTATTTATATTATTATTTTAATATTTCGCACAACACGTGAACGCTTATTATGTATTTTCATAGTCAATAAAATTAAATAGAAATAAAACTCTAGATTCCTATAATTAATCTAATTGCTCTAGATTATTATGCTACGTTTAAAAAGGGCTTCATTAAAAATTCGGGAAATTAAAAGGGACGTGTCCAAGTTTTTTCTTTTTTTTTAATTTTTAAATGCTGTAGCTCCATGTCATGTTCATAATAGTTTTTTTTAACATTCCATCAAAACTACGGAGGCCTTAAAAGGCCTTTTAGCCTCCGTAATTAAAATTGTAGAATCAGCTTCAGCAACATTAACATGAGTTAATTTTTCTGCTACCTTAAGATTTCTCTATTCTTACACCTAATTTATGCGATTTTCTTAGCATATATGATTTATAAACCATATTTTTCCTAATGGAAGGATGTGGATGGATAGGATATGCAAAATTAAGATATTTTAACATTTATTTTCCAGACAAAGCTTAATATAGTATTAAGATTAAGACATAACAAATATTATAAGAAAGATCTACATCTAGATCTAAGAAATATAAATCACAAACTAACTAAGTCTTAATTTGGTTTTGTATAAACACAGGTATAAAACTAATAAGATCAAAACTCAACCTTCACCATATTGTCAAGATTCGGCATTATAGGAAACAAGAAATTACAGTAAATTAAGAAAATAATATCAAAGTACACGATATTAAATACTGTAATGTATTTTACGACACAAACCATCTCCCTTCTAAAGAGAAAAAGATAAAACATAAAGCTTATTTTACTCTTATCACCACACTCTTCGATAAAATATATGTCTAAAATTGCTAGTAATCCACTAACTTGATATTTTTAAGAAATTATGATACAAACATTATAATCAAAGTATATTATATTAGTAACATTATAAGTAAAATGTTACCTCTATCTCCCATTGACGTGTATTGTTCTATAAGACTCGTCATGGTAGTACTTCAATACATCAATACATATAATCAAAACTATTGGTGCCTGTAAATAACTAGAAATTAAATAACTTGAAAGAAATAAAATAATTCTAATAAATTTAAAACCATTAAGAAAAAATCCGTAAATGATGAGTTTTTAATTCTAATGTAAATATAATATATAAATAAATGTTATTATTATTACAATTTTATATATTCATACTTTCATTTCACAATCTTCATTGTCCTTCTTACCTTAATTTTTGATATCAAGATAAATCTGAAATTATAAAATTAATTATAGATTTTGTATTATTAAAACATTTGTTTTTAACTAAAAATAATTGGAAAATAACAAATACGTTTAAAATAATAGTATTTATTTAAAAGTATTTGGAAAATAAACTTCAATTTGGCAACATCGACAATGTGCGCTTGCGTAGTATCGATGATCAACTGCAGCAAATATGGGCTTCAAGGTCAGCCACCGGATCCACACCTTTACCAAAAACACTCTACACCATAAAGTAACTAAAATAAAAGAGTGTTTGAAAGGTTGTCTAACTTGGCCATAATGTTGCATAGTTCAGTTAGGGCTCCAAAGCGTCGCCACCTGCTACCTGTCACGTGTCATTACAAGAATGACAAGTGACATGACAGCAAATTGTTTGTATTTTGCAATTGTTTACAATTTTGTTTTGAATTTTGGAATTTTGTTATTATTTTTGTGTAGCATAAACTTTGTTTGTTTGTGTTTGTTTGTGCGTACAGAAATTATGGACGAAGTTTTATTTCCCGAGGAACGAGAGACCTTATATTTCTCTATGATTTGAACTTTATATTTTGTGCTGTGTTTTGCCATCATCATGTAATATTTTGTTCAGCCGATGATGTGATTTGAACACGATCCAGGAAAGGGTATCATGGAAAGCAAGTTCGATATGTAAAGACATTGCCCATCTCTGAACTCTGTGAACGTAAAACGAACTGACTATAAATTTGCGCCTTCATTTAATAGTGTTGAACATTTGCTACATCAACTGAACTTCAACTGCTGACTGCTGAGTTTATAAATCCAACTTAAAGGTGAATTAATTTTTGATGATATCTTATTTAAATCTTTATCTGTTATAATAGCATAGATTGCAAACCCTGCGATCTTATATGCTTTGTTAGTGGCGTTGTTAAATACGTTTTATAATACTATAGGTAAATCGAAGGGTAAATCGCTGGTGTATTTTGGTGGTGTACAAGATGTTGGCATTTTCGTGGCATTATTGGTATTAGTACTAAATTATTTGGCATTACCTTGGCATTAGTGTACAGAAATTCATCAGGAGTTTACCCCTCGAAGTTAATTCAGCATATATGTTTTATATTATCAAATTTAATTTAGCATTTAACTGTAAGCATTTGAAAAGTCTACAATAGTTTATACTTTTCAAATATTCCGTTTTTAAAAATAAACTTTCGTTATATTTTTGCAGTTTTAATTTCGTAATATTTTAAAAAATACATAAAATTTTATATTCATATTTAAACAGCCCGCCTTTTTTGTGGTAGGCAATGCAGATACCTATTTTACCGATAAGGTCTGTCATATTTCGATTAGTTCAGTTAGGGCTCAAGGGTGCGCTACAATCGATCCTCGTTAAACGTGTTGCCTACTTTTGACTATGGAAATGACAACTCTTTTATTTTATATTTCTCTATGCTCTACACACATAATTTATTTATTTCCGTACAATCGATCAAAATCTAGTACATTTATCTCAACTAAGGATCTACTCTTGTTTTTTTTTGGAAAAGTCTCTGACTGGCAACGCTGCATTTGAGTGACGTGAGTTTTGCAGATGTGAAAAATTTCACAACAAAAATAACATCTTACGTTCATAATGTAAGATTGATTTTAATATTTTTAAGGTAAGTCTAGATCATTTAGAAATATTTTGAGGGCAAACACAGGCAGGAAATATATAATACTCTTGCCATATTGGAAAGTATTTTTTCATCACATGGTTTTAAGTTTTTATTGTTTATAAATAAATAGTATTTATTGTTCTTAATTTTAGTATGCCAATTCAGGCTCCACAGTGGACAGAATTTCTTAACTGTCCAGTTTGTTTGCAACGCATTTGATGATAAATTGCGAAGGCCCATTAGTTTAGGTTGTGGACATACTATATGTAAAGGTTGCTTACTGAATTTGCATCGTAAACAATGTCCCTTTGATCAAACACTGGTTAATATAGACATAGAAAAGTTTACCTGTTAATACTGCTTTACTGCAACTTGTTGGTCACACTGTTGAAGTCGAGAAAATGAATTTGATTACAAATTTATTTCTAAAAGAAAATGAAGGTTATTATTTAAAATGTAAAAAATATGTTGAAGAACTAGCTTTTATATTTAAAGCCACATTCTAAACAAATTGGGTATTCTGTCAAGACCTATGCAAAGGGAAGCTAAGTAACTTTAATAAATTGCCAATTAGTAGAAGATGAAGGGCGTGCTAAGGGCACAAAAAGAGCAGCACGTTAGTTAGGTGAGCAGAACTCATATTGCAACATCAGAATCCACAACAACTTTCTGCCAATTTATGGGCTGCGATGCGTGCCAGAGGATGTCAATTTTGGGACCTGGTAAGTTAAGGGACTGTCATGTCATCTTCATATATAAATTAGAAACCTGTACTTTAATGTCTTTTGCGCCGTCTGGCGATGCGGAAGAAACTAAATTTGGAGTTCTATAAAATTACCATCGAGTGTCTACTAGGGCATCTAAAGACTACGACTGACTACGACACTAGTTAATTTATGTTGCTGGCACCCATAATGGCGGCGTGCGCTAGGATATGCGCGTAGCGTTCCCGCCAAAGCGAGTTAGCCTGCCGTGTGATTTTATAAGCCTGTGTGCTTTCATGATAAGAATTTGGCTTGATTTTTGTTTAAAATCTAAATTGTTTATGTTTTACTATAATTTTGTAGGTAGTTTTTAATGTAGTTTTTATGTAGTTTTTGAAAGTAGTTTTTAAAATTTTAAAACGTAGTTAATACAAAAAACTACGTGTAGTTTTTGGCGTAGTTTTTTGCTTCATAAACTACTTAACAACCCTGTAGTCCTGTCGTATCATAAAGTTTCTTTCTATTCTCTGGTTTCTTTGGTTTGCATAAAGTATACCTACCTTTGGTGTTACTTTATGGGTCGTATGAACTACACACCTCTACCTGTGCCTCTACCCAACTACTTCATCAAACTTATTCTCAAAATTGATGATTGATGCTTGGATTGATGCATAATATTGCGATTATACCATGATTAGAGGTTTTCTTTTAGCTTCCGTAGTCGTTAAAACGGTATATATCTAAAAACACTCTACACACATAATTTATTTATTTCCGTACAATCGATCAAAATCTAGTACATTTATCTCAACTAAGGATCTACTCTTGTTTTTTTTTGGAAAAGTCTCTGACTGGCAACGCTGCATTTGAGTGACGTGAGTTTTGCAGATGTGAAAAATTTCACAACAAAAATAACATCTTACGTTCATAATGTAAGATTGATTTTAATATTTTAAGGTAAGTCTAGATCATTTAGAAATATTTTGAGGGCAAACACAGGCAGGAAATATATAATACTCTTGCCATATTGGAAAGTATTTTTCATCACATGGTTTAAGTTTTATTGTTTATAAATAAATAGTATTTATTGTTCTTAATTTTAGTATGCCAATTCAGGCTCCACAGTGGACAGAATTTCTTAACTGTCCAGTTTGTTGCAACGCATTTGATGATAAATTGCGAAGGCCCATTAGTTTAGGTTGTGGACATACTATATGTAAAGGTTGCTTACTGAATTTGCATCGTAAACAATGTCCCTTTGATCAAACACTGGTTAATATAGACATAGAAAGTTTACCTGTTAATACTGCTTTACTGCAACTTGTTGGTCACACTGTTGAAGTCGAGAAAAATGAATTTGATTACAAATTTATTTCTAAAGAAAATGAAGGTTATTATTTAAAATGTAAAAAATATGTTGAAGAACTAGCTTTATATTTAAAGCCACATTCTAATGGAAGTGGGAGTATTCTGTCAAGACCTATGCAAAGGAAGCTAGTAACTTTAATAAATTGCCAATTAGTAGAAGATGAAGGACGTACTAGGGCACAAAGAGCAGCACGTTCGTTAGGTGAAAGAACTGTTACAGAACTCATATTGCAACATCAGAATCCACAACAACTTTCTGCCAATTTATGGGCTGCAGTACGTGCCAGAGGATGTCAATTTTTGGGACCTGGTAAGTTAAGTAGTATATTAAGTAATTATGAAATTAAATCAGTTTTTTTAAATATCTTGCAGCAATGCAGGAGGAAGTATTAAAGCTAGTTCTGTTAGCTCTGGAAGATGGATCTGCCCTTTCCAGGAAGGTGTTGGTTATGTTTGTAGTTCAAAGATTGGAACCTCATTTTCCCCAAGCTTCAAAGACTAGCATTGGCCATGTTGTACAATTGTTGTATAGAGCCTCATGTTTTAAGGTAGGTTTGTATGTATAAGTATAATTTAGTATGTCAGCTATCTATTTTAAATAGGTATAAAACAGAATAATGTAGTTACACATTTAATTCCCATCTTGCTTTGCCACGCCCTGATGTTTATCACATATTATGAGATAAATTCTTATACATATATTGTAGAAAATAAATCTACTAAATTTCAAGCTTTTATTATATTTTAGCTCACCTTGAAGAGGTATTATTAATGTAATTCAGGGTGTCCGTCCTACTTTCCCCTAGCGAGGGCATAAAAGGCCCACTTTCAAAAACACATCAAACAATTTAATTTATAAAATATAGACATGTGATCTCACTCAATTTTAAATTTAGTACAGCTCTCATTGGTTCTTAGAAGTGTCATCCGGTGTCGCCTGCGACACAGCATAGCTTTGAGGACGGGGCTTAAGAAAATCTAGGTCAAATGTCATGAAATGAAAGTAAAAGAGCTTCCTCTTCAGTTTGGGTACTAAAATCATAAAATTATTCCCTCATATTTAATTTTGTTTTATATTATTTTGAATATAACAGAAACATTTTTTTTAATTGTATTGAAATAAAACAACTTCTTTTTAGTTTTGGCCAATTTTGAGTGCTACGTTGTATGATATTTCAGCCTTTTTTAAACATATTTTGGATCTTGAAATTCAAACATTGTTAGAAAAATGAGTAACACATAAGATCTTAAATAATAACTGATATATTAGCATTTAAATTAAAATATTTTCTAATTTTACAATCTTTATTTCCACAACAGACCTTTTTGTTGTAGACTTAGACCATTTGAATGAAAACATATTTATTTAGGATATTTAGTAAAATATACAAAAATTATAGTAATAAAAATATATATTAATAAGTCAACTCCAATTCTACAAAAACATTGAAAAATGTCTGTAAAGAATGTAATACATAAAGACAAAATATTTTTAGATTATTGTGGATCGTATTTAACAAATATATTTAAAGACCATATGATTAATATCCTATTTACACAATAAGTGGAAAGTGAAGCCAAACAAATGAAATGGGACTATCAACCTTGCATAAGTCTATACTTTTGGTTCAACGCAATTTTTATGCGCACGCCTGAAATAAAACGATCTGATTCGTCTACTTCATCGCTGAAAGCTGTCACTGGTTGTCACCTGACCGCGCACTGTTTTAAACTCTAATATACAGGGTGGTCCGCACCGCATTCCGGAAAATGCGGCAGCATATTCTGCAGATAAAAATAAGTAAAATAGTTCGTATAAATATATGTCATAAAATGATTCGATTCAGATATACAGGGTGTAGTTAAGTTTCATTTTTATTTCGATTTTTTTCAAATAATTTCTGAACTAACGTCGATTTTGGGATGAAAATTGGTGTCGGGGAGTTTTTTGACATGAGACATTTGATTTTGATGTCAATATGACTCCTACTTGTAGAAGGCGCCACCTACATGTTTTTTAACTGGTTTGAGGAATAATAACTTTTCGTCCGTACCTGTATAAAACCACTGAGTAAAAAAATATACATTTACGAGTTGGTACAATCGCTACCAGTAATGGTTCTCGAGATATTTGGAATCGAAATTATCAATACCTGCCATCATTGGCATAAATTAAACAAGTTGACTAAATAGTTATTAGACTGAAATTATCAATTTGAAAAGTTATTGTGCCAGAAGTTTAACAGAAACTGTTTTATCGTCATTTTTTCGAAGAAAAATTTATAATTAATTAAAAAAAAATAAAAAGTTCACAAATTTATCATTTAAGTCAAATAAATATCTACTCATGTCATGTAAGAATATAAGAGAGACATCGGAGATGAGAAAGAGCTCAGCCAAAAAGTGCGCAACAAGAGGCACGCCACAAGGAGGGGTATTATCACCTCTGCTGTGGCTGATTCTAATGAACCCGATCCTGACCTCTCTGACAAGGAAGGGAATTAGGATAAAGGCATATGCAGACGACGTGGTAATATTGATTGTTGGCAAAGACTTGCAGACAATCAGTGACATCATGGAATTTGCTCTGAAGAAGCTAACGGAATGGGCAATAAGGAATGGTTTGGGTATCGACCCAGACAAAACCGAACTCATTCTGTTTACAAGAAATTACAAGATACCCAAGTTCACGCTACCAAGTTGGAAGGGAAGACACTTGTACTTGCTAAGGAGACAAAATATTAAGGAATCATTCTGGACTCAAAGCTTTCCTGGAAAAGGAACACGGAGGAAAGGATGATAAAGGGAATAAATGCATTCTGTGCATGTAAAAAACTATTTGGAAAGAGATGGGGCTGCATCCGTACATTATACACTGGATGTACAGTGCTATAGTTAGATCAATCATCACTTAGGGAGCACTAGTATGGTGGGAAGCAGTACTTAAAGAGACTAATAGAAAAAGCCTTACAAAAGTACAGCGATTAGCAGCTCTAGGTACAACTGGAGCAAGGAACAACACAGCGCAAGTTGCGCTAGAAGCAATTCTGGACTTGCAATCAATCTACTGGCTCGTGAAGGATCTGGCCGCTAAGGGTGCCCTAAGATTAAGGGAATCCAATCTGTGGAACCAGACCAACTACGGTCACTCGAGGATATTGCCAGTGATAGGTAAAATCATGGTGAACACGAGACAACACATCTGCTAGACCAGAAAACGGACTATATGCTCACCAAACATGATTTTGGAGAAAAAATAAAGATTTGCATCCCGACAAGAGAAGAATGGGAAAGCAACCGAGTAATGAACACTCAAGAGATAGCAGTATACACAGATGCTTCCGCAACTTCAGGAGGCATAGGTATAGGCATCTTCTCAGAGGAACTAGACATCCGACGATGGCCTTATGATATGACATAAGGCTATCGGATGGCTGTAATGTTCTACAAGCAGAGGATTACGCCATAAAGGAAGCGGCTAGTTGTATACGAGAGAAAATTGCTGATAGATCAATAGTGATATACTCTGACAGCTTGGCCGCTTTAAGAAGTATCACCATGGAATCAGTGAGATCGAAAGCTATGATGGAATGCCTAGAAGCACTGTCCTGGCTGCGTCAGGGCGAGGCTACTCTCTGCTGGGTACCAGGTCACAGCAATGTGGTGGGCAATCAGGAAGCAGACAGACTCGCCAAAGACGGGGCCAGGGGAAAGGCCGTGGCAGATGACCCACCACTTGTGACGATCAATACACTGAAGGAAGCTATAGGAACTGCCATCAAGGCCAAGCAGCAAGAGACGTGGCAACATCGTTAGGACTGCGTTACAGCTCGAAGACTATGGCCAGTGGTAGATAGCAAAAAGACAAAACAACTACTAGAGCACAAAAAGGACCTAGTACGTATAATTGTAGGTGTCGTCACTGGAAACTGTCCCACGGGGGTATAATAAACCTCGTGAGATGGAAAGTTTCTAACGACGACTACTGCAGGGAATGTGGATAGGAAGAAGAAACCATAGAGCACCTGCTGTGCCACTGTCCGGTACTGGAATACCGACGCTTTAAAACTTTAGGGCAAGGTTTTTTGGAGGGACTAGAGGAAGCAGCAGAAGCCAACATCAGCGACATCGGGAACTTTGCAAACAGCTGTTTCGGAAGTGCTTTAACGCAAAGAAAGAATGAGAGGAAGGTTTGGTACAATAACAGGGGTATCGCAATAGGCCCAAGGCCTCCGAGTGAGGGATCAAACATGATCCCAAACCTCAGCAACCTAACCTAACCTTATTTTTTTGTCATTAATGACGTGTATTGACTATTTCCATTCTAAATATGTATCTTGAAAACCGTTGGTCGTAGCGATTTTTACCAAGAGACATTTTTTACGTAAAAAATCACGGAAATATATATTTCCGTATTATGTACATTCACTCAGTAGTTTTATACAGGTACGGACGAAAAGTTATTACTCTTCAAAACAGTTTAAACAAATGGAGGTGGCGCCCCCTACAATTAGGAGTCATATTGACATCAAAATTAAATTTCTCATGTCAAAAAGTCCCAGACACCAATTTTCGTCCAAATATTGATGTTACTTCAGAAATTATTTAAAAAAATCGAAATAAAAATTAAACTTTATACATTTATACACATGTTTTTACTTATTTTTACCTGCAGAATATTCTGCCGAAGTTTCTGGAATGCAGTTCGGACCACCCTGTATAATATATATTTTTTTCGTAATGGCATTATTTATATTATTCAGGGTCGCTTTTATGTATGGAAACGGTTGATTATTAGATAAAAGAAGGAGGTACCACAAAAAGTTAAATACAAAAGTTATAGGATTTTTAAATATCTATTAGCGAGTAATAAATTTAAGTATACAGGGTCGTTCATAAAGTCGTGGCACATCAAAGTTTCATTTTTTTGAATAGAACCCCATGTATATTATTACATATTTCAATTTTTCCCTCAATTCTAAGCAAAAATCGAAATACACACAATGTACCTCAAAGCAACCGTTTCCGAGTTATTGACTTTTGAAAATATCACTTAAACAATTCGATTTAATTAATTTTGAAGTGTTTGGTTTGATTTATTGATGCCATTCTGCCGAAACTGTGATACTGTTGTAATGGGTTTTTAGATTCCTATTAGCTACTAGTAAATTTAAGTATACAGGGTCGATCATAAAGTTGTGTCACATCAAACTTAAAACTTAAACATATATTTTTTTAAAATGAAACCCCCTGTATATTATTGCATGTTTTAATTCTTCCTTCAATTTTAGCAATAAACGTAATACACAATGTACATAAATTGAAGAATTGAAATGTTAAATGAAAATTTTGTAATTTCCAGACTTGATATACTCTCATTTTATACATTTATAAATGCTAATTTGAGAACTAATGTCAAATATTATGAAGTATCACATTTTTTTTATGTGCCAAGACTTTATGACCGACCCTGTATACTTAAATTTATTACCCGCTAATAGATATTTATAAACCCTATAACTTTTTGCGGGTACCTCATATATTTTACCTAATAATCGATCTTTTCCATACATAACAGCGACCCTGTATACCAGGTGCGTCTCAAAAGTGGCTCACCCCTATAACTTTTTTATTTTTTCAGATAAAAAAACGAGATTTGGTATGTTAGTATATGACATAAATTAGGATTGATTGACGTGTTCAAATGTTTCCGATCACTTCCGGATTCACCGGAAATGACTACAACTTTTGATTTTTAAATGGCACCCTCGGAATTTTTTGACATTATTCGATAGAAAATGACATTCTGAATAGAATGACATATTATATGTCAACTTTTGACATTCTCGCTTAATAATAAATTGTATTTTAAAATTCAATCTAGAGTGCCATGGCTATGTTAAAAACGCTAATTCTTAATCATCGTCTAATGTTTTCAGTGTCTTGTCCTGGCCAGTTAGAAAATGTTTAAATCGTATTTTTAATCATATCTCAATTTGTTCAAATGGAACAAGAGTGACTCATTAGCATATTTAGAAAAAGCATTTTTTTACGAATAATTTGGTATCACACACTTGGTTTTTCGAGTCAAATTTTCGTTACGAACCGCAAGTTATAATTCTAAATAAACCATATGTTAAAATGTCAAAAGTTGACATATGATATGTTATTCTATTCAGAGTGTTATTTTCTATCGAATATAGTAAAAAAACACCGAGGGTGCCATTTAAAAATCAAATGTTGTAGTCATTTCCGATGAAACAGATTAATAAAAATAAAAAAGTTATAGGGGTGAGCCACTATTGAGACGCACCCGGTATATATAAACCTGTTATTTTAAAGATATTCTTGAAATATAGATATATCTGTCCGTTTATTGTTTTTGTTTAAATATTTCAGAGATTACATTTAAATATACAGGGTGTCCCAGAGATAAGTGCAAGTATTTTAACTGGTAGTATAGTTCAACCCCAGAAACAGGCCAATGATTTTTTTTTGCAAAAATGATTTTTGAAAATTCGAAATTTTTTTCGTTTTTAGTTAAAACATAATTTCTTGGTAATATGGCAACGTAGGTATTAGATTACATGTACAAGAAAGAAAATCCAGAAAATATCCAGTGGTTCTCAAAATTTTTGCAAAAAATTATTATTTTTTTAATTTTCAAAGTGAATAAATAACTCCGTTATTTTGGATTTATTTGAAAAACGATAAAGAGAAAATATGTTTCTTTTACCCAGATCTACCACCCCTTAAAATGCTTGCACTTATTTCTGGGATACACTGTATAAGTAGAGGCGCGAACAGTAAGACGCTATGGTCTATCCAACGACAAAATCCGTGACAGTGATAGATGTGTCTGTCATTTTAATTTCAAAGTAGTTTATTTTATTTTACAAAGAAATAACTTGGTACAATTGGAACATTAATATATTTAAATTTTGAGTGACAAGTGATTACTTCAAAATATTGTGAAAAAAACTGTATAAAACTGAAAAAATCTAATCTTGGTTAATTAACTGTAATCTTATTTTTTTTCTGCAGTACTAAAATGTATTATTTACCTATCGTGCGGTGTTATTTTACAGATACTCCAGTTTTTGGTACCATATACGAGATGGTATACAACTTTATTTGTGGCTAATACAACTCTCTGGCCATAATCTCTGGCCATGGCTGGGAAACTTAAATGGAAATGACGGTTCATTAAAAATAGTTTTTTCCTCCAAGATGCAGAGGCGCAAAATATTAAAACTCAATATTAACAACGCAAATGTCAATATCTGACAATAATAAAATTTGATTTTTAACTGTCACTCAGAGACGCTTTTGTTGTGATTTTACGGTTTGATTTCGTTTTGATTTGTCGAATTATTGTAAAATTAAATGCCTTCAGAGTTTTTGCCAGTATTCTGTTTTAGATAATGTTTTTTAAAAATGGTGGGACAATTTGTGTTTTGTATAGACTCTTAATTATTTATTATTATGGAGTTTAATTGTTGTACACCTGGTTTCTGAAGGATACAATGGTAAGTAAATTAAACATATCTACTTACAGTTATAGATTTTTTAAATTAGTACTGCTAATAAATGCTACTTGCTGAGCAGTTATTTAATTTTTTTTACGGTGCATGTAAGGAATTAAGGACGCGCGTTGTGTTATATTAGCATGATCAGCAGATGATTACATCTAATTTAATTTGTTTTTATTATTTCAGGTCTCAAACGGAAACAAACTGGGAATCTTGCCTACACCAAAATTATATAGCCGTTTCCAATTCACTTCAAAGGGAGGAAAATTATGTAAAACTGCCTGCTATTTGCAGAAAACCGCCAAAGATTAAATTATAACTGTAACAACTTAATATATACTATTTCTAGTCTTTTTAATATATTTTTTAATGAATATCCGACATATAAAAACACTTTGTATGCTTTTAATTAAGTTGATTTATCGTTTATAATATGTTCGACCTAATTAAAAGCACACAAAGTGTTCTTACATGTATGTCTAAATTTATTTTAAATTAACTAAAACAACCCCCCTTCCCCGCACCCCTCTCTTCCATTAGTATTTCTTCCTCCGACTACCACAGGCGCCCTTGTATAATAAAATTGAAATGTATTATAAGTTGCCTATCTATTTAATAGTATAAGTCTTTTATCTATGTCTCTGGCAAACTGTGTCTCTGGCGGTATCTGTGCACCGAATATTAACTGTAAACTATGGTCTGGCTCAACACTTAATTTTCCCTCGAGTTTTCCTCCACTTAATTTTAAAAAAACACGAAACACAAGTAACAACACAATCCAAAATGCAAAATATATATCATTTCTATTTGACATAATTTGACACAAAATTATAACCTATAATTTGGCAAGAGTTTGACAATTCTCAAAAATCGAGTTCATACGCACTTCCGTTCGGTCAGTCGTCGTGGCAACATTGAATACTGTCTGATGGTTGGTTGTTCGGGAGTCAATTTTTGTTTCTTGTTTTCTGTTAATATTCTTGTAATCGTTTTGTAAAAGCTTAATATTTTTTGGTATAAAAGTTTTAAAGTGGATTCGTGTCCCATTCAGATACATATTTTTGTGAAACATTTTTAAAGTTCGCCTACTATAAGTGCAATGAACATTTTTATACAAGTTCGCCTACTTTGAAGTGCCATGAGAAAATTTATTAAAGGACAACTCTTTTTCACGTTGTCACGGGGTAACCAGGCCCTATGTAGCCGGATGCTACCAGCGTGGGAGAAGCTTTCGAAATGATCATATAAGGACCTTTTTTTTTGTTTTGATTATTGTGGAATGGTAGATGGCCCCAATATGGTGTACAGCCAGACAACATTGAGGTCATCATGAAATTGAGCTGGCAATTGCCTAGTAGCAGAGCCAAAACCAGACGAGAGAGAGAGAGAGAGAGAGAGTTCATACGCATAGGCGCCCGTTTGTCGTTCATCGTTGCGTCAAACCAATAATATTGAAATATGATCTGTCATTTTTGAAATAAACCAATAAAACTGGTTAAAAACAACAAGAGACGACGCATGACGTATTTATTTATAAACCCATCCATAGTTAATTTAAAAAATATTAGAAACTTTTTTTAGTGGAATAAATGGATTGGTATAGAAGTAATCTGCTTTTTTTCTTATAATATAATATAACTTGATTTATGTAGTAGATAGAAACTCTGAGAACTACTTGTATTGGTTAGTATGAAAATAAATCAACTAATCGCAAAGCACTTTTCACGCTTGCATAGTTCAAAGCCGTTGAACCAAAAGGACCGACTTATGCGGATTTTGTATAGCTCCATTTCAAAAATTTGGCTTCAATTTCTGTGCCTGACTAGCCATATAGTCTTTAAATATAGTTGTTATTTAACGACTAATTGTTTTTTAGGTTTCAAAACGTGAAGGCGACTCATCGCTTATGCAGCTGAAGGAGGAATTCCGTACATACGATGCACTAAGAAGAGAACACGATGCACAGATAGTACAAATTGCTACTGAAGCTGGATTAAGGATAGCACCTGATCAGTGGTCGGCGCTTTTATATGGAGATACTGCCCATAAATCACATATGCAAAGTATTATAGACAAATTACAAACGCCACAGTCATTTGCACAATCAGTTCAGGAACTAGTCATTGCTCTACAAAGGACCGGTGATCCAGGCAAATTGTCTGTTTTAAGAAAACCGCTGGAATTGCTATCGGGAATTGATCCAAACCCTGGTGAGTACTAAATTTGATTAATTTTAAAATTTAGGATTATGTGAAATTACAATAGGTAGCATTCAACACAAGATATATTTTATTTGGCTTATACATGTATTGAAAAGATTTTTTTTATATATATTTGTTCATTCCTGATCTGTGATTTTTATAATAAAAATGGATCGAACATTCAGCAACAAGAAATAAAATTAATCTATATAATTTTATTTAGGATGACCCATTTAAAAAATATAATTTAACATTAGGATGCATCTCCTTGTAAATTCGTTAAATTTATAATTATATTCTAATCTACAAGAGAGAATATAATTATAAATGTAATTAAGTCTAGGCTTAGAAGGGGATAATTTGCTCTGCGTCGCCTTTCAAGAAGTGTTTCCGGGCCTGTACTGAGGACTGCATACTTTGCTTTGTTCCACTCGATCTTGTCCTATGCTATTCTCGCCTGGGGACATACATCCCAACTAAAGAGGATCTTCGGCTTGCAAAGGGCGGCTGTGCGGGTCTTGGCTGGGCTTGACTATCGGGCCGATTGTGGGGAGGCATTCAGAACTGTGGGTGTATTGACTGTCCCGTCAGTATATACAGGATGGTCCGAATTGTATTCCGGAAACTTCGGCAGCATATTCTGCAGATAAAAATAAGTATAAAAGTTCTTATGTAGAACATTCTTAAAAATGTATGTCCTAAAATGCTTAGTTTCGGAGATACAGGGTGTTCAAGTTTCATTTTTATTTCGATTTTTTCCTAATAATTTCTGAAGTAACGTCAGTGTTTGGATGAAATTTGGTGTCTAGGAGTTTTTTGACATGAGAAATTTGATTTTGATGTCAATATGACTCCTACTTGTAGAGGGCGCTATCTACATATTTTTAACTTGTTTGAAGAGTAAGAACATTTCGTCCGTACCTGTATAAAACTACTAAGTAAAAAAATATACATTTTACGACGTTTTTAACGTAAAAAAGGTCTCTTAATAAAAATCGCTACGGGTAATAGTTCTCGAGATATTTGAAATTATCAATACCTGTCATCATTGACATAAATTAAACATGTTTACTAAATATTTAATAGACTGAAAATAAATTTGAAATGTTTTGTGCCAAATCATCATCAATCATAATTTTTTCGAGGAAAATTTTATGATTAATTTAAAAAAATAAAAATTTCCCAAATTTATCATTTCAGTCAAATAACTATCTACTCAACATGTTTATTTTTTGTCAATAATGACATGTATTGACTATTTCGATTCTAAATATCTCGAGAAGGGTTGTTTGTAACGATTTTTACCAAGAGACATTTTTACCTAAAAAATTAAGAAAATGTAAATTTTCTCACTCAGTAGTTCTATACATGTGCGGACAAAAAGTTATTACTCTTCTATACCGAACGGCTCCAGTATAGTTTTGAAGAAAACACTTAAAACACATGTAGGTGGCGCCCTCTACAAATAGGAGTCGTAATGACCTCAAAATCAAATTTCTCATGTCAACAAACTACCAGACACCAATTTTCATCCAAATATTGACGTTACTTCAGAAATTATTTGGAAAAAATCGAAATAAAAAAGAAACTTCTACACCCTGTATCTCCGAAACTAAGCATTTTAGGACATGTATTTATAAGAACTTTTTTACTTCACTTTATCTGCAGAATATACTACCGAAGTTTCCGGAATACAGTTCGGACCACCCTGTATAATGGAAAATCTCCTTTATGTAAAAAAGAACCGAGACCTTTATAGGGTCCATGGAGAAGTCCATCACCATGAGACAAGGGGTAGGGATAGGCTTGTGCCAATCTACCACCGATTGACTAGGTGCCAAGATGGACCTGGGTACCTGGCAGTTAAATTTTATAATCAATTACCTAAGGAAATTGCGGACATGCCCCTCTTGCGGTTTAAGACTGAGGTTAGGGGCCTGCTGATGCGGTATTTCTGTTATTCCTTCCAGGAATTTTTAAATATTAAATTTTACTGTTTTTATGTTAATTGTTGATACTATTATTCTCTTTAGTGTTTTAGTGTTTTAATGTCTATATAAAATTATTTTTAACTTAGTATTAGTAACTCATTTATGTTTTTAAGCTTGATTTTTTCTTTTTTTATTATATTTTTACTGACCTGTGTAAATACCAGGGTTGGCATGATTTAAATCAAATGATTTAAATCATGATTTAAATCGTGATTTAAATCAAGTGATTTTTTTAATTTTAATCATGTGATTTAAATCAAAAAATTAATTTTATTGAAACTTGATAATAAATAAAAAAATAACTATAAAAGTTATAAAAATTTGTCTTAGAAAACTATAAAAAATATTTCTATAACAGATAGTAAATCGGAAAATAATTGTAAATTTTATTATAAAACTGTATAAAAATACCTATTCATCAATTTAAATGTTGAACCGATTTTTGAAGTAATTTCGTGTGAATTTTAAGACCGCTAAACGCAGGGATTTATTTTAAAATTTATGTATAAGTGACAAAAATTCGCTGTTCGAATACACAGGGGCGGATACAGGAATTTATTTTAGGGGGGGCCCAAAATGAAAAGCAATGTAGATTATGCTTTTTAGGACGCCATTTTTAACCCAAAAGAATAATATTTTACACAATTTACAGACTTTAGGGGGGGCCCGGGCCCCATGGGCCCTCCCCCTGTATCCGCCACTGCGAATACATATCATTCGCAGACTGGTGCCCAGAACTAGGTTCTTCTGATATAGAGACGACTATATCTTCATTCCCGAAAATCTATAATCGTTGTCAGAAAATATGTTGTTTTATATTTTTTTTGAAACGTTGGTATGTTTCCAAATTCTTACTGACATTTTGATTTGCAGTAAGTACTTTACACTTTGACATTAGGTAATACCCTTGTATATATATTTTTAAAGTAGATCAACCTAAGACGTTTATGGACTAAGACTACTAGATGGCAGGACCAGTTTCCCTACAGAAAAATATTTTTTGTTACTCTGAATTTTGAAGGTACCAATAAAAACAGAGAAAATAAAAATCGATAATTTTCGGACTGTGCCAATTGGTTACTAATCGACCAGATACTTTTTGTCTATTAGATATGCTATAAAAGCTTGCAATTATACAATTCAACCATTGTAAATACCCGACAAATTCTTCAAGGACGACGAGGCCGATGGTTCTCACTGATAAGAAATAAAAATGTTTGTTTAGACAATTTTCGAGGTATTTTTTCTTTCTGAAGGTACATTTTAAAGTATTTTATATTCTTTGTCCCCTTGACCTATTATCCTGGTTGCACGTATGGAACTTCTGTTTCTCCTAGTTTTAGAAAATGTTCTTATTTCTTTTTTCTTTGTAGTTGTAGTGTAAAATTAGATTAATTTATTAAGTTTAATTATAGTGTTTAGTGTAGCATGTTAGTGTAGTCTACCAAAAATAGTTTAGTAGTGTTTTTATAGTTTATTTTGTAGTTAAGTAGTAGGTGAAGGGATAAGTTTGTTATTTGTTCTTTCTTTTTGTTTGATAAATTAGTAAGTTTGATAATTTGTTCAGTGTAGAATACAAGAATAAGTAGTTGTGTAGTGTTTTTAAGAGATTATATTCGTTTATTTTGTAGTTGAGTAGTAGGTGAAGGGGTATTTGGGTATTTTTTCTTTTTGTTTTTCTTGTAATAATTGTAGTAGTTCTATTAAGTATTGTGATAGATACACTATATCTTCCTTCAACTTCGTTGAAAAGAGCGATATCATATAATCTTGGTTTTCTGGTGGTAAAATTTATTTGAAATTAAATTAATCTAGTCTTATTCAAAAACTAATCAACTCAAAGTTCACTGTTCGTTTAAACTTGACTTTGTTTACGTGTGTTAGTTTTTTGCAACATTAATTGATAATTTTTCGCCGTACTTGTTTCCGCTGTGCGTGAGTTTTAGCTTGTTTATACTTCCGAATTTTATTCAGCTGTCATCGACTTTTATTAATATTATTAATCATTTACATTATTATGGCTGAATTTAAGTGCGATTCTTGTCAAAAAATCCAAAAGGACAGTTATAAGGTTCGCTGTAGTGGAGAGTGTCGAAGAAGTTTTTGTATGACCTGTACAGGCCTGGATAAGGCAACAACAAAGGTGCTATGTCAACAAAAGTACCACAATGTTAGATTTTTCTGCACTGTCTGCGATTCCCCTACATTAAAATATGTTCATGATAGAATTACACAGCTTCAAGAATGCCAGGTCCAACCAGAATCATCGAAGCGCTAGGATTCTGTTTAAAAAAAAATATTGACATTTTTCCAGTCATAACTGAAATGTATGACATGCTGAGTGACCACGATTCCAAGTGGAAAATTTTACTCAAGAAAATTGATGACATATCCAGGATATCAGATACCACACAAGAATCCTTATTTAAGTCTATAAATGAGATAAAGCAAGACACCTTCAATTTATCATCAATTTTAATAGACAACCATAATGGGTCTGTTAAAGTCCAAGTTCATGACCCATCTAAGGAAGAAATGGCGAAGGAAATGATTGACCTTAGGCAGAGCGTTAAACAAATGTCGCTCACATTGGAAAAGCTTGTTACAAGGGATAACACATAATATGCTGTACAAATCATAATATGCAGCGGAAAAAATCCATTTCAACGCAGACGGGCCCTATAGATCACCAAAATAGTACAGCTTTTATAGATTTGCCAAAAAAAAATAGTTACACCCGAAATAGTCTCATCGCAACCTCCTAAGGCCGCCATAAGAGAAGACTGGAATTATGTGGTGGTGTCCAGAATTCCACCTCCTTACACAGCGAATCAACTTGCGCACTATGTTAAAGAAAAACTAGGAACCACCGACTTCATCAGATGCTTTCCAATGCTGAAAAATAAGGACAGTTCCCATTCCGATTTCAAAATTGGAGTGCAAAAGAGGTGTCACTTGGTGCAGCTTAAGGACATAAATATGTGGCCGCCGGGAACCATAATAGATTCAACCTCAACATCCTTAAGCCAAGCTTCGTTTACTTCTTCGGTTGAACCTGCTCAAAATCTCAAAATAAACATCATTGAGAACCGCAAGCTACCTCACCTACTTGACCCACCACTGGCAACTATGCCAAGGGAGGTAAGAACTATTAAGATTGGGTCTGACAGGGAGGCTATAGCTGCTTGCAAGTCCCTGGCGATGGAAAATCCAGAAATTATTGTGCAGGGAAGTGCGAAGAGAGATGGTTTGGCAGTTATGGACCCGATGACCCCACCTATAGTACGGCTGTCTCAGGACTCAGATGCGGTAAATGGACGTTACGTGTTGGCCAGGTTGAGGGACCCCTCCATTTTGAAATCTCTTAGGCTATTCCTTGCCTATCTTCACGACCAACCATCCAGTGTGTGTTTTGAAGGACACACTAGTACCAGCATCAAATTGATGCTTGCATCAGAAGGGCTACCTAGTGACCTGGAGTCCTTGCGTAAGTTGTACTACCGCTTCCACAACGCCTATGGTATTGGTTCAACTGAAGTTGATGCAGATCTTTCAGCTTTCAGGTCATTCTTTTCTGCGGAGAGCCTTCTACGACTTCAAAAGATTAGGGAAACTCATGGCAAATATTATTCCAGTGGCTCCCCAAATAAGAGTAAAAATTTTTAGTTGAATTGACGCGAACAGAGGATCAAACACCCTCTGAAAAGTTAAGCGATAGCAAGCTTGGTCTACTCCTTATTAATATTCAGTCCTTAAGACATAAAACAGATGAATTATATCTTTTACTAGAAGAACTTGAATTAGATATCATTGCCATAACTGAGCACTGGTTAAATTTTGATGAGCCTGCGTTTGTTAAAAATTATACCACATTGGCTAGATTTAATAGAACAAATTTTTCTCATGGAGGTACTATGATAATGTCTTTAAACAACGACTTTTAACGAGGTAACTATAGTTATATAGTAGGTACAATGATTTGCTATCTGAAAAAGTATTCGAATTTTCTATTGTCCACCATAATGCTTATGACCTTTACATTATTTGTATTTATAGAACACCTGACTCTGACGTGTAATTATTCTGTCATAATCTACTAAGCTTGCTTGAGTCCCTGTCCTTAAAAAGCAAATTAATTTTGTGTGGTGATCCTAATATTAACTTTCTTAGTGTATGTGCTGCTCAGGAGTTTCTTCAGTCCATTTTTGATTCTTTTGGAATAGCCATGCATGTAGGCTCGCCTACCAAAATATCCAATACCAGTTCTAGTACTATAGACTATGTTGTGTCCTCTTTTGATCCTAACTCCATCGCCTGCAACGTCTTTAGCTCGGGTCTCTCTGATCATGAAGCAGTTTTAACTGAATTTTCGATAAAGTCCAAAATCAAAAATGCCCCTCGTAAATTATGCCGTATTTTTTCAGAAAAGAATGCTTCAGACACATGTAAAACAACCAACTGGGATACTAGCTCTTATGATGTCGACACCGAATTTTCTATTTTCGTAAAAACATTAACCAGTCTAGCGTTCAAATCCTTTCCTCTTAGGCCTATAAAAAATAAGCATAATAAACCTTGGATCACTAAAGGTCTACGCATATCTTCTAAAAACATACGTTCATTATATCACTTAAAAATATTCTCAGACAGTCTCTTCCACAATTACGTAAAACTATACAGAAAAATTTATCATAAGACTATAAGAGCCGCTAAGGACCTTTATTATAATAGGAGAATAGTCAATTCTGGTAATGTTGCTAAGAAAACATGGTCTATTGTGAATGAATTGAGAAACAAAGCTTCTTCGTCTAGCAATATCTCTACCTCACCTGAGAACCTTAACGATTACTTTGTAAATGTAGCGAAAAACTTAACTAATACCATATGTCCTCCTCATGATCCACTTTCTTATCTCTCTAATGATAATGAAACTTACACAGTTTCTTTTTTTCGCCCGTAGTTCTTGAAGAGCTTCGGAGTACAATTAATACCATCAAAAATAAATCCTCTTCTGGGACCGACGGGCTAACTTTAAAAATGTTTTCGAATCTGCCAGAAAGCACTCTGAATCACCTAACAACTTTAATAAACATGTCGTTCCAAAATGGTGTTTTTCCAAAATGTCTTAAGACGGCAATAATCATTCCTCTGCACAAAGGAGGAGACAAAGATGAAGCTTCTAACTATCGCCCAATTGCACTCCTTCCAACGCTATCTAAGATCATAGAAAGGTTGGTTAAAAGAAGGCTGGTATCTTTTCTGTTTAAGTACGAAATACTTACTGAATATCAATTTGGATTTCTAAGCAACAAGTCCACAAATGACGCTATGTTTTCCCTCCTTAATAAAGTTTACTCCAGCCTAAACAACCATCATTCTACAGCAACAATTTTCTGTGATTTTTCTAAGGCGTTCGATTGTTAATCATAAGATCTTAATTAATAAACTGCAGCACTATGGGTTCAGGGGATCATCTCTCGGATAGTTTAAGTCGTATCTGAGCAACAGAAGTCAACTTGTGAGGGTGGATACCACGTTGTCTTCTAGAAAGCCAATAGAATGTGGAGTACCACAAGGCTCAGTACTAGGCCCTGTTTTGTTTCTTCTTTTTATTAACGACATTGCTAACATAAACATCAGTGGCAAAATATGTCTTTTTGCGGACGACACTAGCTTCACTTGGAGCAACAAGGACATCACGGCATTCATAGGATTATATCAAATGACTTAATCACCATTAAATCTTGGTGCGATTCGAACCTCCTGACTCTCAACATTTCTAAAACTAAAGCTTTGTCGTATAAAAACTCGTTGCAGCCTTTTGTACTTAACAACACCACCATTGACGTCGTCAAATCTGTAAAGTTCTTGGGGCTTGTTGTGGACAATTCTCTGAAATGGGACATACATATCGAAGCTTTGTCAAAAAATTGAGCTCTGCCTGTTTTGCATTAAGGTACTGTTTCTAAGGAGCTTAACTTGTCAGTGGCTAGAACTGTTTATTATGCACTTTTTGAGTCGCACCTCAGGTATGCCCTTCCATTCTGGGGTACGTGTTGTGCGACTCAATTTGACCGCATTTTCAGGCTCCAGAAGAGAGCTGTTCTATATTCACTGGGACTAAACAGCAGAACTTTTTTAAAAAATTAAAAATATTGACTCTTCCTTCCTTATTTATATTTGAATCCATTTTCCTAATAGGTAAACATGTATCAGCTTCTCAAGGAAGGTCATCTCACACTTATCCACTCAGGAACGCGGAGCAAGATCTTTATCTACCTACCCCACGCTCAGAGTTAGTTAAAAGTTCAATATTATACAACTCGAAAAAAATGCACAATCACCTGCCATTTGAAATCAAATCCATAACATCATTTTTTTCATTTCGCAAAGCATTGAACTCTTATTTACTAGACAAGGCTTTCTACGAAGTAAATGAATTATATTTGAATTGAAAATCGAATTTGATCTTGAAAACACTGGTCTAATGTTTGCTATTGCTATATTTACTAATGACATCGAAATTAATTTATTTAGAGGTCATTGATATTTTGCTATAAACTGGCTAAATATTTTTGAATATTATTTTGATTTTTTTTGTTCTTTGACATTGTAAACATTTATATATGTTTATTTTAACAATAAGACTGACAATATTATTTGTATAATGTTTTGTATTATCTTTTGTTTGTTTGTTTGTGTACCTTGTTATTTTTTACTTTGTTTGTTAGTTTACCTTTGTCCACAAATTGAAAAATTTTTTGACAATAAAGGCATTTATTTATTTATTTATTTATTAATCAAATTAAACTAGTCAAATAATAAGAATAGTTAGTTTCAAAATACTATACAGGGTGAGATTCCTACGATGTTCTCTATGGGTATCTCGGAAACTATTGGAGATAGAGAGTCGGTTAATGGGGAAAGAATTGCAGTTTTGTGGAGTCATGAATATGCGCCTTTCGGATTTTTGAAAAAATTTATCGCTTACTAGTTATTTCGGAAAAAAAAACAAATTTTGGCTATTTTAAAACTTGTCCCTAATTCCATTATAATCTATTTTAGACAAAAAAATTTCAGATAAAAGTTGTAGATAATCACATACCTAATGAGTTTGTGTTTTCTGATTTCTGAGAAGAAGTTGAACCAATAATCCTACACGTTTTTCTTCATTTAAAAATTTCATATTTACAATTTTTGTTTATTTTAATTTACAAAGTTTGGATTGGACAGTTTTGCATTTCTGAAGGCAACGACGATTGAACTTGTTTCCATGGCTAACTAAGTGAAATTGTTTTAAAATGATAAGAATTGACTATACTATAACTCAATAATTTTTCGAAAAAAAAAACATTATAGCTTATATCACAAAAAAGCTTAAAAAATGGTGCTTTTTATGATGTCATGGCCAACTATGGTTTCCATTTAAAAAAACATATGTTTGTCTCATATGTCAAAAATGACAAGCTTTAGAAAAAACAGAGGACGCAATCGCATTAAGGATGTGATTATCTACAACTTTTATCTGAAAACTTTTTGATTAAAATAGACTATAATGGAATTAGGGACAATTTTTAAAATAGCCAAAGTTTTTTTTTCGAAATATCTAGTAATCCATGAACTTTTTCAAAAATCTGAAAGGCGCATATTTATGACCCCACAAAACTGCAATTCTTTCCCCATTTAACCGACTCTCTATCTCCAGTAGTTTTCGAGAAACCCATAGAGAACATCGTAGAAAACACCCTTTGTATTGAAAATACCGAAGACCATATGAAACAGAATAAAAAATAAATCTTTCATTATCTAATTAAATTATTTTCCTAATACATTTTTTTTAATGAAAATGTACTTGAATTATTTCAGTTAGACATGTATCCTGCTTTTAGAAAGTTTTATGGTTTAACGGGATTTGTGTGTGAGTTAAAATAATGACATTTTTAGTTTTTATTTCATCACACATACAAAGTTAAAGCAAACTTGATTTTAAAACTCTGGCCATATTTTACATTAATAAAGATTTAATTGGTGTAATAAAGATTTAGATGGTGTATTAAGTACAATATATTTATTTTAATGTCAAATAATATTGAAGCAAGTTGCAATTTTTTGAACATTTAATGAAGAATGTAAAAAGTTTACGTTTTAAAAAAAATATCGTCAAATTCGTAAAACACTCAATTTAGAATAAAATAATCTAAGAATGAAATGATTCTTTTATAAACCTGCATTAAATCACATTAAAGTAGGTATGTAACTTTTTTTAAATATTAATTAACAGTAATTGGCATTATCATAAGTTATAAAAAATGTACCAACATATCGAAATAATAATTTCTTTGTTAATACGGTTTAGAATTTTGAAAATAACAGGCAAAAATAATCCACAATCTATAATAAAATAAAAGTTTCGTTTAAATGTCCTAATCAGCTGATCACTATTAAAGATGCAGAAACCCGGCTATATTATTACATTACTCTGAGGAAAATAACGAAATTAATAGATATTTTTGACTCCGCCCCGAAAGGTTCACGATTTGTCCTCCAGCTGGCAGCACATTTTGTCTAGCCGGTTGAACAACTTTAAGAATATATAAACAAGAGTAATACATAATCAAGGATAATACTAATTTCATTCTCGACTTAAGACTATTCCCGAACAATAGTGTATTGTTTTATTATGAGTAGAAATTATACTTTTTTGACAATGCTGTACATTTTGAGGACCATCGTAAAGCTATTCTGACGTTACAAGGAGGCACAAAAAGTACATTTTTACTTCGAATAAAACACCATTTTTTAAAACATTACAAATAATTTTTTAATCAATTTCAAACATTGCAACTAATACAAACAGTAATCGAGAAACGATTTGTACACTCGTTGAATTTGACACCCAATATCAGTTTAATAATATATTTTTGCACATTTGTGCTTAGGCGTAACAGTGCTTTACTTTTATGCCTAACCGTTAAAATGACAAAAATTAATACTTTTGAGACGTTTGAAAAAAATCCTTTTGATCTGAAGGGAGCGAATTTTTTTAGCGGAATATATTGGTGACCGATGTAGAAAAATTACACGCGCCATAGAATTGTTAATGTTATCGGTATTGCTCAGAGTTATAAAGATTAAGCCATTTAGGATAAGACTTTAATTGGAAATAAGTCCTAGTCATTTGGAAATCCGATTTAAATATTGTTTTGAATTAAAATCAAAAAAATCTGATTTAAATAAAAAAATTCCGATTTAACTGAAAAAAATCTTATTTTTTTGATTCTTTTTTTAAAATCATGATTTTTTCCAGCCCTTGTAAATACTATTGTATGGCAACACCAATAAATTAATTTGAATTTGAATTTTTAATGAAATAAAACTCGTTTCTAAAGGTCGACTAAGACATAAATGAGTACATGAGATTCACAATCACAAGGTAATAATAGGCGGTTGATGCGTAGTTCTAGCCA
Organism: Sitophilus oryzae; assembly: GCF_002938485.1. Lineage (NCBI taxonomy): Eukaryota > Metazoa > Arthropoda > Insecta > Coleoptera > Curculionidae > Sitophilus > Sitophilus oryzae. Next base: position 917,206 of record NW_022147250.1, on the reverse strand, counting down.
CATTACCTTTCTTCTATACCTAACGGCTCCAGTATAGTAAGCTATACCTTGCTACTCCCAAGACGTGCAAACGCTGTATACGGGAGACTATAATAATTATTTAGCCGGAAGACTATTATTATAATTATACTCTGTATATTTAGAATCGTCTACGCCTTTCTGGGAAGAGTGCACTCAGTGTTTAGAAGCTGTAAAACAAGTAGTAGCTGGCTTGGTCCAATTTATTCAACAACATGGAAGCAGAAAAGTTCAAGATGCGTCCCATTCACAGCACACAAAATATAAGATCAGTATGTGTCGCGATTTAACTCTCAGGGGTAGTTGTCCAAGAGGAACTAATTGTACATTTGCCCATTCAAATGAAGAGCTGGAAAAGTAAGTAATTTATCATGTTTTATGGTAGAACATTTTCTATTTTATCACTTTCGTTACGTCATTGTTCTTTGAAAGTATTATAATCCAAAAATATGGATATTTGCTGATAAAATAATTTTAATGACCAGTTAAATTAACTTTTAATAAATCTGTTCAATTTTAATTGTTCGAGTATCCCTGAACATTAACATAGTTTGATCAGATACTATATTTGACATTTTTGACCAAATTCATATTGTCAATTGAATATATTGTATTCTCTTGAAAATTAAGATATGTTTTGCAGTATTTTTTGCGTTTATCTTCCAATTATGGATGTCGTATCTCGTCGTTTACCGGTTATCTTTATAGCATCGACACAATTTGTTGGTGATCAGTGCCGATGTCGATGAGACTCGTAGTCAATTTATCTTAAGTGCAAGTATTTTAACTGGGATTATTTTTTAATTTATTTCTTGAAATTTATTGTGCAATTGCCTTGCCATGTTTTCACCTTCCAAGTTATTCACGTAGGCATGTTCGGTCTTCCGGTATACCGGTACCAGGACAGGTATTTTTGAAATATTCCGTTATCGCTATCGTCTTTTTCAAGACCGCTATACCGGTTTTGGTACCGGTACCGGAAGACCTATTTTGGTACCGGTACCGGAAGACCGGTTCAAAGGTTGATTCTCACTATACCTTCCATTTCCATTCCATATCCGTTCCATATTTTTTATTGTTTTGACGCTATACGTAAGCTTCCGTTCCGTATCAGTTCCATACTTATTATTGTACAATTTATATCATTACGAAAGTTTTATTTTAAAAAATTGTATTTATTGAAAAAGGTAATAAATTTAATTAAGAGGTGAAAGAATATATAAATATCAGCAAAATTTTAACAGAGCTGGTACAAATGTAAGAACTTAACAACGCTGTTTCGGATACGCTTCAGTCCGTCCGCCAAAAAATGTATGGAAGGAAAGTATATGGAACGGAAGGGAAACGGAACGGAGAGTGTGCATTATCCTATTCATTTACATAATATAATATTTTATGTAAACGGACGGGAACCGGAAGGGAGCTGATATGGAAGGTATAGTTAAATCGGTCCTGAAAGATCGGTTTCAATCGATACAGAAAAATAGATTCATGATAATATAAAAATTAAAAAAACCTGTATAAAACGATTTCGGTACCGGTTTTTGTGCAAAGCTGATTGTTTTCTCCTACTCTAGGTACTGTATGATCGAAAAAAATCAATAACGTTATAACGGTAACAGATAGATTTACGATGTATTCGGAGAAATATCTTAATTTATCCCGCAAAATATCGTATTTATACGTTACAGGCACGAAAACTTTCTATTTACATTGTTTAATACGGTATCATGGGGTACTCACTGGCACGTTACCGTATTTACTTAACGTTACAGGCACGAAAACTTTCTATTTACATTTTTTAATACGGTATCATGAGGTACTCACTGGCACGTTACCGTATTTACTTAACGTTACAGGCACGAAAACTTTCTATTTACATTTTTTAATACGGTATCATGAGGTACTCACTGGCACGTTACCGTATTTACTTAACGTTACAGGCACGAAAACTTTCTATTTACATTTTTTAATACGGTATCATGAGGTACTCACTGGCACGTTACCGTACTTACTTAACGTTACAGGCACAAAAACTTTCTATTTACATTTTTTAATACGGTATTATGAGGTACTGGCACAACAACCAAAACTGTTATTTTGGTCTTTCCCATATTCCGATTCATCCAGTCTTCCGGTCCAACTGGTCTTTCGGTCCATCCGGTCTTCCGATCTTCGGGTCCAACCGGTATACCGATTCAGTATCGGTCCCACCTATCTAATTCTTGAAACCGGTATACCGGTTGGTTGTAGGACCGGTACTTCGTGATACCGGATACCGGTACTGAGTACTGAGATCTATAACCCACAAAATTCTAAAAGTTACTGGTTTGTGGAAGTATGCTTTGGAATTAAATAAGACAATAGAAAATTTCATTAATGACTTATATTTAATTAACAATTATAAACAATCAATGTAATTGGCTGTGACAGTCTCGATTATATGAGATTAGATATGCAACTGGAATACTTAAGTGTTTCTGCTTCGGTTGGTTGGGAGAAAGGCCTCACCCTCTTCGCTGCACTCGTCCGCTGGTGGGTAGCGTGATTGTCCGGCTAACGTTGGAGAGCTTGTGAGACTCCACCAGTCTCAGTGCGTGAGCTACTTATGGGGAGGGTCAATTCTCGTATCTTCCTAGAAGATAACAAACAGCAGTATTCTACTCAACACAATTGATAAGTACCCAGTTTTGTGGTGGTGTTCTAAATTACCAATTGAACTGTCTGTTGGTTGCCAATGAAGGTACAATAAAAATAACTTATGATTAAACAACATATTAGTGATTCAAATAAACAATAATCAATATCTAAATCCAACTACTAATTATTATAGTAAAAATTATAATTAAAATTTAAAAAAGAAAATAGGCAATGACAGTTTAAATTAGTTATAATTGAAAGATTGTCCAAATTATTTAAAGAATATAAAGAATATAAAAGTAGAATTATAAAAAAAAATAAAAGAAAAATATTTTGCTCTCTCTCTCTAGAAAATTCCAGACCACCACAATCACTTCGGTACGACTTGAAAAAAAAATATATATTGTTACAGTAAATTATTTGATTTAATTTGTAGACACGTGTAAAAAGAATAAAAAAATATGTAAGATAAAAAAACTAGAAATATATGGAAATTTAAATTAGAACAAAAGTTAATACTAAAATGCGATATTAACAGATAAATTAATAAACTAGATAGAAAGATAAAGGTAAATAGAAAGATAGGATAAGATACGAAAAACGATAAATGCGGCAATTCGACAGATAAAAACTAAAAGAAAAGATATGTCACTCCAGGAACAAAGATAATGCATCCGCCAAATAAGATAAAGATAAGGTAAGGTAAATTTGGCAGATACGAGGTAAAGATACGTTCCCTAGAGTGACCCAAAAACAACAAAAAACAAAAATCTATCTGTCGAATAGCCTGCCAATAGATACCACCACTACAGGGTCCAGATAAGAGAGTTGTCTTCTGGCAAGCAAGGATTCGTTAAAGGTGACATAAATCGTATAATATAAATATTATAAAAAATCCTTACTTACCAGAGTCCCTCCTGGTTCGTCTCTGAGAGTACTTCTGCAGTGATTGATTCTATTCATGGCCCCTGAGATTGCTAAATCGAACACCTCTGCGGGTTCCTGTTCGACAGATTGCGTCTCAGTATATAAATAAGAAAGATAAAAATAATTAGTACTAAATAAAAGTTAAAGGTATTAGAATTTTTTTTTACAAAACTACCATACACGTGCTACTAAGATAAGAAGATAAAGAAATGATGATAAAAAAAATGAACTGTGAGATAAAAAGATAAAATAGAAAAAGGAATTTAAAGTTACAAGCTAATTAAATAATTAAATCAAATAATTAAATCATATTAGATAGTAAGAAATGTTTAAAAAAAAACTAATAAATAATTTCCAAGTCGTACATCGTGCCGGTGTCTGGAAAAAAAATTAGGGGTTTAAGCAAAGAAGATCGAGATGAGAGAGAGTGATTTTCGGCAAAACAAGTCCCTTTATAGAATTCTCCCATTCATTTAGACATCCGTTAAGTACCAAATGTCAATATAAAAAATTTATAATTAATAGTAAAAATAATACATACGATAAAATTTCCTACATACCTTCAAAAAAATGTGTGTAACAATTGCATCTTAATTATTTAACACTAAACAAAATATTAATAATAAACCTTCGTTTTCATTAAAAATAAACAAATTATTATTGGAAACCCATAGGCAACCAGAAAATATATAAAATATTTAAACAATTTAAACAATTTAAACTAACAACCATCGCTAGTGATGTGTACCACTATCGAGGTTCCGCAAAAAATCGATAATATATAAAAAAACGTATAAACGATATAAAAGGAAAAATGTAACGAAAATATTTTCGTTACAGATCTTAGGATCGAACATCCCTACTATTCACGTTGTGCACATATACGTTTATTTTTTTGTTCTGTATTTAGTGTTTATACGTTTACAGCAATTTTAATTTTCTACACAAAAAAATACCATTTTTTACGATATACATATCAGAGCGCTTTCACACATACCGACAAAATCGTTGTCGGTGCCGGTCCCGAAATTCATTGCAATATAGTCGTGGTCCGGCAAATACAATAGGATTAAATACAACTGTCGCGTCGGAGCGTGTGCGAAGCCGACGCCGGCTCCGGCACCGATTTTGCCGGTGTGTGTGCAAGCGCTCTAAAGTGTGCATTATTAACAATTCTAGAAAAACACACACTACTTTAATAAGAAGACTAACTTAATTTACCAACACTCATACCGGTAACCTTGGCAACACTCATAGATAAATGAAACAAGTTTAAATGGGCTCTTTCACTATATTTTGGAATTAACATAATTGAATAAAGCAATAATTCTAGAATTTTCTGCTATCTCACTTTCGAAAAATTTGAAGTCGTTCTTAAGAAAATAAATAAAAACAAAAAAGCCCAGAATAAAAACCGCACTTTATTTTTAATACGTCACACCTGGCATGTTGAAAAGCGGCAACATGGCCGCGGCCGGGCCACCATGCTGACCCACCACCACCTTCACACAAGGCTATTCAACCTTTTCCAATATGGCGGAGTTAGAAGTGCTCTATTTGGCGCGTATTTTAAAACCTGTTTTTCCAAATAGACATTTTTCACACAAATGTCGGGTTGTGATACAGGGAGTCTAAAGTTCTCCACATAAGTATGGAATTTTTTGTATTATTACTTTTATGAAAACATCAGTTAGTTACTTTTTATAAAAAGGTCTGCTTGCTTTCTCAGAAAATAGGTAGTGTTAAAATATTCAAACTTAAGGTAGCATATATAGGGTGTTCAAAATAATCGGAAAAAGAAATAACCAGAAATATATGACAGAAAATATCAATATAAACTAAATATTCAATTGCAAACACTTACCTACCATAGTTTAGAATTTACTGAACGTTTGATAAATATATTCGATTATGGACAGTATAGGAAGTTACTTGTCTTAGTAAAAGCCTTGGTAAATGCTCCTGGAATTATAAACTACACTGGCTTGGGTCAAAAAATATGGAATATTTTTTCTAGGTTTTTGCAGCATTACACAAATGGGAATAAATTTAAACTATAATAGGTGAGGATAAATAAAAAATATAATGTGTTTCTAGATTTTATATAGAAAAAAAAAAGAAATGCCTTTTTGGGGGTTCGTAAGTAAAACCTACGCTTAGCTTAGTTTTCTTTACTCTTTCTCTTTACATAGGGCATTGTCTTTGTGGTAAAGACGTCATTCCTTTTTTTGCATAGTTCTTCAATAAAATATTGGATATTGTGAGGGGCAATTGTGACCTAAAAAAAGACTTATATCCAGGCCATTTATATTTTCAAATGTCAATGTTGTCAATAACTTTCTGTGATCTTTTTGATGTAAAAAGCTTGATTCTTCTTCCAATATTTTACTTATAGGGAGGTAAGTGTAAGCAGTAGCCATAACTACATCCTCACTAGGGTAACAGAGGCTTTGGCCTTTGGCCTTTTTGAGGCACTTCTTACCTGAGAGCTACTAGTAGGAGTGAAATTATCTCTTTTAATAGCTGTCAACCATTTTTTACGAAGCTCGTCATTTTTGGGGAATATAAAAGCAGAAACCTTGGGACCCCCTCTATAATTCCCGTGACAATTTGAAACAGAGCATGTAAAAGGTATGCTACAATAAAATGTTAATACCTACCCTTTAATACCTATCTTTTTATTATTGTAAGTAACCATTATAAAGTACTATGCAGACTGGCGGCGAAGGCTTTTTACTCATTTAGGTGTAATATCTTAATAAATACTTCTTGTTCTTACTTTAAAATAATTAATAATAGAGGAGTACGACAAGCACAAAAGTTTGAAGTTCCCTATGTGGAATGTCTGGTTTGGATTTTTATTACACTGTTATTTTATCACAATTTTCTGATCACACCATGCACTGAACACTAAGAACTAAACAAACGTGTTGCAGAAGCACAACAAACTAGAGATAATTAATTATTTCTGGTATGCAATCGGAACGAGAAACCACTACCGGCTTTTCATGTTAAAGGTAAACAATTTAATAATGCGCTGCCCATATCATGTTGATTGGCCTTGAGTTGAGGTGGTGCTGGTCAAATCAAATCGCAATGTTGCCAGTTGTTGGCTGGCGCACGAGAACGGTTCTGCAATGTGATTGGGCGTATTTTTCATACGTCATCAATTGACACTTTAAAATTATTTCAAATTAAAGCAATTTTGAGGGCCTATAAAAAAATTATTCCATGTCATGGAACTATTTTTTTTTGATAAATATACTGAAAATAGTCTATTTCAGATTTTGTCCTTGAATTGGGTATTTTATTTTTTGTGAAAGAGCCCATTGGAAAGTGCCCATAAGGACAATGTAAATACCGTATGATCGAAAAAAAACTGCGTCCAGTTGGCTGGGAAATTACTATCGATGACATTTCCCATATAATTTTACATATAGAATGACGGCGATCTTCATTGCATAGCCATCGCTGACGTTTTTTTTTCGATCGTACGGTACTATTTGGTGCTGTTCTTGCAGTGGATGTACATGGATTGGATCCGAAACTTTTGATAATTTCGGAGTGGTTCGGCTTTTCCCGGAATTATTTCGCCAAATTTTATGTCTCCAAAAAATCCTATATGGGTATTTTGCCACTGCAAGAAAATCTACAAAATAAAATAGTTATTTTTTGTGCACAACCTAACCAAACACTGCTGCGTTAATCCAGCGGAGACTACTTGTAAGCAGTTAGGTTTACTGATAAACAAATTTGCCTAATGAGCAAATTAAAAGAGAAAGAGCATTTAAATCTGCTTCGACTTATTTAAAAAAATACATAGTGTTGCATTGGAAATGACGAAGTTTTTATGTAAAATAAATATTTAAAATAGATCAGCAACTTTTGATAGCCCTGTATAAATTTAAGGAACCAATACCATTGTTCTGTAAAGTTTATTTCTCTACCTTTAAACTTAGCACAAGAATTAATTCTGAAAAGTAATGTACAGGGTGTTAATAATCTATTCTATTGTAGCATGCAAATTTAAATATCTTTAAATATCTCAAAAACTAAAGATTTTAAACATATTTAACCCTTATAAAAAATGCCTTTTTTTGGGCCCAAGAATCCAAAAATTAAATAAAATACCGGGTGTTCCATAAGAAAAAATATAACTTTGATATGGATCTTAGTTCTGAAACATCCTGTATATTTCAAAATAATTTTAAATTGTGCACATTGTCTCCCCACATATACCCATAAAATATTTTGTTTCTACATCTTTCCGTTTTCGTATAATCAACCGAGGCGAATGAGGTGCGCCACCCTGTATATATGCACATGCACGCATAAATTAATTTAGCGTAGGTTAAATTACTTTCTTTTATATTTTCTAATAAAGATGAGACAGGAGGAGGAGCTCGCTACGTCGTGAATTATATTATACCGGTTGCGTCTCAAAAATGGTTCACCCCCTATAACTTTTTTATTTTTTCAGATCAAAAAACGAGATTTGGTATGTTAGTATATGTTAGTCACTTCCTGTTTCACCGGAAATTACTACAACTTTTGATTTTTAATGGCACCCTCGGTATTTTTTTACTTATTTGATAGAAAATGACACTCTGAATCGAATGACATATCATATGTCAACTTTTGACATATTCGCTCAAAAACAAATTGCAATTTAAATTTCAATCTAGAGTGCCATGGCTGTGTTAAAAACACCAATTTTTAATCAAGGAGCCTTGGAAAAATAGATTTGATCGTCTGATGTTTTTAGTGTCTTGTCCTGGTCGGCTCAAAGATGCCCAAATCGTATTTTTAATCATATCCCAATTTTTTCAAATGGAACGAGGGTGGCTTATTAGCATTTTTTTTTGAAAAAAGTATTTTTTTACGAATAATTTGGTACCACACACTTGGTATTTGGAGTCAAATTTTCGTTATGAACCGCATATTATAATTTCAAATAAACCATATGCGAAAATGTCAAAAGTTGACATATGATATGTCATTCTATTCAGAGTGTTATTTTCTATCGAATAAAGTAAAAAATACCAGGGTGCCATTTAAAAATCAAAAGTTGTAGACATTTCCGGTAAAACCGGAAGTGACCGAAAACAATAGAATATATCAATCAATCCTAATTTATGTCCTATACTAACATACCAAATTTCGTTGTTTTATCTGAACAAATAAAAAAGTTATAGGTGTGAGCCACTTTTGAGACGCACCCGGTATATGCATAGTGTAATCCAGAAGACGTCACGATATGGATAATACCGTTTATAATTGTATCGTGAAATTGTTATAATCTATCTAGAAAAAGAATATACGATTTAGAGATAATACAGATATCATTTATCAAGATGACAGAAAAAATGTTCCTAAAAACTGACTTTTGAAATAAAATGTTAGGCAACTCTTACTAATGATATTATCATCACCAGATACCATATATTTATATTTTGTATAGTAATATTTTGTCATTTTATTAAATTTTTGTAAAAATGTTTTTAGATATCGAGCCAAAAATAGAAAAAGTTTAAATAGGAACAAAGAGCATCGGATGGACAACCAATCTCCTATTGAAAAGGTATTTCCACAACCTGAAGAATATTATTCAATACCAACTGCAACGACAGTTAGTCCCGTACCTATTCAAACAGTCGTTCAAATACCCCATATTGGTTACGATATTTCCTTTCCTCATAATCCGCACTATCCACCGAATCCTCAGTTTGCTCAACCAATATATAGAGCGCAACCATCTTATCCGCAGGAAGTTTTTACTGGAGCTCACAATGTGGTGCTCACAAATAATGGACCAATTTATCCAAAGCCACAGACTGAATTTCACACTGTTTCTACTCAAGACAACTCAAATATTGAAAATAATAAGAGACCTGGTTGGGAACAAATGGTAATTATAATTTAGTTACTTATTCTTATGTCTATTGTAGTAACTATTATGTTATTTATTTCTACTACAATACAGGGTGAGTTTTCTACGATGTACTCTATGGGTATCTTGGAAACTACTGAATATGTCAGATAAAAGTTGTAGATAATCACATTCTAAATGAGCTTGTGTTTTCCGCCTTTTTTTAGGGATTGTTATTCTTCACGTATGACACAAACATATGTGTTTTTCAATGGAAAATATAGTTGGCCATGACTTAATAAAAAACGCTATTTTTAAAGCTTTCCAGCGATATAAGTTATATTTTTTTCTTCTAAAAATTACTGAGTTATAGTAAATTCCTATTTTTTTTTGTTTAACTTCACTTCTTATTCTGTTATGATTTACAAATTAGGGGCCATCCATAAATTACGCCACACGAATTTTAGGACTTTTGAACCCCTCTTCTCGTCCTTGTCACAGGTTGTCACATTTTTAGACCCCCTCCTCCTGATGTGACAGTTTTCAAATTTATGCACATATTTGTCACACAGTTTTCAAATTTATGCATGTATTAATGTTAAAATTAAAATTTAACATATTACGTCATAAAACTTTTGACCCCCCTCTGCCACTTGTCTCACTATGTCACATTACGGTGATACCATCTCCCCCCCGTTAACGTGTGACGTAACAATTAACAATTAACAAATTAAAACTTAAAAAACTAATATCACTACATACACTTTAGTATTATTTTAACAAATGTTCAAAAAAAACCGCTATTGTTTTGAGTACATAAAATGCATCTTTTTAAAACTGAATTACAAGCTTTTCTCACAGAACATCCGGTTGACTTTAATAAACTTTTCCCGTACCGCCGTTTTGAGTGCCTTTCTTGATTCATAAGTTTTCTTAGTAGTAAACTTTGTTGTTAACCATACCGCATAAAAAATCTTAAACGGATAGGTCAGTTGACCCAGGCGGTCCATGCAATGTTATGTTTTCTTTTTTTATAAGGGGAAGCGTCATAATGAAAGTAATGTATTAATGCGCAAGTATCTAAATTTAAATTTTCAAACATGTCTTACCAAATCAAACCAAACCGTTCTCTAAAAAGCGTAAGTAACGTTCACTGGTCAACGTATCCTCGAAAATGTATCGTCTAAGAAGAGTTGAACAAATAATCGCACACGCTTTTCTTCATTTGAAAAATTCATATTTACAATTTAGTTGCCTCCATTTTTGTTTGGTGTGACAATTTGACATCTCCGAGAGCAACGATGATTGAATTTGTTGCCGTGGCTAACTAAATGAAATTGTTTAAAAAAAGATAAGAATTGGCTATAACTCGATTGAACTTGTTTCCACGGCTTACTACGACAAATTGTTTAAAAAGGATAAGAATCGGCTATAACTCTATTTATATTTTTCGAAAAAACATATCATAGCTTATATCGCTGGAAAGCTTAAAATATTGCCCTTTTTAAGAAGTCATGGTCAACTATGGCTTCCATTTCAAAAAAACATATGTTTGTGTCATACTAAGGGCTGGCAACGGTTAGTCTTGGGTCGAGATTTCCGTATGTAAGAAGAGTACAATGCGTTTATAATGTACTGAACAAAGAGAGGACAGTAAACACATTGCCAAACGTATGCAATAAACCAAGACACTGTGCACATCGCTGATAGACGTGGAAGGGGATATAGCAGATTTGTCGCAGTTGACCGGTCGACCCAATCAATACCTCTGTCAGTACTTAAAGTTCTAGGGAAAGGTGTACGTCATGCGTTCAGCTTCACGATTTAATTACGTCTCGTGATACTTGATTTGTTTATTTATTAACGAGTCGTAATTTTTCCTATAGCTTGAATTTTTTTAAGTGCAAGCTAGAAACACTTGCATTTTTGGTAAAAATAAGTGGAATTGAGTGGGTGTTCGATAGTGGTCGCGCTATTAGAACTCTGAATTCAAAAATCGATATCTCGAAATCTATTAGAAATAATAGATTGTAGTTTTTTCAAGAACTTTGTTAATATTTCTGCTGTATTTTCTTTGTAGACAGTATGTGAAAATCTTTATCAATAAAAAAATTACACGATTGCTGAAAATTGCTATGCTCTAAAAGTAAATGGATGGATTTTTACACTTTTTGAATGGAAAAAACAACCTTATCGAATTTTTCTTATGTAAACGTATTGTAAAATATCCGATCTTGAAAATAAAAAAGTTTCAATATCTAAAGTGGTTCTTGAGTTATGGCCTGTTATGTGTTAAAAAGTTGAGTTTTTAAATTATCGCGATTACTGACGTTTTCTCATTATAAAAAAATGACACCCTAACGATATCCTCATAATTCCATTTCAGATGCTCAGAAACATTACAAACCTAATGATTTTATCTAATTATCTTTTAAAAAAAAAGTCTTTTAAAAATAAGCGGTTTGCGATCGTCATTTTACTTTACTTGATAGGGAAAGGCGTATCGGCAACGCCGCAACAGCACAACGTCGCGCGTCGCGTCGGTCGGTCGCATTTCTCTCACTCCGACTTAATAAGATCCCTATGCGATTTACTTCCACACATGTAAATGCCGACCCAAAAGTAACAGTTGCCAGCACGGTATGTCAAAGATGATAGGCTTTAGAAAAAAAACGGAGAACACAAACTCATTGAGAATATTTACAACTTTTAACTCAAATCCTTTTGGCTAAAATAGATTATAATATAATGGAATTAGGGAGCCTTTTTAAAATAGCCGAAATTTGTTTTTTTTTAAATATCTAGTAAGCCATAACCTTTTTCAAAAATCTGAAAGGTGCGTATGTTTGTCCTCCTATATTATTTCCCCATTTGCCCGACTCTTTAGCTCCAGTAGTTTCCAAGATACCCATAGAGATCTTCTTAAAAAACCCACCCTGTTATTCATTATCAAATGTTTATATTTTTGTATTCTGTATATTCATTATCACATATTTATTTTAGGGTACAAAAAATCAAAACTATTTACCGCAAAACAAGCAATCACGTAATCAAATGAAAAGTCTTGCCGAATTACATCAACTGAAGAGGGAAGTGATAATGCAACTTGAGAAGGTAGTAGGAAAAAGTGCAGCCACCGAAATTTCTAATAATGCTAGCAGTTTAGCGCGACAAGAGTCACAACATGATTTAGAAAGTCCAACATCACCTTATAATTTTTGGACGGGACATATTAGTTCAGGTTAGGATCATATACCGGGTTTGGCTCGAATTCACATGCATACAGATGTTACGCTTTTAAAGTGATAAGTGAAAATAGCCGTTCAGCGGAACGCTAAGCAGTTGATTTTAGTATTTTCTTTGCCGTGCGAATCGTTTTTTTGATACGCGTTGAGTACATTACAATTTCTCAGGTAGCTGATCAAATGTGGATAAAACAAAGAAAAATGTAAATGTTATGTCAATGTCATAACCATAGATAAAAGAAAATAATCTTCTATTAAGATAGATATGAAACTTAATAGTAAAATTTTGGGTCAAAGCGCCCCTCCGTGTGCTTAGTAGAGACTACGTTTAACCCAGCGCCTTTGCCTTTTCTGCTGTAAATATTTTTTACGTTTATATTTTAATTCAAAGGATTTATTTTTAAAGTTACACTGATATATTAGTATATCAGAGTAACTTTAATAAAACAAGAATATATTTATATATTTTACAGTTTATTAAAAATAAATTTTGACTACAAGGTAAAAAGTAAATCACAATATTTGTTAAAACTTATAAGTATACCATTTTTACAGTTAATAAATAATAAAACTATTTCTGACTATGATATTTAAAATTTAGATAGATAGAAAATTAAAAAACATACCGGTATTTACAGACGCGGTCCCAAATTCAATAAAAATCAAAATTTTTTCTGCGAAAATCGGGCTTTTTTCACTGAAAAGGTATTTTTTGATTTATCAGCAATCATTGTCAAGTTGACAATATACAGGGTGTTTTCTAATTAGTCTAAAAAAATTGTGGTGTGATTCCTCATGTGTTCTTAAAACAATTTTTATATAACCATTAGGTCTAAAGTACTTCCTTTCTGATCTACAGGGTGTTAAAAATTAAAAAATCGATTTTTTGCTTAACATAAATGGTACACCAGTGCTTTTTTAAAAAATATATATTTTTTTCTTGACTGGCCATCCTTTTTCAACAAAATTGATCTTTTGAGTTTTTCTTGTTCATCAAACGGTTGTCGGTAAAAAAATAAATATATTTATTAAGAGCCCGCCTTAAGCCGTTTTCTAACGATTTATTATTTTTTAGATTAATTAGGAAACACCCTGTATATGCATATCACAGGCAACCAAATAAACTAGTAACCTCTAAAAATTATTTTTCCTAACACTAGCGACATACTGTGTTTTTAGTAAGTACTAAATTATTTTATCAAAATTTCACCATATAAGTTTCCAGGTAAGTCATAACCTATTAAGTTATGTTAACCTGTATTTTTATGGTTATGTCATTATTCTTATTATACAAGGGAAATGTTGTCAAAAAATGCTCCTAAGCATTTTTGATGTTTTGAACAATATTTATAGCTGCCAAGTGGTAAAATTATAGCCCTTACTACTTATTCAGGAATTTACCGAAGAACCCGTATTTTTCACCAAAGAGCAAGAGAGCGCACAAAATTACAATTGTTGCTATTTTCACTGACAGTTGTATCTATTTTTAAGTTAGTTCAATGTGTTTGATAAGCAAAACGACCTTTTAATGTAGCCGTTTACTTCAAGCACAGAATATCTAGCTACACAACAGAAAAATACTCGAAATGAAAGAGCTAAAATTGCACAAATAGAATACTAGATGGCGCGACAATGTCATAATCAGAATATAATTAGAAATTTTGAACTTTCGGTTTTGGATCGACGGCTCGTCGACTGCCTTGTAGCTCGGCTAAATATGCACAGTTGCCAGATTCAAAAAGACTTGAATTGGCAGCCCTTTCTTTTTACTGTGTATAATGCAGTATGTGTTTCTTTCTATTCTTCTTTTCTTGTCAGATACACTTATATTAATTATTCCTTTGGCTATTAAAATAGTTTTAAGTATATTATTATAAAACATATACATTTTTAATATACACTACCTTATAATGTTAACTAAGAAAATACCTTTAAAATTAATAATATTGAGGGCGATTGATAGTGATATTTATTAATGCTGGAACGTTAGTAATGAAATATAAGTTTAATAATAATGGAAATAATTTATTAAAATGCAGTACAAAAATGTTAACTGACTAAAAAATACTATAATAACAAATTTCTTTCGTTTGCCACGTTATTTATATAGACCTAGGTAGATTTTAAAAAGTGACACAGGTACAATTAATAATATATTAGTTCGGCATAAAAGTTGCTGTCACGACATCGAACAATAAATTAAAATTCGTAAAATAAATTAAAATTATTAATTAAACAAATCTTTATAAAGAAACGCAAGTATACCAAATATGGGCCCAATCAAACACCAGGAAATGATATCATAATAGTGTACTATATTATGGTACCACTTGATATGCTTTAAGGTACCATAATATTGCAATGTCACCGAAGATCCGTAGTATACCAAATTTAAAAACAATCGAACGCCATGAAATGGTATCGTAATATGGTACTATATTACGGTACCACTTTATATACATCATAGTACAATCACATTACCATGTAACCGAAGATACGTAGTATACCAAATTTAAGCCCAATCGAACGCCAGGAAATGGTATCGTAATATGGTACTATATTAAGGTACCACTTTATATGCATCATAGTACCATCATATTACAATGTTACCGAAAATACGTAGTATCCCATGTTTAAGCCCAATCGAACGCCATGTACGTAATATGGTACTATATTATGGTACCAGTTGATATGCTTCATGGTACCATAATAATGCAATGTCATCAAAAATACGCAAGTATATATCAAATATGAGATCAATCGAACGCCAGGAAATAGTATTGAAATATGGTACTATATTAAAGTACCACTTTATATGCATCATAGTACCATCATATTACAATGTAACTGAAGATACGTAGTATAGCAAGTTTAAGCCCTATTGCCGCCATGTACCTAATGTTGCTATGTTATCAAATATGGTACTATAGAAGGTACCACTTTATATGCTCCATGGTACCATGATATTACAATGTCACTGAAGATATAGTATATCAAGTTTAAGCCCAATCGAACGCCATGTATCGTAATATGGTACTATATTATAGTATCACTTGATATGCTTGATGGTACCATAATATTTTAATCACAGAATATCTAGCTACGATTCTGTGATTGTAATGTCATGAAAAATAATATACAAATAATATACAAATGATCAAATACCGTATGATACCGGTAAAAATCGGCGTCTAGTTGGCTGGAAAAGGACGATCGATGACATTTCCCATATAAATTTATATATAAAATGACAGCGATATTCATGTCATAGCCATCGCTAACGCCGTTTTTTCCTGATTATACGATATGAACTTGGTATGAACACAATCGAACGTCAGGAAGTGGTATCATAATAGTAGAACAATACTTATTATATTGTCGCCGAATTACAATGAAAATTCAGGATTCAATTATACAATCAAACGTCAGGAAGTGATTGTAATTTAGCTCATAAGATTTAATTCCAACTAACATGACAAATTGAAAAAAACAGCTCTGATCTATTTTAATATGTTTAAATGATGTAGCAAATTTGAAGGTAGGCTTTATCAGGAAGTATTACGATATGAATTACACAATGGCAACACTGCACAAAACTCTTTTAAATTTTGTTTGTAGAAAACTGTTTTCTTTTAAATTTATTGCCCTCTATTATGTAGTAGCGAAACTACCGCATCAAAATATCTGATTTGGAACAGGCTTTAAAAGCCTGTCTCCTTTTGCTACCTACAATTTTATACATGTAACGAGGCTTCTGTTGCGTAGCTAGATATTCTGTGCTTCAAGCTAAGCGAAGATTTGCGATATATGCGCTAAACGTCTAAAAGTGTTTAGCGTTTTTTAAGTTCCAGAATTCCGGACCTTTTGCTCTTAGGGTAGTAACCACACATGAGTGACACCAGTTTGTTTATCATATACATTTTATTTTGAGACATACTATACATATTTTTGGAATCAAAATAAGTTTATTGGCCACGATAGGTCTGTTCACTAAAAAAAAATTGCACTAAAAGTGGTAAAAAATTAATGTTTTAGTATTATAATACCAATTAAATAACTTTTTTTCTAAAAAATAAACTCCTTTGACAAGAGAGACTCTTGAAGTTATGCGCTCCGTTCAAATTAAATAAACTCGCTTTCATTGGCCTGACGTCACATGCCTGCCGCACGCTGCTCCGCTTGCGCCGGCAAGACCGTGATTCAGTTTGAGACACTCCCTATACAAGGTATTGAAGTACAGTCGACATTTACAGCAGTTACATTATTATTTTTGTTGTTGAATACCGTAAAAGAAGTTGTTTTTGTTGCTAAATATGGAGGAGGGTTTCCAGAAAGGAGATTCACATATTTTACCGCAAGTAGATGTCAATATGGTATTCGACTTTCTCGCGATGAATACTGATTTAACCAAGTTGAATGAATCCAGTGGTGTTAAAGCTAAAACTACAGCCTCGCCGCAAAAAGTATCATTTTTACTCCTAATAAAACAATATACTATTTTATGCCGCAACACAAGTCTACACAAACTTACATTAAAATGGTCCTCGCAACAGTAAATAGTCGATGCTGAAGAAACGTCTTTAATATCTCGTCTGACTGCCGCGAACCATTTTTTTCTTTTTAAATTTAGAGTCTTAGAGTCTTAATCGTTGTGTTGTTAAACTTCTTTAGAGTCTTAATCGTTGTGCTTACGCATTCAGGCACAAAACACCATTTTCTAGCCACCATTTTAAGTTTAAAACTCAATAACGCACTCACAACTGACCTAATAAAAATTGCTAAACACACTAGACAGATCAAATATTAACATATCAGCAAGTATCAGTATTACCGTCCGACAAGCTCTAGTAGACCTCTAATGTCAATGTTGAGGATCAAAATTGTCGCTTTGCTTATGTTGATTGTTTTTTCACACACTTTATTCTTCTTAAATACTTTATTTAATATATAAGGAAAACTTAAACAATTAGTTTTAAAAGTAAAATTTGATATAAAACTGCCGACTCTGAATTGTTTGGAACTTAGAGAGGTAAAAAGTAAAGTGCGTGTTGAAAAGTAGAGTAAAAAGCGACATCTTGGAACTGAATTGAATTAAAAAGTGTTGTTAAGTGTTAAAAGTGTACCTAGTAGATCCTTTGTCTGCGTAAAATACAAACGTGTCTGAACAAAGGCTATATAATTTTACCATAAGGACTTTCCATCGACTAATAATAATTGAAGGGTCGTTTATGACTAAGCGTAAAACAGAATCGGTACAAATAATTGTGAATACAGTGGCGTAACTTGTAGTACAGATAAAACTTGACTACAACTATGTAACTAATCTAATTAAATCTAGACAAGGATACAAGAAAACGGCGCAACGGATCCATCTGTTATGTCTCTAGTAAAGCGCTACGCGCGATTAGCGAGCAGGTGACGTCACACTCACGGTAGCTCTCCTGGCAGCGTTTTCCCGCCTCGACGCAATGATCCAAATTGAATTACGAATAACTCGAAAAGTATATGAGTATTTGTTTTCAAACTTTGTACGGTCTTTCAATATGCACAAATTTATAATTTGCAGTAGAAAACTAAATTTTGTTGACATACCTATTTACCTCTATACAAAAGTGCTTTGTTTGTCCGTTAGAGTTTTAAAAATAAACCGGAACATTAATTAATTTAAAATTTATGAAGTTTATTGTCAAATATCATTTGTGATACTAACATAAAATTCCATATTTTCGCCAACTAGATAATTAACATACTAGATTTGATGCACCTACATAGCTTGATGTAACAAGAAATATTTTATATCAGCTGTGGAAAACCTTTTTTTTCAAAAACTGCGAGGTGTCTTTTTTGTTAAGACAAGAACCAGAAGGGCCATTTTACAAAAAAAAACAATTGTCGATTGAGTTGGAAAATATTTCTACTAGAATTTATTGAGGATTGAGGGTAGTTTTTACCCTCCCCGTACCTTTTCTTTTTTTCAGAATTCCGAATGGCTGTGAACCCCAATATACATATATATAAATAACAAGGCGAATTTCCAAAGATAGATTTTGTTAGTAAATGTTTACGTTTCGTGAGTGCTTAAGAAAATGGGAAGATATTGGTTTTCCATGTTCTGTGTTGTGGTTGTAGAATATATCAAATAGTAACGCGTCTTTGCAATATCCTTTGGGTGGCGCATAAAAAATTACATTTAGGTGAAATTTTTAAATTTTCATTTAAAAAATATATTATCCTGAAATCGTGGCAACCATTGGTAGTAGATTTAAATAAGCCCAATGAAATACAGAAAAAATTCGGGGGTTTTAATTTTTTTTTTGGAAAAATTTTTTTTTATTGTCAACCTTAACTCGGATATTTTGTACTTATTTGAAAAATTTATTGTAAAGAGAAAATGTTATGGATGGAAGTAAAATCTAGTGTTTTGATTTTGTAATTTATTGTGAAATATTTATTTTTTAGATTAACAAGTTTTCTTAACTTAATTCAGAATTACTAAAAATCTCAACCACGTCTAAACTATATCTGTACATTGTCATTGGGGGATTCATACTTCAACCTTTATTACATCGATGGCGCAACGTATTTTTGAACTATCGAATTACAAAAATTAAAATTTGTTTTCTAACAGAAAATATGTTTGAGATCTACCAGCCCTGAAAATATTTGCACTTAATATTCACCTTGTATATATTTATATAGTACTTGTTTTATTGGAGATTTGTTGCTAGATATTTTAACGAAAATAAAATAATGTACAGGTTCATACCAAATAAACCTTTAGTCACGTGATTAAGCTTGACGGGCACAGCGTTGCCTACTTTTATATATTTTCTTTTAATCAAAATATTGTAGGAACCAAAAGTTAATTAATTATAAATATATAAACAATTATTATTTACATCAACAAAACTCACCTTCTTAACATCACTTAAGGGACATAAAGGGTCATTACTACTGCTTTCCCGTTTAAAATATTCTAATAAAGTTGCGATGAGTTTTTTACCACTATTCAGCTATCTTGTACACTTCGCCCTAAAAGAGGTTCTAAAAGAACAATGTTCGACTTCAAGGTCTATAGTAAACATTTTTAAGCTTAAAGTATCACAACAGTAAATAATTTTCAAAGAAATCATTGTAAGAGAAAAAAGTCGGTCTTCAAATGTAAGAGAAGAATTCCAACATGAACAGTTATTAAAGAGTGTAAGTATAAAAAGGAGATTAATATTGATGAGGATAGTGGAGAAATAATAAATGAAAATGAATTAAATATTCTATCACAAGTGGAATATGAAGACCAAGTAAGTACCAAAATACTTGGAGAAATAGTCGAAAAACATCGTATCACTGCTTAGTGAATTTGAAGAAGCATAATTTTAAATCATTTAAATATTCCGAACACCAAGAATTATTGGGCGGAGAACACGGGCAAATGTTATCCATTTTTTATATATTAACAAGTACTTCATTTTGCGAATTGTATAGTGTTTAATAAAGAAATTTTCTTTTGAAACAGTGTGATTACTTATCTATGAAATATATTTGATTTTTAAAAGATTCTCGTATGTTTACAGTGTATAATTCAAATCAAATAAACTTTTAATCACGTGATTAAGCTTGACCGGCACAGCGTTGCCCACTTTTACATATTTTCTTTTAATCAAATTATTTTAGGAAACAAAAATAATTTAATAATTATAAATATATAAACCGTTATTATTTACATCAACAAAACTCATCTTCCTAACAGCACTTAAGGGAAATAAAGGGCCATTACTATCGCTTTCCCGTTCAAAATATTCTAATAAAGATGCGATGAGTTTTTTTTCGGCTGCTAAGCTATCTTGTACACTTCGTACTAAGAGAGGTACTAAAAAGAACAATGTTCGACTACAATGTCTGCTAGTAAACATTTTCAAGCTTAAAGTAAATATATATATATATATATATATATATATATATATATATATATATATATATATATATATATATATATATATATATATATATATATATATATATATATATATATATATATATCAAACCAATCAGAGCATAAGCTGTTCATTCGTACGACTTCGTTCGCGCTTTTTTCAGCTGTTTGAATTTGAAATTCGTTCCGACGATTATTATAAATAATAGTGTTAATAAATTTCGTTAGTAGAATAAAGTTATTTCATCCTACTAGCTTATAAAATATCACTTTAAACGTGGATAAAAAATGTTTAATATGATTGTAGATTAAATGACTTAATGTTTTAAATAATTAAATTGTTACATAGTTTTACCACGGTTTTACTACGGATATATGGCTTGGTTTTAGTACATAAATTTAATTGTTAGATTTTAAATTAAAACTATATATAGTAAAAATTAAAATGCAATTTTACTGTAATCACTTTATTTATTAATTTTAAAATCTGTAAACTAGAGGCATATATAAGGACACAGAACTTTACCAACTATGTACATTTACTTATAAAAAATGATGTTTATTTAATACGTTGCCGTACCGTGTTAGAATTTTTAATACGGAATTTTAATTTTTTTCTAGCTGATCAAATTAGCTATTTTGTAGTAATACAATTATTTTAGTATTAATATATTTATGACATTTATATTCATAAAAACTTGTACTTGTTTGTCAATTTAACATTTAATTTTTAATATGAAATGTAATTTTTCATGTAAAGTAACCTAAATCAAAAATGACATTAATGAGTATAATTTCTTAAATTAATATACTATTCTAAAATTATTTTATAGAAATAAAATAATACATACTTATGGAAAGCTATTCCAACAACCTTTTTCACAAAAACACAATTTTCTACTCATTTTTGTTTCAAAGAAATAAAAACACAAGTGAAGAGTGAAGCTCAAAATACACAAAAGCCGATGCGAACACAAAGACAGTTGAATAAGAAATGAGGATCGTGTTTGCGCTCCCGTTCGATCACGCGTTCCACAAGGCCAAGCTAAAACTAATCGATATTCGGAATTTTGGAGTTGCGCTATTGCGCTAGCGTTTCTCTAACAGACGAACTTATGTGAAATATACATGGATCGGTTATCTAGTTGTTTATCATTTAAATTATTAGTAATGTCAGTACTTTGATTCTTAAATTGTTTTAAGTTTTAATTATTAATTTTTATAACTTCAGGTCCTACTTTTGTAAGATCAGATTCAATATTAGCTGCCGATGATGATTATGTTCCCTATGATGCGCCAGCTATTAGTAAATATGGTCCCATTTCCAGGATGCCTAAAGAAAACGAACAATCTCTTCAGGTAACAACTTTATTTAGAGATGGAAACTTACAACCCTCACTGGTATTTAATCGGAAGTTAAGCTATATAATGTTTTTCTATTTATATATTTTATAGATTAGGAAACCTGTCTCATCCGGGAGCCCTGTCACATCGTGGTTTGTGAATAATAATAGTCATTTCCATCCCAATACAGTTGGTTCTGGTGGTCCGACAATGGTTGGCCCACAAATGGCAAATATTAGTGACGGCTATGTGACTTACGGTAAGGAAACAAGTGTGTGATTTCTTTTAACTATTTATAGAACTGAATATTATTAAGAATCTCTATTTGCTGGATTTTTTTAATTTAGTCGAACTAAAAATTATATTATTCTAATTAGGTTCTCCGCAACTAATAATTCATCCCAGGCTTCAAGATCCTTCAAAGGAACTATTTGCTGAATCACAAAGAGTAAAAATTCAGTTGAGAAATCTTGAAAAACAATTAAACGATCTGAAGTTAGCCACTCAAGGAGTGACCACTTTAAGTGAAAGTGAAAGGCTTACACAAGAGTTACAACTTATAGAGCAAGGTATCCAAGAAAAGCAAAAGGAAGCTTGTCTGGTGTGTATTAAATGTTTTTCTGTTACATTTATAAAATTGTTTTTTTATTGAATATATGTTACTAATTCCATGAAATGATCATTGCCAAATGACCTACAACCAAACGCTATATTACGTTACGGCTGAGCTACGAATTGTATGCTGACGACCGCGCTCAACCCAACGGTTTTGACGGCTTTTGCCGATTACAGAAAGTGCAATTTGAATTTAAGGCGTATTATTTATGTAGTACAATATTTCTTGGACTCAATATGAATGGAAAAATGAGAAATAAATATTGTATATAGTGACGTTGTAGAATGTAGAATGAGTTAATCACTGCGACCTTAAAGATCTATTGTGCCCCCCTTTCTTGAGTCATCACACAGTCTATGATCCATCATACCCCTGTTGTAGAGGGGACATGGTAGTTCCCATCCCCCTCTGACAACAGTTCTTCCTCCGAGGGTGCACACCCTTCCACGGTTGGAGTTTGGCCCTCTGTGCCGCCCTTCACAGTCGAGGAGCTTGCCTCCGGCTGAGGAACCCGTGAGGTGGAGGCTGGAGGATCTGTCTCCATTTTCTCCACCTCTTTAACTTGGTCGCTCCTTAAACCTGATACCGGTGTCGTCCCGTATCTATAATAGAGGATATTATGTCCCTCTTTTTCTATTGCCTCCTTGGACTCGTCAACTCGATGTCCTTACATTGAAGTTCTGACCCTGGATAAGAAAGAAAGAAAGAAAGAAATTGCTTTATTGTCATAAAAAATTTTACAATTTTGTTGACAAAGCTTAAAAAAAAAGAATATAAAAAACATACAAAACTTCACTTAACAATAGAAAAACATATAAAACTAACAGCAAACATACAAAACTAAAACAATACTTTATACAATTATAGAAATTGTACATTGTCAAAAATTTATTTAATTAAATATAAATAAAATATAAACATACATGTAAATAAACAACTGTATATAATGTCAATACTAAATTTAAATGGATAGAAAACAAAATCATTTCTTAAATTTAGTGAATGTGTGTTAAATTTAGAACCCTAGATATTAATAAAAAAATCGTTAACCGCGTAAAAGGCTTTCTCCAGTAAGTATGATCTCAAGGCTCTGCGAAATGCAGGAAAGGATGAAATGGAATTAATTTCAGGCTCTGCAGGTAGGTGGTGCCTTTCCCTTTGCTCCTCGGCAGAAAGACCGTGACCGGCCGCCTCTTTAGGGATGTTTTCTCCCTTCACTGCAACCAATTCCGGCCCTTGCCAATTTTTAAGCTTAGCTGCGATTTCCACCAACCAATTTGCCGATTCTTGAGATACACAATCTATGAGGATCATGCCCACCTGAAAGTGTATCCTCGCAAAACGCAGCTGACCCACATTTTGTAGATCGTTGTGTTGCGATCCGATCGCCACTACCCTACTACTACACTACTTCATCCAGTATAGCCTCTTCTAGAGACGTTTGCTGGTCGGTGGTCAGAGCAGCCTCTGGGAAATCCTTTGGCAGCACCGCCATTTTCACTTGTCCAGCAATAGCGGCAAAGCTGGTGATACGTCCCTGCTTGCCTCCCGGTGTTGGACGGCTTTCCATCCTGGCTGTTTTCTCTCCTTGCCGGAGAAGAGTTGAGAGGTTCTCACTCCCTCTCTTACCATCATGGATATGAGCCAGGTTGTTTCTTGGTTTCTTTACTCTCCCCTTTTCGGAGGTGTTTTCGCTTTTGCTTCCTCTGGAGCAAGTCCTTCGTGGAGCAGTCGGAGGTAACTCCGTGCTTCTGCTCCGCTAAGACCTACTCTCAGAGGATCGTCTAGCCCGCCTGGTTGACCCAGGCCGAGTAGACGAAATGGTAGCTTGTGTCGCTTATTGAGTCTAGAGGTAGGCTCCTGACCCTTGCTGGAGAAGGTGGTAGCTTGTGTGTCACTTGTGGAGGATGATCCCAAGCAAGTGTCAGCCGCCCCTCTTGTAGTTTCCTTTGGATTTGGTCCCTTGGAACTTTCATTTGTAATGTTCCCAGTGTCGCTAGGGGGCTTCCCCACAGCTTCACCAGTGGTGTTTTTAATACTAGATCTCATAGTGTTTCCATGAGTCGCTAGGGATAGTCGTTCCACTTCTATAGAGCCCCGCATGCAGAAGTAAGGGGTAAATACAATAAGGTGCCCCCTGATGCCCCAAGGTTGAGGCCAGTAATGGCTAGTCCTCTATCTAGCCACGCATCCCTTTGACCTGGTCCCGCCATCGTAGGATTTAGGTTTTTGGTGAGGTTGTCTCCTCTTAGTCCAGGCGGTTAAGCCAAGAGCCCCCCCCACATCCTCTACCCGCGAGACATGACCACAGTCAGTAGAGGGTGCCTGGTATGACGGACAGGGGTAGCCCCATCAGGCATCGTTATATGTCTTGGTGCAATTCCCTGGCCACGACACTACAACCAGGGACAAGACGATAAGTGAGATGCTTGTTAGACCAAGTCAAGCGCTAGGGGGGTTTCCCCTCTAGCACCTGACCAGGAGCTTCCCCACCAACGACAAGGTCTTGCATCTCCTAGGGGAAGATAGTGACATTAGATTATTTAAAAAGGTAGTGGTATCGTATTAAGCGTTCTAATATCTTTTTAAATAAAAAATAATCATTTTGACTTCCCCAATATTTTCATTGAACTATGAATCATAACTGAATTTTTTTTCTATTGAAATCGGTGGTTTTAATGATTTAGTGATTTGTTGTCTATGTTTGCTAATAACAACGCCTTTTTCCAGTAACACGTTTTTTTCTGCTGGCGGAGGTTCTACGGCGATGCAGCAACATAAGAAAAGCAACCTTGCAATCACCCTCGATGGCAGCAATCATTGCACTTTATAACAAATTCTTTTCTTGTTGCTATCCAATGCTTGGTTGGTTTCATCATTATAGAATTTTTCTACTTTCTCGTCCGATTGACTAGTTGTTGAGGCGTATGTTTGTATCACTTGTAACCAATATTTCTCTGACAGTTTGAGTGTTAGGCTTGATGTTCACTACTTTGTCTTTCTATTCCTTTTTAATAAGAAATCCTATGCCGCTTATCCTTTCCGTACATGTACCTTTATAGTAGAACATGTTTCCCGATTTTCTCCTTTTCGTCTTACTTCGCCGATTCCCAGGATGTCACACTTGATATTTTCTGCCTCTTTTTCCAGCTCAATTAACTTGGGCTGGTTCGAAAGTGTTTGGCAGTTGTAATGTTTGGCAGTGCAGATTCTTTTAGCACCCTTTGGTCTTTTGGCTGATTCCCAGGGAGCACCCACCTTGGGTCCAATTGGGCTTACGGAGAATGAGGGCCGTGGTTTTGGTTTGTTGTTTATGTAGGGGTTGTGAGGCATACCTCACCACGGTGCCTCGGTGCTGGTTAGTAAGGTTCACCATTTTTCCCTAGGCGACATCGGTAACTCCGGTCAGTGGAGACGTTACTCCCTCAATATTTAGCTACAGTTAGCTGCCCCTGCGGGCCACCATTTACCCAGGAAACAACGGGAACTCGGGTCCGTGGAGGCGTTACTTCCCAACCAGCTAAATAAAATTTAATTGACCCTGCGACTTCAACATCTGTATAAAATTTTTTTTATATCTTTGTCTTAAAGTTACTAACTACGATATTGGACAACTTCAACTTCAATTGTGGTCCAAAAGTATGTATAAAGTATCAAAAATGCAATGTATCATTTTGTGTTAGGGCTAAAGTTCTAAAAAAATTGATAAACTTTATTTTGGAATGATATCTTCCAGATAGCTGCAGGAATGTTATTTAGTTGATTTAAACATTTGAAATGTGATTTTATAAAAGTCAGGAAGGTACTACTGTTCTACTATTTTATATATAATTTGTTTCAGAATAAAATTGTACATTCTTTAAGTCAAGCCATGAGTCCATACACTAATGTGAATTCATCTGCCAGAACTAGAGATGATGCATATGAAGCAGATATTGCGAATGATATGAGAGAATTAGAGTTACGTCTTCAGGAAGAACTAGAAGAATGGAGTGGTGAGGATTCACCTAAATGATTAAACCCAATGGGTTGCATAAGGTTATTATGACACGTTATTGTGACAAAAATAGATTGTCCAGTAACAATATTTAATGTTGCTAGTTCAAATTTATATAAATTTACTTATTTTATATAGCCTATATGAGATGCATTTAATAAACAAATTATTGGACAATCTTATTTATGATCAAACCTACTAGTTAAATTTCAATTTTAATGAATTCAGCAGTAAGTTTTTCCAGTTTTATGGGAGGAAATGATGAAGTATTTATATTAATTTAAAGTATCGATCCTATGCATCATGATTTTATTATTTATATTATATTTATTAATTTAAAAGTTTTATAAAACTTTAAACATGTTTATCTTAAATATACTAAAATTTTTATTAATTTTGTTTAGTATAAATATATTTTGCATTATTTTAAATAACTTATCTATTATTTATCTGCTTTATTAGCTTAAATTGTACCCTTCTACTACTTCTTCAAATAATATATCTGCAAAGTTTTAAATTAGTAATGTTGTGTAAGACCTTACTTTAAATTTTTATTGAGAGCTTTAAGAGGTCAGTGACATATTATGATCATACTGTGTGTGATTGGTATATCAATATTATAACTGATATTTAATTTTCCATTGTGAGCATTTGTTTGAAAATGCAAAATCTGAAAATGGCTTAAGGTAAACCATATTATTTACTGTTAGTAAATTAATATTATGATCTAATAATATAAATATTTTGTGACTATATTAGCGAATTTTACCAAACTGGAAGAAAAATATTCTATTGAACATTTAAAAATCTTGTTTTTTGATTTTATGCTTATGCATTTTGTGTATAAATTAATCATTTTAATATCATTCATAACCTCTAAATTAGTGCTACAAATTAGTTATTATAATAATTATACTATATGATCAAAAAAAAAACGGCGTCTAATTGGCTTGGAAATGACGATCGATGACATTTGCCATATAATTTTACGTAATATAAAATGACAGCGATCTTCATTCCATAGCTATCGCTGATGGCTTTTTTATCGGTCATATTTTATACTTATGAGTTTGTGATCATTCACAAATGTCTAAAAAATACAATTAAAATTAATAGAATATCCTAGCAATAGCTTGTGGTAGTCAGTTGTATCCATAAAGCTTAATAATTAGCTTATAAAACAATAAACTTTTTGTTGTTTTATATTATATTGTAAACTTTTAAACACATTTTTTTTTCACGGATGTTAAAAAGTTAAAAGTTTGTTAACTTAAAAAGTTAAAAGTTTGTTAACTTTTTTAATTAATTGAAAATTACTACCTTTAATTTTAAGAAAAAATATTAGAGTAACAAACTTCTACGCTAATTGAAACCACTAATTTCGAGGTTATGAACGAGGTTTAACAGAGTATATTGTTAAAAAATTTCCTAATATAGGTTACATAGAACTATATATTTAATTTACTCTTGAAAATGAGGCATATTTTTCTTTTAGAATATTTCAAGGTTTTATTCATACTGCAGTAATATTACTTTGCGATTTTTTAGTATATTTATATTTAAATTATTACTAAATAAAATTTTCAAAAATAATAATTATTATTAAATTGAAAAATTAACAATGAATATAAATATCACTCTGAATGATTGCAGTTTGGATAAAGTCTATGAATAAATACATTCTGTGCATTTTTATATTTTTTGAGAAACCTTGTAGAACTTTAGTTGTAGGTTGCTGGTTGCTATTTATATTAATTTATTGGATACGCTAGTGTGATACTTTCTAATTAATAGTATTTTTTATTATAAATTATGTGAACTTTATGGCTTTTATAAATACCATAAATGCACAAATATCTAGCTTTTTACTTAATGGCTGTTATTTTTGTTCACATGTAAAAATTGCAATTCCATTCATATTTTAATTTGTCATTATTGACTGGAGTTCCTGCAGAATAATCCCAATAATCCCAATCCCATGTCTACTTCTTGTTTCCTCTGATTGTCAAAAATTCAAAGCTAGATAATTTTTTTGTAATTTTTTTCAGTGCGTTCTATCCAAATAGTCTCTTCTGTCGCTGGATAGATGTACATAAACTATATAAATCATGTTGCACTAAAGATTTCACATGCGAACGTTCGTAATAATATTTAGAGAAACTAAATATATATATAACTGTATTCAGTTTGATTGCTCTTTATACTTTTCTGTTCCAGTAGCGCCACGTTTAGACAGATTTTTAACCTTGAGATTACTTATCCAATACAGACATTTAGATAGAGCACACTATAATATTTTGTTATCTGAATTATTGCCTAAAAACTAATGCTCATTTTAAATATGCCCTACAGTATCAATGTATTAATCTAGTGCCATTCACATCCTATAGGTATCTGGCTAAAATGCATTTTCTAAAAATATAATTGTTTGTGTACTAAACAAATTTAGGATTATCTACTTATCTCTATTAACGCCTGCGTGTTTATAATTGATAAAAATTGATTAAGAGTGTATTCAAATTAAACTCATTTGTTATGCCTACATTATTTGGAAGGAATTGTATCTTGACGATTTAAAAAATATTAAACAATGTAAAAAAATGAATCGCGGATTATTTTAACATGAAGAGATAAAACTGCCTACAGATGTCGGAGGTTCTAGCATCGTACATCGTCTGTTTACTATCCTGAAAAAAATAACTTTTTTTAAATGCAGTAGGGATATTTGAAGGAAATAAAAAAGCTTGTTAAGCGTTTATATATAGATAAGTGTCGAATGTAATTGAATATACAATATTTTTAATTAATACTTCTAAAATAAATTTGATGCAAGGTTAAATTATGGATGGGAATTCAAATAAATAGTCACGATTATTTATAACTAATTTCATTACGGTATTTATAAAAGCACCAGTTTCTCTTAATAAATTGACTATAATTATTTTAAAGTTGTATGTCTCTATCAGTTGAAGAGTCGACTCAAAGAACGTTGTAAGTAACAATTATCAAACTTTTCAGGAGAAGCAAAAAACGCAGGTATCTCACAAGTTGCATATATGATAAAGTGGAACAAACTTGTATAGAAACCTTAATTACACCTTTTTTATATGTAGTCATTTTAACGGATTTAATTTTTAACGGATTTAAAACAAACATGTAAAAAGAAATGAAAAATATCTTTAAACTTAAAGTTTTATTTCTGTTTTTTATTAACAGCACATAGAAATAAGCATATGAAGCTTATGAAGCTTACCAGAAGAAACCAAAAACACTTTTTGTAAAGAAAATAATAATAAAAACTAATCGTTTTACAGACTTTTTAAGATTAGCGAAATTAAAAATAACTTTATTCTGATAGTAAGTTTTCATAAAACTCACGATATTTGAGATCCATGTACTGACACATGTCAAATATTTTTTTTGCAATGCAGCTGATAAATTCACCGATGAGACGTCTGGGGGACGTCAGAACCCGAGCGGTACACATATCTACGCATACACGTTGCCAACTGCGAATTGAAGCATAAAAGTGCGTGAAAGTTGCTACCCTCATTTTCATTGAAATCGCAAAAATCGCCCAGATAAAAATATTGTTATTACGAGACTAAATTAAAAAATAATCCTTTCACCTCACTGGATCGATGTAATAGTCTACTTATAAAGGTATTCCATGAAAAAATCCATTTCGTAAAATTTGTTACAAGTTACAACGTTCTTTGAGCCGGCTCTTCAGTTATTTTGTCAAAATAGGATATTTATTACAATTTAAATGCATGAAATATAGATACACAATAAAAATAAATTTAGGTTTTGAAGTTATGCCAGGAGAATGCAAATATTTTTATTTTTGAAAAAAGTAAATCTTCATTTTGTCAAAATATGACAAAATACTATTATTGCGTTTTATGCATTTTTTAAATTGCAATATATTTTAGGCTGTGTAGAAATGTACTTTATTGTAAAAATTTACGCCTTTTTAATTTTTATGTTTGCCATTTCAGTCATGTTTTAATCATATATGGCAATCATATTTTAATAGTCATGTTGCACATGTGGTTAATATGTTCTTTGTACTGATTATATTAATCACTAACGTATTTATTTAATCTTGGTGGAAGTATATATTTGGTATATAAAAATTATATTAATAAATAGTGTATACTTTTGTTGTTTTTTAGTAAATTTTTTTTAGTAAATTATTTAGGTTTGTATTATAATGCCAGGGGTCATTTATTTTTAATGCTTAAATTTAAACGGAATTTTAATATGCAAATACATAATTAAAATTCTCTATTAAACCTCTAAAAAAGTTCTCTTGGTATTTTCATTGTATTACGACTTACACTGTAAGAAAATCTACATAGTAAAATATATTTTTTTTGTAAACACCGTTGCGTTAATTAAGTTGGTCTCCGTGGGATTAACGTGTTGTACAAAAAATAACTATTTTATTTTGTAGATTTTCTTATAGTGCTAGTACAGTGAAAGTGGAGAAATACCCAGAGGACTTTTTTGAAGAGAAGAAGATTTATAAGTCGATTCTGGCCACTTCTCATTTTGTCTGGTGTAACATCCGAAGGTGACGTTTGTAGCTCTTCTCAAACGATGATTTATTTGTCAATGTATGGGGTGTGTCTTCGGCAGCAGGCGTTGGAATCAAATTCATTCTGCACAGATCTCATTTAGTCACTATGGGAAAGTAACAAGGGACACAATAAAAAGAAAGTAGGTCTCAAGAAGGAAGGTCTTCCCACCAATAACAATATCTTATCGGTTTTGTCCACGCCTTAGACTCTTTCATATAAGCCTAAAATGTCGATTTTGTAGTTCTTCAGGTTGACAGGACATCAAGGGCTGCTTATCTAATTGTTACAAAGAAGAAAACTAATATAAAAAAAGTTATGTACAGTTATGTACAGATTTTTTAGGTGCAGCTGGTGGTCGTACGCTTTCTATTGAAAGATGAAGTGTTTGTGTGTATTTTCATATAAGCCTAAAATATCGATTTTGCAGTCCTTCAGGTGGACAGGACATCAAGTGCTGCTCATCTAATTATTACAAAGAAGAAAACTATTATATAAGATATGTAGAGATTTTTAGGTGCAGCTGTCGGTTGTACGCTTTCTATGAAAGATATAGTATGTTTTGGTACTTATTTTCTACCTTTATGACTGGCCATTTCGCTGGGCCTAGCATGTTGAGAGATATCGTCATGAGTTTTAAACAGATCAGGATACAGGTTAAGCTGATTATTACAAAATTTAAAATCCACTCCTGGATAGTGTTATTGTTACATTAAAAATTTGGTACAGATGCCACAGAACGCAGAATTAAAAATCTTCCTCCAAAATGGATTGTTGTTCTTATGACAAATGGTATTTGGGCAACTACCGACCCCTTGGTGGGGACCGACGATCGCAAAGAAGATGAAGATGGCCTCTATGAGCTGTATCTGGCAACAAAGAAGCTAGCGAGAGAAGCAGAACGAAGGAGCTAGTCAAAACTACACGTCATAGTCCAGAAACAATGGCCCCAGTCATATTGCCGCAAAACTGTTGAGTGTGCTTTGAAATCCAGCAACCTAAAAGTCATCCTGTATCTAGAATCGCCAGCAAAGCGCCCTACAGGCACCACGCAAGTCCAAATAAGATCAAAAATAACAATTAAAAAATCAAACGAGCTAGTGGTTATGGAGCGAGGGGATCGCTCATACGCGGATTTACTCAGGATTGTAAAGGAGAAGGTACAAACCAGCGACCTAGGAGGAAAGACTCGCGCAGCTAGAACCACCAAGAAAGGAGACCTGCTCCTTACAACAGATGGCTCAGAAGGCACTGCTGAGAGTATAGCAGGCATTTTAAGGGGTACAAATGGCGAGGCAGCCGTCAGAGCACTGGGAGCAAAGGATTCCCGCATGATAATCCATCTGAGGGGTATTGACGCCATAACAAGTAAAGAAAAGATCGAAAGTGCTGTGAAGAACTTTGCAGACAAAGAAGGACTGAAGGGACAAATAATAGTTAGTAACCTCCGTCCAAGCTACGCCTCAACTCAGAACGCGACAGTTGTCACCAATGCAGAAATTGGAACAAAGCTTATAGAACAACGCAACATTCGAATAGGCCTTGTAGTATGCAGATTAATGGAAAGGGCGAAAATGACTAACTGCCACCGATGTTTGGGAGTAGGACAACTGCCACCGATGTTTGGGAGTAGGACACATAGGAAGAGAATGCAAAGGGCCAGATAGATCTAAGTGCTGCGTGAAGTGCGGCGAAGAAGGACATTTACAGCGAAACTGTACTAACGGAGCCTACTGTGTGGTCTGCAAAACGTCTGGACATAGCCCGCACTCGATGCGGTGCCCGGAATATAGAAAAGTGGCCAGTATGAAAGGGGAGACATTCACCGTGCCAAAAAATGGCTAGTTTCCTGCAAATCAACCTGGGGCGACGAAGACCAGCCCATGATCTTCAAATGCAAACTGTAGCAACAGACAAAATCGACATCCTACTTGCTAGTGAGCCGAATAAGATCCTGGTCGAGAAAAGCAGGTGGTACCTAGACAGCAACTTAGATGCAGCTATAGGAATTTTGCGATCAGGAATTGAGATCATAGGTAGTGGCAAAGGTCAGGGCTTTGTTTGGGTCGAATGCATGGGATTAATACTTGTTAGCTGCTATGTATCACCAAATATAACTATAGATTCATACGAGACATTTTTCTATGAACTTGATTGCGTTATCGGTTCATGCTGGGAGAGATGTTTAATCGCGGGAGACTTCAATGCCAAATAAGACTTATGGGGATCACTATCAAATGATCGGAGAGGAACCTTGTTGAAAGAATGGGCTGCATCACATGACCTTGTAGTACTAAATACAGGATCCACACCAACCTTGCAGAGAGGTAACGCCATGTCACACTTAGACATCACGCTTACATCAAAGTAGAATAGCTAACACAGTAAGAGACTGAAGGGTGTTAGAGCAGGAAAGCCTATCTGACCACAATTACATCTTTTATCGGACAGAAAAACGCAATTCAAACAAACCTATAGGAGAAATTACAACACGGAGAGGCTGGAAGTTAGACAATGTCGGGTTGGAGCATTTCTCAAAAATACTAATCAAGAAGGTGGAGAAAATGGGAGAAAGGCACCTCACACCAGAAGACCTAACAAAACATGTCACTGACGCATGCAATGCAACTCTTCAGAAGAGGTTCAAACCTAGGGGAAATAGAAAAGCAGTATATTGGTGGTCACCAGAGATTGCTGTAATCAGGAAGGAGTGTCTAGCCATAAAAAGAACAGTAACTAGAGCGAATATGAGAGCCGAAAATACGACAGACGAGAGAGAAGCCGTGCAGAATGCATTTAAACAGAAAAGAAGTGATCTCAAAAATGCTATTAGAAGAGCGAAACGGCTTGGGAGCGTGTCACCCGGGACGTTGAAAATGATGTGTGGGGCATGGGGTTTCAAATTGTAACGAAAGGACTGAAATTAAGAGCGCAGACCACAGTGCCTGAGGAAGTCATGATGCGGGAAGCAAATAAGCTCTTCCCCAAACACCGAAGAATAGTCTGGTCGGATATCGAAGTCCAGCGCGTTCCACTTTTGACTAGAGAAGAACTAGATGTCGCCGTAAAACAGCTTAAGACTAAGAAGGCACCTGGCCCAGACAACATTCCTCCCGAAATTGTGAAATGCGCAATAGGAAGTAGGTATACCGGAAAAATGTCTTGAGATCCTAAACTACCAATTACAGTTGGGTGAGTTTCCGAAAATCTGGAAAGTAGCTCGGCTAGTACTACTTGAGAAGCCCCGCAAAGCTGACCAATCGACCACTACATATCGGCCATTGTGTCTGCTGAACTGCTTCGGGAAAGTCTTCGAACATCTATTGAAGAGCAGACTCAACCAAGAGATAGAAGCAAAGGGAGGGATCGCCGACACCCAGTTTGGATTTT
The DNA here is from genome assembly GCF_002938485.1 of Sitophilus oryzae. Lineage (NCBI taxonomy): Eukaryota > Metazoa > Arthropoda > Insecta > Coleoptera > Curculionidae > Sitophilus > Sitophilus oryzae. The sequence continues at coordinate 882,647 of NW_022147250.1, read as the reverse complement.
GCAAGGGCAGATCTACAGTGACAGCAATGCTTAGAATACTAGACAATGCGAGGGCAGTTCAGACCTTTGCACATGCCAACAGGAAATTCTGCCTTCTAGTAACCCTAGATATAAAAAATGCCTTCAATTCCGCCGCCTGGAGACAGATCGACGAGGTGCTCCCCCAAACAAAGGTTGCACCTTATATCATACGACTAGTACGAAGCTACTTGTCCGATAGGAAGCTGATCATTGGAGAGGGAAAATGCATGGAGGTTACCTGCGGGGTTCCGCAAGGATCGGTGATCGGGTCGCTACTGTGGAACATCTACTTCGACGGTGTCCTGAGGTTGGAGATGCCAGAGGGTGTGGGACTCCTAGCCTTCGCGGATGACCTTGCGGTTGTGGTTACAGGTACAACGGAGACTATAGTGACAACCAAGGCTAATATTGCCATCAATAGGATAGCGGAGTGGACCAGGCAGAAACGGCTAGAACTGGCACCAGAGAAAACAGAGGCAATACTGTTCACAGGCAGGAGGGCGGTTAGACATGTTGGGGTTGATGTTCTAAATATGGAAATCAGTACCAGGGAGACCATCAAATATCTTGATGTTGTTTTCGACCGAGGGGCTAGAATGACCGAACATGTCGAATATGTTACTAGAAAGGCGGAGAAGACCGTCACATCACTGTGTTGGTTAATGCCGAACAAAGGAGGACCTTCATCGGGCAAACGCAGACTACTTGCAAATGTTGCAATTTCCACGTTGCTCTACGCTGCACCGGTGTGGGGTGGAGTTGTGCGCTATCGCAAATATAGAGACATGTGTCAACATGTATTGAGAAGAATGGCTATCAGGGTGTGCTGTGCTTTCCGTACTGTGTCTACTGAGGCTGTACTGGTTATTGCAGGAATAGCTCCAATCGAACTTCAGGTGGAGGCCAGACAAAAGACGCTGAACAGTTGGCAAAATAGGTGGGAGGCCATGCGTGAAGTGGCTCAGTGGACTAAACGCCTCATACCAAACCTAATACTGTGGATGAACAGAAAACATGGCGAGGTTAACTATCACCTCGGTCTGCTACTGACTGGACATGGTTGCTTTCAGGCATACTTCTGTAGATTTAAGCTGGAAGATACACCGGAATGCCTCTACTGTAGGGATTTTGATGACGCAGAGCACACATTTTTTCAATGCTTCCGATGGCAGTGACGCACGCAAAACCACGGAAACTACGCACTACCACGGAAGTGGAAATAGGAGAAAAGATTACCCCTGATAGTCTCCTCAGGCTCATGTTGGCAAGCGAAGAGCACTGGAAACTTATCTCCGACATAGCGAAAAAAGTCATCTCACAAAAACAGAGGAACAGACTGGAGAGCAGGCAACGCAGCTAAGGGAACAGCCAGAGAGTGAGAAGTAATACCTACCGGTGGTTCCTCACTCAACTGGCAGAAACGAAACCAGAGGCGGGTTTTTAGTGGGTAAAAATCCCACACTACCTGCCGTCAGACATCAGGCAGGTGTCTTTCGAAGATTTTTCCCCTCTCAAAAAAAAAATATATATTTGGGTAACTACTAAAATCAGTTATCCACTATCTTTACTGGACATTTTAAAATGTCTTGCACTGTTCTAATTATCACCTAAAATTCATAAATAATAGAATCTCTAAATTTTCCTACCAAAAGTATCTTGGTGCTTTTCTATAGTTGAATTCAAAACTGTACTAAATAATCTTAATTTTTTTAAATTCAGAATAAAATTTGGTTCATGAGTGAAATTCTCCATGAATTGGAAAACAATGTTCCTAATTCCTATTGTTAAACCTGTAAAACCCTCCCAGTTCACTTATAGCCCTATAATATGCCTCTTCTTAAGTCAAATATGCAAAATTCTAAAACAATAACAGGCTAACATGGTTCTTTTATGAAATCAGTATTTTCTACCCAATGCAACATAGTTTTTCAAAAAATAGAAGTACATTGATCACTTATTAGTAGGAGTGACGTGAGTGAGATGGATATTGATAAACTTGTTTTTTTTAACAAACACATGTCAAGGTTGGGCAAGTGCATCCTTAAAATATATTAGTATCACTGTAGCGGATCATGAAACAAAACACTTTTTGGATAATTACCTGAATATTTTTTTGGATACTCCTTTGAATGTTTGTGTTTCGACTTTGATAACTTTGAGCTAAAGTTACAAGATACAAATTTTCGTGACTAGAAAAAACTTACTCCAGGAAATGGGACAAGTGCATATTTGGCTGTTAGGTTAGGTAGTACGTCTCAAGAGTACGTCTATCTGTTATCCGTTCTATATCTACGGGGCATCCGTAGCGCTTTCAGATGGAGCGCGCGGATGTTTTTTCAATATAGCTCATCCTGACGGAGCATACGCGACCCATGTGAAATCGTTCATATAAACTCATGGTACTTGCTCGAAGTCGTGGACGGTCCGTCGTGGACGCTCCGCTCCATCTGAAAACGCTGTAAGAGGGGAAACTAAAAGAATAAGAATATAACGAAAAAAAAAAATAAGAGGGGATATTCTCTGTTATTCATGGGTGTGCCATAAATATTTTAGATAACATTACTTATACAAAAAATTAAAAAAAATACTCAATTAGTTTTATTTTTTCAATGTTTTTCCACGTAAATGAGACAATCTTTATAAAAATTAAAATATCAAGAAGAACAGCAATAAAAATTCAATAAAATCACACAACTATTTCACGGATAACCACTGCACTGTTCTTTTTGGCTTCTTTGCTACCCGTTGTTTATGTTTCTCGTAAAAAAATTAGACGACGCGTCCCATCAATAAAAATACGACAAATTTGTAAGTAGCCAATGAAATGAGTGGGCGGTGTGATTTACGGTAACATACTTCTGCCGCTTCTATAGTATAGGTAGCGATTTATAAAATACTAGTTGAAGCCTGGCGTACCCGCCACGACATCAGGAAAAAAATAATTTTTTTTTTTATAATTAAATGAAAAACAAAAAATCCGGCGACGACAGTTTTTAGAAGAACCAGTTAGCTATCTTTTAGTAAAAAAAGCAACTTTCTAGAGCAAGTCGTTACTTCAGTAGAGACGACACAGATAAACATTAGCATTTTATATATGTACATATTGCTGTTTATTTAAATGTTTTTTGTCCACATTCTTGCAATTCCTTTCATAGACACAGATCCAGTAGACGTACTCAAGAAATAGCCAGTCTTTTGCAAGATTTAAGTTAAGCAGAGTAGATAATGTACAGAAGGCATACAGCGTACCGAATGACATTCTGCTATTAATTATTATAGTTGGAAAATTTGTTGGTCAAGCGAGATTATTAATCGATAGATCTCGTTGCAAAAAATCTCCGATCTAGATATTATAGTTCTCTGTTGTCTGTGTCTGTTCTCTCCGAAACTTCTAATTCACGCTCAGCCTGGGATACCCTGTATGTTCTCAAAATGTTTACAAAGTATTTAAATTTCTTTCATGAAAGTGGAGTCCTAGAAATATTCTTCGAAATATTCCAACTCATATATTTAATCCACTCTTGCCGTTTTTGTACCACAACTACAGGGTTGTGTGGATTTTCAATGCACCAACAACGATACGAATTTTGTCTGTTAAATATTCCAGAAGTACCTATTCTAGTTTCATGATTCCAAATAACATTTAATGGAAATACAACATTTATGCACTATTCAACAAACCACTCGGAAAATCTTAATCGTCTAGCTGCGTCTCCTCGGAGTTGATGAACTCTCCTTGAACTATAAGGTTTGAATTTATGTTCCTTGCGTGTTTTTAAAATGTTAGTTTTTGGGACACCTTTTGGGTTTGAGAGTGCCCGAGAGAAGGTGCAAGGATGATCAAATATCTCACCAATACATATATTACATTTAGCTGCTGAATTTCCTTCTCTTCCTTTATAAGGTTTTTATTTTGAATTTTTGAAGTCAGTAAATTATTTTTTATTGTCTGGAAAATTATATTTCTGGTTGACGATGCTCGGGAAATGTATTAAAATATAATTCACTAGCTGCTTGAGAAAACTTGTTTGCTAATATATAACATTTTAACATATCGCATTTTTTTATACGTATACACGTCAAAATTTTTTGTAGGGGGCGCCACTTACATATTTTTTAACTGGTTTGAAGACTATTAATTTTTCGCCCGTATTTGTATGACGCTACTGAGTAAAAAAACTATACATTTACGATGTTTTTTACGTAAAAATGGTCTCTTGATATAATCGCTACGAGTAATGGTTCTCGAGATATTTGAAATCTAAATTATCTTTACCTGTAATCATTGACATAAATTAAATATGTTGACTAAATACCGTATGATCGAATAAAAACGGCGTCAGCGATGGCTATGAAATGACGATCGATGACATTTCCCATATAATTTTACATATAATTATTTCATAGCCATTGCTGACGCCGGTTTTATTCGAGCATACGGTAGTTATTAGATTGAAATGATAAATTTGAAATGGTTTGTGCCAACAGTTTAACAGAAACTGTTTTATCATCATTTTTTCGAAGAATAAATTATGATTAATTTAAAAATATAAAAAGTTTCCAAATTTATCTTTTCAGTCAAATAACTATCTACTCAACATGTTTATTTTTTGTCAATAATGACATGTATTGACTATTTTCAATCTAATTAGCTTGAGAACGATTGTTCGTAGTGATTTTTACCAAGAGAGCTTTTTTACGTAAAAAACGTCGTAAATGTATATTTTTTTACTCAGTAGTTTTATACAGGTACGGACGAAAAGTTATTACTCTTCAAACAAGTTAAAAAATATGTAGGTGGCGCCCTCTACAAATATGAGTCATATTGACATCAAAATCAAATTTAGCATGTCAAAAATTCCCAGATACCAATTTTCATCCAAATATTGAGGTTACTTCAGAAATTATTTGGAAAAAATCGAAATAAAAATGAAAGTTCTACACCCTGTATCTCCGAAACTAAGCAATTTAGAACATACATTTATACGAACTTTTTTATTTATTTTTATCTGCAGAATATGCTGCTAAAGTTTCCGGAATACAGTTCGGAACACCCTGTAGAGAATAACTTACTATGCCACTGGATTGTGCTTAAAAAAAATGTCTTAAGAATGTTTTTACAGAAATTTATTATTCCGCGTAATAAAAAAGTTATGGGCAATTTTCAAAATGGTCCAAAATTCATAAAGGTCCGTATCTCAGTAATAATAATAGCTACCGTATATAGCGTTTAACGCCTTGGGAGAAGCAAGGTATAGCTTGCCATGCTAGAGCCGTTCGGTATACAAGGATCTCAGTTGGTAGGTAGTATGTATACCCGTATCTCATGCCATTAAACATGTCTCAGAAATAGAGCCCATATCATCTAGATCGGTTGTGCTCTATCTAGTCAGGAAATGGCTTTGTTAAAACAAACCAATTTCCACCACCCTGTAGAGTGTTGCTAGTAAGATGAGGCAGTAAATTATAAAATATACGGTATGTAAATTATTGTTCATGCATCTGGAGCGGTAAATTGTGTCTAATTTTTCCATCGTTCAGTTCATATTATTTTATATTACATAGTTGTTTGAAGCGTGAATTATTACAGTAGGTAAATGACATTGTTTTTACTTTATGTTTAGTACATAGCTAGTTGAAATCAGTACTATGATCTTTCAAGTTATGTTAATTTCTTTCAGTGTTAATTCAGTCTTTGCTCGAATTCAAGATAATACTGTTATCGATATAAATGACATAATGTCTCCCAGTTATATGCCGGTTAATGTATTTTCAGCAGATGATATAGGGAGAAACGATTCAAAAGCACTTTATGATGATGTGATTCAAAACAGTATATCCAATGGCTCAATAACTGATGCTTTAGGTACTATGATTTTTCACAGGTAATGTAACACTAATATACAGGGTGGTCCGAATTGTAATCGGGAAACTTCGACAGCATATTCCGCAGATAAAAAAAACTAAAAAAGTTCTTATAAATTTATGTCCTAAAATGCTTAGTTTCGGAGATACAGGGTGTAGAAAATTCATTTTTATTTCGATTTTTTTAAATAATTTATTAGTAAGGTCAATATTTGGATTAAAATTGGCGTCTGAGTGTTTTTTTTTGGCATAAGAAATGTGATTTCAGCAGAGGGTCAGGTCAAAGACTTTTTTTTATTTTATTTTCGTTTATATTCTGATAGTAAAGTACTAAATAATTCTGGTAATTAAAAAAAAACAAATATTTGATACTTTACTATCAGAACGAAAATAAAAATAAAAAAGTTTTTGACCTGACCCGGATTTGAACTCTGAATCTTCGGTTCGTGGTCGGAAACTCTACGTACCGCGCTATGGAGACATGTTCGATTTATATTCAATAATAGAATTTAAAGGACTAATAAAAATATAGGACCTTCTTTCAATGCGCAGTAGGGAACACAACGTTTACCGGCAGGCAGACACAACGTTTACCAGGCATGCTGTTCTAGAGAGCATAGTAAAAGATGTATCAAGGAGCCAGACGTCTTAAAATACTTGTTTTTCCGACGTTGCTAGCTCTCGTACTATAAGGAGAAGGTAGTTTATATATTATGTCAGCATATGTAGGTGAATTTAGAGAATTTTTTAAAAATATATAGAGTTCTACAATGGATGCGCGTTTCGCTAACCATGTTAGTTTTAATCATCTGCTGATGATGCTAACATAGATAGTTCAACGCGCGTCCAGTGCAAAAGTAAAGCATTTTGATGTATTGTGGTGAATTAGTGTTTGATTTTGCAACTATTGCATGTTAAACCAAATTAAAATTTGACTTGAAACGCTGTATAGGGTGAGACAAAATTATTGAACATTGGTCACTTTTAAAAGCAATTTATTTCTTTATTTTAAATGTAACTAGTATGTTACTCCGATATTCAATGGATAATTATTCATATCTCTTCTCTTTAAAATACGTTAAAATATTATTAAGGTTAGGTTAGGTTAGTGGCATTCTATTAATTGTGACTTCATTCACCAATTAATAGAATCATATCAATTCTCTCTAATGCAGGATAAGTTTCCATTTTAGGCAAATGTCTTAGAATTTTGTGTTTTTAACTGACGCGAAATGATAACTAGTTAAAGTTTAACTAATTTGACAGCTATGTTGAAGTAACGTCTGACATATCACAGCCACCTAGATTTTAGCAAATAATAATATAAAAATGAAAATATCTATATAGGAAAATCTTTGTATGAGGCAACCTTAATAGTATTTTGGATATACATGAATTGTGTTCCATTTAAAATAAAAGAGTAACTTGCTTTTAAAGGTGACCAATGTTTAATATTAATTTTGTATCAGTCTGTATAACTTTTTAGGTCAAGTTTTAATTTGATTTAAAGTACAATAGTCATTTTAACTACATATTAAGCTATACGGATAAATTTAAATATAGGTAGATTTTCGGAAATTTAAAATTTGTTCTTCATTTTTACAAAATGTTAAATTTGTCAAAAATTTTACATTTTAGGCATATGCTTCTTTAATGAAACTCACCTTTATTTCTTTTTTTTTCGTAGAATGCCAAAATCAGTTAATAATAAAAAATACTAAACAGGGTCCGGCAATAGTGCGTCTGTAGCTCCTAGAATAAAAAACTTGAGAATTTTGTTTAACTGCAAACCTAAAGTATGCACTAGGATGTATTTCAGGAAAATATTTTAACTTCTATAGGGTGGCTCAAAAAAGTGTGAGTGGATCGGAAAATTTTTTTTTAAATGGAACATCCTGTATATTATTGCATTTTTGGCTTCCTTTCAGATCACTTTACATAATCTTAGGACATTAGTAAATATATTTCGATAATTTCAGCCTTAAAAAAAATAATAATACAAGAACTGTCCTGAAATCGAAACTATATTAGATATTTACTTTAGATGATCTGTACTTACTTTGCTATAAATATGGAAATCGTAAATTATACTCTTAACTTAATTAACTCTTCTCACAGTATATCATGGCAACTTTCATTCCCATCTGACCTATGCTATTCGTTGCTGGGGTCATACATGTCATGTCAATAAGGTTTTTGCGCAGCAGAGGAAGTGCGTGCGTATTATTGCAGGGGTGGGTTACAGGGAAGATTGTCGTAATTTATTTAAAAAATTTAAGATTTTAACTTTGCCCTGTGTGTACAGGGTGGGTCAAATTCGACGCTTTTAAATGGAAACACCCTTTTCTATAGGAGATAGACAAAAACTAATATCGGTGTCTGGAGCTCAATTTTTGTCAAAAACATTATGGTGAAAACCGCATATCGATATCTGTTACCGTTTCGGAGTTACGGGGTGTTTTTCAAAAATATGCATTTTTAACAAATCGCTGTAACTTTTTTGCTATGGAAAATTTTGAATTTTTATGAAAACATTTCCAAAGCACCTTTTTACGTAGAATTTAATGGTTTAAGTATAATTTTTTTAAAATTAATAATTTAAGAATTATCTACAGAAAATTTGATTTTTTATATGGGACACCCTGTATATTTTTAATTTATTGAAAAGAATTTAAAATTACCTTTCCAAAAATATAAAACACTTGATATTTTCCTCGATTCCTCTTCGTGATATAGAGTATATAAAAATTCGCCTGCTTTTAAATAAGTAGGCTTTGAACGGCACCGGCTGTAATGCAAAAAATTCTAGCTGTGAATATCAATTCAAACGAAAATAATATTTGCTATGAGAGATGCAGAATTTTATAACAATTTAAAATATGTTTAACCAACATCAACACATTTAAACTATATCTAACAACAATAAAAATAAATAGCAAACCAAGACATGAGATTTTGCTACAGGTGTTCGACATATCAACCGTCTTCTGTTATGGACAGACGGGGCAGTTTTTGAAAATTTCTCGCGGAATTCATTAACTCAGTAGCGGTGAAAGATACCCTCTTATAACTGCTAAGAATTTTTAATTCTTGTCTAGATTATACGGAAGAATAAGGAACATTTATTCTTCCGCAAATATATCCATAGGATTAGATCCATGGGTACTAAGTCAGGCGGCCTCGACGGCCAACGGCTGGGATCTTGGTTAGCTATCCAATTATTCTTGAAATTGGCTGCAAAAATTTGCTGATAATTTCAGCGTTCAGAGGCGGTGCGTCGTTTTGCTGGAAAAATATGTTTTTGAATTCCATTAAGGGCATATCATCAATAAGTGGTCCAAAGCCTACTATTTAAAAGTGGCGAACGTATAAAAATTCTGTATTTCGAAGGGGATTATAACAAAATATCAAGTGTGCTATATTTTTGGAAAGGTAATTTTAAATTCTTTTCAGTTAATTAAAAATATAGAGGGTGTCCCAAATAAAAAATAATTTTTCTGTTGATAACTCTTAAATTATTAATTTTAAAAAAATTATACTTAAACCCTTAAATTCTACGTAAAAAGGTGCTTTGGAAATATTTTCATAGAAATATAAAATTTTCCATAGAAAAAAAGTTACAGTGATTTGTTAAAAATGCACATTTTTGAAAAACACCCCGTAACTCTGAAACGGTAACAGATATTGATGTGCGGTTTTCACCATCATGTTTTTGATAAAAATTGAGCTCCAGACACCGATATTAGTTTTCGCCTATCTCCTATAGAAAAGGGTGTTTCCATTTAAAAGCGTCGAATTTGACCCACCCTGTACATTATGCAGTGTTTGTTGTTCATCAAACAAAATCTTGATCTATACAGGTCACATGAATATTTTCACAGCTACCGAACAAGAAATAATAGCAATCTTGTACCGGACTTTTGCCGGCTTGAGAGATCCAAGAATGGTTCAAGATATTTGAGCATAAAGTTTTATAACCTGGTACCAGCTAGAATTAAGGCTCTTAATTTTAATCAGTACAAAACAGAAATCAAAAACCACCTTATAATGAATGCATTTTTTTCTTTTGAGGAGTTCTTCAGTTCCAGCTTTTGTCTGTGATTTTATTTGTTTTGTCTATGTTAGTTTGTGTGTTGTATCTGTTCATTTATAACATATATTTGACATACATATTTGTTTAAATTTTAAGGTTTTAATGATTTTTCTATTGTTTAATTGTATAAATTTTATTTTATCAAATTTGTGTATTAATGATGCAATGTAAAAACAACAAAAAAAAACTGTAGAAACTAAATTTTTATCAATTTTTATCATTTTATATATATTTTTTTTTTACTTGTAAAAATACTTTTCTTGTATGCTATTACTAATAAATAAACTAAACTCTAAACTAAACTATACAGGATGTTCAAAATTCTAAGCCAAACTTTCTGAAATATAAAATAATTTTTCTTTCTTTTTTTAAATGGAACACCCTGTATGTTATTTTTTCAATAGATGGAGAATTAAAAAAATGAAAATGTTTTGTATTTAGACGGTTTCGCAGTATTTTAACGGTTTCGCAGATATTCCTGGTTTTGTATTTCATATGGCATTTTCCACAGTAAATTTTTATCAAAGTCACCTAATGATTTTTCTTTCGTATTTTACCATTGAAAGCGCCATATGAAATAATACTGCGTGTATCCAGAAAACTATTAAAAATTTTGAAATACTTTAAATACAAAAAATGTTCATTTTTTAATTCTCCATCTAATAAAAAATAATATACAGGGTGTTCCATTTAAAAAAAAACGAAGAAAAATTATTTTATATTTTTGAAAGTTTGGCGTAAAATATTGAACATCCTGTATGATTTACGATTAACATATTTATAGCAAAGTAAGAACAAACCATCTAAAGTAAATACCTAATAGAGTTTTGATTTCAGAACAGTTTTTGTATTTTTAATATTTTTTTTTAAGAAAATATCTCTGAAACTATCGAAATAGATTTACTTATATCGTAGGATTATATAAAGTGGCCAGAGAAGAAGCCAAAAATGCAATAATATACAGGGTGTTCCATTTAAAAAAATCATCCAGATCCACACACACTTTTTTGGGCCACCCTATAGAAGTTAAAATATTTTCCGGAAATACATCCTGGTATTTAGGTTTGCACTTAAACAAAATTCTCAAGTTTTTTATTCTATGAGCTACAGATGCCCGACGCACTATTGCCGGACCCTGTATACTGTATACCAAATTTAAATTATTGATATAATAAAATAGCAAATTATTCTTGTAGGTCTATGATGAACCGGTATCTCTGCAAAAATTACCTAGCTAATGAGATTTTATCAGGTCTTGTCCAAGAAAATTTTCAAAAGCGCCGAAGTGATATTTTGCCAAATATATTTTCGGACGAGTTTATGGCAAGGAATCGTCTACACCATGACGGAAGATCATTGTTGTACGATAGTTGGTTATCAAGGTAATATGATAAATTATATAAAAAAATGTAATACAAACAATTATAAATGTTCACAATTTATGATATTTTAACACGAATATTTTTTAATTGAATCTATATAAATTTAAAGATACTTGTGAGTTTTAATTATATTAAATAATGCACGGTGTGGTTGTTGGCTTTAAAGATCGCGCACACTATACCTACACGGACCGGCACGGACCAGACCAGTAAAATCTACCGGTGAAGGTGACCGTGTTATTTAATAGAGTAGAGCACACTAGACCAGTACCAGCACGTACCGCTACAAGCCACGACCGTCAAAACAGGTCGTGTCGGTCAGGGACAAATATGACCGGCAATATTTATGCCTGGTCGTGCTGGTCCGACCTAATGTGCGCACCGGCGAACCAGCACACCTCCACAAACATGCAAATATTGAAGGGTTCGTCAGTATTTCGAGTACGCTAGCTGGCTCAAGTCGCATGATGTAGGTTAGATTTCGTTTATTTTTGTTCGAACCTTTAAATCGTTTTAAATATGAATGAAGAAAAGCTTATTTTACTGGTACAAAAGTATCCAGAGCTGTGCGATACGAGCCAAGCATTTTATATATAGAGACCAAGAAAGAAAAGATGCAATATTGGAATCGATAGCAAAAAAAAATAATCAAATTTGATTTGTGACATTCGAAAATATTTGAAAAACTTTTCTTCGAATCTTTTTAATTCAGGAAACAAATGATGAAATTCGCCATATTGCTTTCTCTTTTGATTTATAGGGTGAACCCAAAATCTTTTTTTCTTATCTTCCTTCTCTTCCTCCTCTTCTTCACACAACATGGCTAAAATAATAATTTCTTCCTCTGAACTACTCATTTTCAATACTTCTATGTTGCACGCTCTAGTAGTTGAGCCTTGACAACTGTACTTTTTTCGAAACTCTCGCTTATGTTGCTGGTCTGTGGCGGTAAAGTGTGCGATGTTATGCAGGATGCAGGTTTGTGCTGTGCTGGTCCGTACTGGTCCGTGTAGGTATATTGTGCGCGATCTTTTAACGCAAAGCCGTTAAATATAGTTATGAAAAATATAATAAAAAATATAAAAAAGTATTATTTTTTTTTAATTTAATAAGAAAAAGAACATTTTTTTTTATATATATTTTATATTGTTTTTCTGTCTCCCCTCAGATAAATGTTTAGAATGGCTATTAGTAGCTTTGAATTAGTAGACATAGATAAATGTAGATAAAACAAGTTTAGAATGGAAAGTGCCTATAAGGACAATGTAAATACTATTTGGCGCTATTCTTGCGACGGTTGCGACTCCAAGCTTTTGACAATTTCGGAGCGGTTCGGCTTTTTCCGGAATTATATCGTCAAATATATTATTTATTCAAATTTATTAGTTTTTTCTTTTAATTTTATAAATAAAACACAGTGTGTTGCATATAAGATACTTTATTTTATAAAAGGACATGTTTTGTATGAAATACCTATGGAACATCGGAAACCGACGTTATGCCACGATGGTTTTTGCAATTCACAGTTCACACCGCTTACGTTTTTATTAAAAAATGTCTATACCTATGTGGCGGATTCATCTTTCCAAAAAAAATCCTTTATGGGTATTTCGCCACTGCACTGCAAGAAATTACTACGAAGATGTTAATAATAAAATAATTATTTTTTGTAAACACTTCTGCGTTAAACTTAAACGGACGCTGCTTGTCAGAAGTTATGTTTACAGTAATACAAATTTGTCTAACAAAGAAAAAAAATGCTTAACGGTTCGGAAAGTTATCTCTTTCCGTCGTCGGAAGCAAAAAAAATACAAAGAAAAAAACTATTTAAAATATTTAAATTCAACTATTCGAGAACACTTTACTTTTTTAAAACAGATACGTCTACAAGAAACCGTTGACGTTCTGTTAAAATACGTTTTTATTTTATATTTTTTTTACGTTTTTTTAATACCACTTTTTCACAATTATCAGGGGTTTGAGTAAATAAAATTTAAATTAGACTTACAAGAAAAAAAAATAATAATAATATAATTACTTTGAAAATGGATGCTTTAAATACTTTTCGGTATTTTTTCAATGCGGGCGGTTTAAATTTTGAAAGATTTTATAATTTTTGAAGATTACGACTTTGACAAGAGAAAGTTCTTTCTATTCTTGTTTGCGGTTGTTCTTAGCAACCGCTATAGCAGCGCCAGATCCCGTACAACGTATGCGACCAAAAACAATTTTATACGTTTTGGCGGGAAGCTGAGCATCCCAATCTAAATTTATTTCCTTTATCTATGTTAGTAGACCAATCTGTATCTGTACATACATTTATTTTTTCTAAAGTTTATTGATCGAAATATTAATTTATGATCTGCTAATAAAAATTAAAGATTTTTGAACATATAAAAATGTATTTAATTTCAGGGACAACGATTTACGGAGCAGTTTAGATTCTACAGGTATGTCTATATGTTCTTTTTTTTTGAATTTTTATTAATAGCGGTTATGTTAGATGCCTTTTAGCCGGAGAGCTGGCGACATATTTAGAGAACATATTTTAGGCAAGTTAGAATAACAAAAAAAAATAAAGTTTAATAACTTGTGAACCCAGAATCCTAAGTCTTCCTGGGGGGTTGCGGGTATTTTGCTACTGCGCAACCCATAACATTTGCAAAAAAATAAATCCAAAAAACATTCTTTAGGCAACTTGAAATTTGTTTATTCTTAAATTTTAGCATCTATTTAACCTAGAAATAAGTATACCAGGCTTTTTTTCGGGTTTAAAGTGTAACCCGACCATTCCAAATATGTTTAATTATTATACCTGGAAAACATATTTTAGGCATTCTAAAATTTTTACAGCGTGTTTATTAGATGATATTAAAATATATGTGTTAATTGCCAGACGAATTCAACGGTTTTAATACTTGTCTGACGCGAATAAAGATTTTAAATGAACGCGACAAAAAGTTTTATGAGTATCTATAAGCGCGAGAAAGATAGTTGCGGCTGACGTAACAGTATTTTGGAGTACTTCAAATTTTCATAAAAACAATTTTTTTCGGTTTCATTTCAATTATTTGCAGGCTTTTAATTCAGAGATTATTTTGTTGGAATTAAGTTTTCTTTTTATGATATTGATTAGAGTATATCATATTTTCAGAAAGCCCATAACAAGGCAAATAATATAAAAAAATAATATACTGGGTGTCTCTATAAAAAGTAGAAGTCAGATTTCGAAACTAGTCAGCGAAACTAGTTAACATCACTGGATTCTACGTAAAAAACTTACCGAGACTGAGTTTTCACCTTTTCGATAAGTTATAAGATAACCGATATACGATAAGATAATAATACTTTTTTTAACTAGGGTTATTTATGTTCAAAAATTAAATAATATTTTTTTGCCTTATTTATGAAAATATAATTTTAGAGTATATCGTATTTTCAGAAAGCTCATAACAAGGCAAATAATATAAAAAAATAATATACTGGGTGTCTCTGTAAAAAGTAGAAGTCAGATTTCGAAACTGAGAACCATCAGTCAAACTAGTTAACATCACTGGATTCTACGTAAAAAACTAACCGAGACTGAGTTTTTACCTTTTCGATAAGTTATAAGATAACCGATATACGATGGAATCGAAAAATGCAACATTTTAAAATTCGTCCTGTATTTTAGGAACTAAAAAGACTAGAACAACTCTTCTTCTTTTTTAATTCTTTAATTAATTAATTTTTTAATTCGTTCATGGTGCAATAATTATTGATACTCAACTTTTGATGTATTCTCAGGCAGCCGTCCTGTATTTCATTTCTATTTTTATGTGCATTATTGCTGGGGTTCCAAGTTATTAGTTCTTTTTCATATAGGGGTAAAAACTCAGATATAGTCTCGTTCGACCAAAACCTGTTGTCTCGAAATATGTAAAATATAAATTATTCTTGGAATCTCCGTTTTTCGATAGATATGGTAAGTTACATAATCAAATGTATTACATGCCTACTGTGTTCAACATAAACAATTTTTTTTAGTACCGGTTAATACCTGGCCGGCTATAAATCAGTTCATTTGTGATTGAACTAATCGCACTGAGGGGTAAATTGGTACCTATAATATATTGTTATAATCAGCGGCAATTATCACCGCTCAAATTACCGCCAATAAATTAGTATAGCTATACAAATTTTAAATAGCATAATTGCACAAAACTTTATTTAAAACAAATATTTCTATAGCAGCTGTAAAATTTAGAAGTATAAATTAAGTATCAAATACAATTATTACACATACATAAATCACCTCAGCAAAATGTATATAGTGCTTCTCACCCTTCTAGTAATAGTCAACATTTTTGACATGTTCTACACCCTTCGGGATATTTGTATGTAACTTATATTATTATACTTAGAACTAATAAACTATATCTATCTATACGAGTATATCCTTTATACAGCATTAAGAATAAATTATAATTTTAAACAATAACATGGTAGGTTATATTGGTATACCCTGTATTTATCACTAATTTTTATACCTAATTAATATGATATTTATATATTTCTTAAGCTAATATCACAATATGTATGTTTGCATTAAATGGAGTTATTTAAATAAATTATGTAACAAATAAAATTAACTGAATTTAAAAGAATTACTGGTCAAGACCTCGCACGGCGCGTTTACTTTAAAATTTACCGCCAGACGACGGGAAGGACGCGTCGACCGAAGATCGGCGCGCCGACCCATTCACACGGCGTGTGGCGCGTATTTTTTGTTTCAGGCTCGGCTATCCACGCGCCATGTAACTGCACATATACCCGGCCGTGGCCCGAAGATCGGCCTGCCGACCCAATCACACGGAAATTTTTTGTTGCAGGCTCGGCGATCCTTAAGACTTTCTTATCGCGCTCATTTAAAATCTTTATTCGCGTCAGGCAAGTATTAAATCCCAATGAATTCGTCTGGCAATTAACACATATTTTTTAATATCATCTAATCAACACGCTGTAAAAATTTTAGAATGCCTAAAGTATGTTTTCCAGGTATAATAATTAAACATACTTGGAATGGTCGGGTTACACTTTAAACCCGAAAAAAAAGTCTGGCATACTTATTTCTAGGTTAAATAGATGCTAAAATTTAAGAATAAACAAATTTCAAGTTGCCTAAAGAATGTTTTTTGGATTTATTTTTTTGCAAATGTTATGGGTTGCGCAGTAGCAAAATACCCCCAACCCCCCAGCCAGACTTAGGATTCTGGGTTCACCAGTTAATAAACTATACATTTTAAGTTATTCTAGCTTGCCTAAAATATGTTCTCTAAATATGTCGTCCGGCTATTTGTCCGGACTTATAGTCTTAAGAGCAGCTGCATTGGTCATCTAGGAAAGACAACTTATGTAATTGCTTCTACGGTGCTTAAGATTACAGCCTTCTGCATCCCTTGTTGTATTTGGTCATTTCAATTCATTTAAAGGCTTTATCTTGTTTTTGTGAACCAGCCTATTGGTACTTATTATTATGGTACGCATACATTGGTGCGCTGCGCAGCGAACGCGTAGCGCGCGCCGATCGTTGTCCGCGCGTTACTTTTATTGTTTTAACGAACATCCCGCGATCCATAGAAATCCCGCGAACATTCATCTAGTCGTTAATCATGTCTCTATCGTCCGAGAAGAACTACGCAATTTTAATCATGAGTAGTGCGACTATTTAAACACTCCATTAATAAACAATATTCAAAGAAAAACACAAAAAAGGGAATTTATTCAAAGAAAATACACATAGTCACTGATAAAAGCGAACGGAATGCGCGCGGTGTCTTCACCGGCCGTCCCAATTGAACAACGAACAAACAAAGCGGAGCGTCGAAAAACCGACTGGAGATGGTTCGCCGCTAGCTGTTTGCGCGCGGAGCGCGCTCTACTTGAAAACACGTACCAATAGAGGCGAATCGGTGCACGCGTGCCGCGCGTTCGCGGCGCAGCGCGCCAATGTATACGTACTTTTTAGAGGCATTAATGTTTACAATCTTGAGATTCCATAGGGGTTTTATAGCTCTAGAGAGCTTTGTAGGTCTAGAGGCACTGAAAGTCTATAAGAGTAGCAGAGTAGCTGTTCTTTCTTGTTTATTTATAATAACTCAGTCTGCTCTGTTATGTTCAATTCCTTTGTCAGTTATTATAGCATAGTTCCAGTAGATCTTGAAGTATGCATTTTCAATGGCTATCTCCGGCTTATGTTTATGATGCGGTGTAAAATTGCTTATTGAGTGGTGAACAACTTTTCCCATAGCATTGTGCCTATCAAGATATCGGGTAGAAGCAAGTGGTGTGCATCTTCTTGCCAGATGTTGAACTGTCTCTTCGCTTCTATCGCATAATCTGCATCTGTATTTTTTTAACCTGCTGTTTCAGAATAAAACTGAGATAGTTTCTTGTTGGAACCGACTTGGTCCTATATTGGTCCTAGTTTAGCAAGCAACGCAACTTCAGTCTCCGGAAAAATGTATCTGCTGGTAAGGAAAGTTTTGGATCTCATTATATTATGCACCTCTGGTTGGTGCAAGCTAGCGTGAAACTTTCTGTGTAGTGATTTACTCCACCAGTTGGCTCTCATTGTTTGAAGTAAGTTCTCTTAATTTTCATTTACATGTGGTTCTGACAAAGAGACTGTTGAGTATTGTAAATAGTCTGTCCGAAGCTACTATTTGTCGATGTTTTGATGTATTTTCCCTCTGAAATACGTTTTAAGGGTCTTAATTTCTTCTAAAATTACTTCCAAAGGCAGAGGAGTCCTCTCCATCCTTCGTTGACTGGGAGGTTTGGTTTGGTTTGGTTTGGATATATATGCCTCTCAATATATATGCCTCTCAATAGAAATCTCAATAAAACAATAGAATATCTCGGGGAGGTGTATGCTAGCAATGGGACGGCCCAGGAGCCGTTATTTTTTAATAGCCGTTATTTTTTTTGCTTTTAATATCGTTTTTCGTATTTACTCGCCATGTAAATTCCTTTTTCCATTTTCGGCTGCTTGTTTGTTTTATTTTTGCCTAGATATTTATAGGTCTCTTCGGACCCAAAATGTTTTATCTCGGCTCCGTCTGCTAAAATAACGCTGCAATTCTCAACCATCCTACCTCTCCTTATCGCGCACTTTTCTGCAGACGAAACTGTATATTTACGTCAAAACTGAAGTTTCTTACAAGTTCTAATTCACCATCTAGTTGTTGGGGGCCTCTGGCGTATAACTTCAAGCCATGCATGTAAAAGAGGTGGGATAGTTTACCATGTTCATCGATGGGTATATGAACACGAATTGCGGTTCAGTATACTGCCAACTGGTTGTTTAGAGCGAGACAAAACCATGCCGGGCTCAAGCTATATCTTCAAGATTCCTCTCAAATTTCCAAGTTCTCTTAATTCCCCTCAGCAATCTATTTGGTTCTATATCTCTGAAACAGTCTGGTTCTCCAGCTAGACATTTGGTGTTGGAGTAATCTGGTTACTTCCTTATCGATTATATAATAATATACTGTCACACCCCATTTTGTGAGCTATGACTAGGGACATAGCAAAATGAAATAGATTTAACTTTAATACTTAATTTAATTAAATTACGAACAATGCATAATTGTCTAATACTAATTATAAGGGTTCCTGCACTAGTTATAAGAGTACATACTTAACTATGTGAATAGACAAAGTTCGTCGCTGGCTCGTGGGTAGTATCAGAGGGTTTTCGAACTAGTGCAAATACCGGAATATTGATGGCGACCCTGTCGAACATTAACCGTTGACTGTCCCCACAACGGGTGACATTTTTGTATTTATTAATTCGATGTGTCGAACCATCGCGACTTTAAAAATGTATCGTGCCCCTCTTTTTTGGGTTATTATTCATCATGCATGGGAATTTTCCTGTTGAATTGATTTACAAAAATATATGTATGTTGAGTTCTTTTATATACGTAATAATTCCTTCCTTGACAATACCTGTAGGATTTCTATCAGTTAGTAATGCGGGACCGAGTCGAAACCCTTCTGGTGGTCTATTCAAACAAGTTTTTTTCTCATTTTTGCTTGTCTGTTTATCACGTTGTCTCTATTACTAGTAACTCTTTGTATCCGCTCCCTTTTGGCAGCTATTCTGCTACTAGGTTAGAATCTTGACCTTATGACAGATATGAGTAGAATATAGAGTGTAGAATGTCTGGCAGGGAGATTACTCACCCCGACCTTAAAAATGTATTGTGCCCCTATTTTTTGGGTTGTAATTCATCATGCATGGACATTTTCCTGTTGATAAAAAAAACGTTTCAAATCGGATATATCCTAACTCAAATCTAGTTATTCATAAAAAAGTAGGAAATTTGCAAAGTTCCTAACAACGCAACGATAGGAACTTTAGTATGTCCTAAGCCAAACTAAAACGGCCTGAAATCGGATATTTCCTGTAACACATATATAATATTTATATCTGTTGAAGTATAATTTCAAAACTTGGTGTAAAGTTCCGCTTTTATTTGGTCCATACACTCTGCATTAAGTTTGAGTTTTTAGGCATTTTCTTGTTTTCTTGTATAATCACGTAACTCGAGATATCATCCGATAATCATGTAGTCTGATATCTGTGGGATATTTCTCGGAGTTTCCCCAAGATTATCTTCTTCTTCTCGTCCGTTAACTATCTAAAGAGTACGGTGACATCATGTCTCAATTGCGCGGATCGTTGTTTTCCATTCCTCTCTATTTTGAGCGGCTAGAGAAGCCTCTTGCAGACCGTAACCAATGATTTTTTTGGTTTAGTCCAAGATTATAATCCTTTTTAAATATTAGGTCGATCAGTGATCATAGTATATTACACTACTCAAAACAATTATCGCATATTTGAATAAAGTATAATAATATATATAATAATGTATAATAATTATCGCATATAATAATATATATAATAATAATAATGTATAATAAATAATTATCGCATAATGAATAAAAGTAATTATTTCATATTTCTAAATGAAGCATGCATTTTTCTGCCTTTCTTTTTGAGTTCTTTTTAGGATAATTAGGGTACGCACTGATATGTAATTTTTAGTCGGCCGACTATTTGGTTACAAAAGCGAAAATAGTACATTCTTATGGAGCCGATCGGCCCAATATTTGATTACATTGTCTTAAGCTATGCGCTGACAGGCAATTTTTAATCGGCCAGCTATTTAATTCCATATTTGTAACCAATATATCCTTATGGAGCCGCGCTCACATGCAATCAAATAGTCGGTCAATCGACTTCATAAGTATGTATTGTTTTCACTTTTGCAACTAAATAGTCGGCCGGCTAAAAATACAGGTTAGCGCGTAGGCTTATTGTATCGAATTTCTCTTCACAGTATCCATACTATTTGAAATCGTAAGTCAGGGAATTCAAAGTGTCTTGTTTTTCAAATTAATATTATTTTTTCAAAAAATATGCGATAATTGTTTTGGCTAGTGTAGTTATTCTTGCGGTTTGGCTTAAAGCATTTAATCTATCACTGGCTGTATTATCATAATCAAAGCGAATGTTAAAATCAGCTAAAATGCGGTAACTGGCAATAATCTCTTACTCAAGAAGTTCTTATTTAAATCGTTAATTTGGTCCAGCTGTTCTGATGCATCTACCAATCATATCTACCATCATCTACCAATCAAGGTAACATTTACCTTGATTTTATTTTTGAGTGTCTACAACAGCATCTTTCTGTTTTTTAGCGCTCATTTACTGGTTCCACAAACCAGTAAACTAAATTTAAATCACCATTTTATAACTTAATATATATTTTGTTTTATATTTGCAATGTGCAAACATTTAGTGGTTTTCCATATTGCTCTTAAGTGTTTTTAGGTCCGATACCTTTTTGTAACGGTGCTATCGTAGCTATATATGTGTAGTATTAAGTTAAATACTTGTTCTAATTCTACTTATATTATATCAGATCGATTAGGATACGAAGAGGAACATATTGGAGAACATGATCCAGTTATAATTAGTTATCCTCCGAAGTATCAAGTGCATTATAAAGATGACAAGACTCATGAATTATCGGATATATTTGAGATTGCTTTAACTGCTGTAGCATTCTTATCGTTTGGAATGTTTGTAGTACATTTGGTTATGAGTATTTCTTCATTGGTAAGTGAGCTTTAATTTAGTTTATAGATGTTTTAGAGAATGCATAGTATATGTTATATGCATAGTATATATTATACAACACATTATTCTTAATGTATCATGTTAATATACATGGGTTGTACATACAGGGTTGTTCACCACATACGACACGGAGTATTGTAGCTAAATGATTAGATTTTTACAAATTGTAAGTTTTGGGTTCGTTGAAGGACTATTAGAGCTACAATTTAAAAATATTTTTACAAGATACAGAGTGTCCCAAATAAGTAAAAACTATTATAGTTGTATTTTTTTAAATGCAATACCCTGTATATTATTCTATTTTTGGATTCTACGATTGAAATAAAGGTAAATTTTATTAAGGTTTATCACACTTAAACCTTACCGTTTTTGAAATATTTTCAATTTTATGAAATTGCAGTAAAAATTTTAAGGCTTCATTTCTCCAAGGGTATCAAAGTTTTTAATACTAAATATTTACTGAAGATTATTTATTGATCAGATATTGTGTTGCAATAATAAAAATTTTACTACCTTATACAGAGTGTTCAAAAATTTATATTAAATAATTACTAGCTTTCAACGGCAATAACTTGTTTAATTTAAATGGAACACCCGATATTTTTTACGGGAATCAGATGCACAATGTAATTGTCTATCAAATTGTATTATATTACTCATCTCTTTAAGTTTTCGTAGAAAATGCATTTTCTTATAATTTAGACCTCATTTATCACTATACCCATGGAATATTGACATTTCAGATTTTTTTTATAGCACTATATGTACAAAATGTACAGGTGGTAAATATTGCAAGCCCACTGGCATACAAAAAAAACTATTTAAATCTTTGTAAAAGAGTATATCAATAAAATATACCACCATTATTTTCAACCAAAAATTAGTTAATTACATACTTTTAAATTGTTTTAATTAATAAAGTATTCTACATATATGTGGATTTGGCTCAGAAATCAATATAATAATAAGTTATGAAAATGAACGTCTCTGTTTTTATAAATAAGCATTCGTCAAAAAATGAAATAAAATTGGGACTTTTACCACACCGTCTAATACTACACACAAAATTCAGTTTTTTGTATTTGCAGCAATTATTATTAATCAACGTAAACAGTCAATTAATATAGTTTGAATACTGGGATCATATTAATTGGTCCTCTTTAACAAAAAATATTTAAACAGGTTTTTTAATTTTTCTTTAATTAAATAAGCGAACTATATCGACAATATTAGTATCTGTACCCTTTAAAAATTATTTACATCTTTAAAAATTTGTTACATCTTTAAAAATAAGCTAAAATGTCAATATTCCATGGGTATAGTGATAAATGAGGTCTAAATTATAAGAAAATGCATTTTATACGAAAACTTGAAGAGATGGGTAAAAAATAGTATAATACAATTTGATAGACAATTACATTGTGCATCTGATTCCCGTAAAAAATATAGGGTGTTCCATTTAAATTAAACAAGTTATTGCCGTTTAAAGCTAGTAATTATTTAATATAATTTTTTGGACACTGTATAAGGTAGTAAAATTTTTATTATTGCAACACAATATCTGATCAATAAATAATCTTCAGTAAATATTTAGTATTAAAAACTTTGATACCCTTGGAGAAATGAAGCCTTAAAATTTTTACTGCAATTTCATAAAATTGAAAATATTTCAAAAAAGGTAAAGTTTAAGTGTGATAAACCTTAATCAAATTTACCTTCATTTCAATCGTAGAATCCAAAAATAGAATAATATAAAGGGTGTTCCATTTAAAAAAATACAACTATATTTTTTACTTATTTGGGACACTCTGTATCTTGTAAAAATAGTTTTATCTTGTAGCTCTAATAGTCCTCCAACGAACCTAAAACTTACAATTTGTAAAAATCTAATCGTTTAGCTACAATACTCCGTGTCGTATGTGGTGAACAACCCTGTATAGGTGGCTATTTAAAAAAATTGATATTTTTAATTTTAAATATGTAATTGAAATTCATAAATATATTTTTAGCATCCTATAGCATCTAACTAAAATATCTTTCCATATATCTTTTTCTTCAACTCTAAAAAATTCTCCAACCAAATTTTAGTTGTCCAACTTCAGAAATAATGGCATTACTAACAATTTTTTACCTCACTGAAAGCTAACATTTGTTGAAACAAATTAAAATATTACAAAAATTATCAATTTTAGGTATATAATATTATATATAAAAAAGTAATAAAATTTTACGCAGAATCTAAAAGTGTGATAAAAAGTGGGGTGTGATAAAAAATTTTATAATTTTTTTTAAATACAAAATCATATGTTATATCCGCCACACTTTTTTGAAGTACCCTGTATACTCTGTAACAATCTTAAAATGTGTATCTTAACCTTCCCTATAATTTTTGTATTTAACATTTTTTTGTAAACCTCGAAACAAATGAGATAATGGAC
This sequence comes from Sitophilus oryzae, assembly GCF_002938485.1. Taxonomy (NCBI): domain Eukaryota; kingdom Metazoa; phylum Arthropoda; class Insecta; order Coleoptera; family Curculionidae; genus Sitophilus; species Sitophilus oryzae. Next base: position 858,656 of record NW_022147250.1, on the reverse strand, counting down.
TTTACTCTATCGTTGACTCACCCTGTAAATATTTGTATTCAAACGATCAATCGTACACTTGCCAAGTATACTTGCCAGCCTTGTTTACACTTGCCGAGGCGCAAAAAAACGACTGCGCAAATAATGTTACTGTTATAGCGTATGTCCGATTTATTTCCGGATCGTAGTGTTTTTCGAGTTAATTGCGGATAATTTAAATTGTTAAAACAATAATAGATTATGTAATATCAAATTTACATTAATAACTTTAATATTGGCGACATACCTAAATCGTTTTCACAGCAATAAATGGAGTGGACAAATGAAGACTACACGGAAAAAAACAGATGTCACATTTTCATAAAAATTAAGATAGCGATACAACTTTATAGACAAATGTTAACGTCATTCGAAAAAAGAAAGCAATAATACGCTTAGTCCCAGAGATATTACAGCTTGGTTATTTTGCCGTACAAAGGAAAAACCAGAGTAGTCCCCGCGTAAATGGCAAAAACCAGAGATGTACTTACGCATGGGGCGACAAACATGCATCTTGCAATTAGTATTATATTATTAAAACAAGGGATATTACAGAAAATAAACGTCGAAAATCAAAAACACAAACAAATTTATTCCACTCGAAACTTGCCGAAGCTTACAATAAACAACAATAATCTCGACTGACCGAAAAACATAGATGAATCAACAAATATCTCAAAAACATCATCTGACACGATCGATAGAAAAATATTATCCTTATGTAACAATCTTAAAGGTATACACATACGTAATTAATTTATGTACGTATATATGGAATATTTTTTTCGTTATCAATATGGTTATAAATTTATGTATTGTAATAAAAACCTACTTAAATATAAATTTTCAACAAAAAAAAACAGTTTCGATTTAGGTTTTATACAACCTTTAATTAATTGGACATCTCTGGTTTTCCCCTGTTTTGTTTTGCATTTTGACTATTTTTTTTAGATTATCTAAGTATTTAGATTTTCATTTCAATATTTCAGAATATGGCGATAATACATACATATTTCTTTAAAAACACTAAATTGCATTTTTCTCGGCTCCAATTAAAATGGACAAAACTGGGTTTTCCCGTGTAGTCTTCAAATGATGTTGTTTTGGAATTTAGGGATTTATACGAAAATGAACCCATCATATGGATGGTCAAACATAAAGAACATACAGTCTGACAAACGGATCTGAAACAACGGGGCAACGGTAAGGGGATCGCAATTTTGTGAAATCATGACCGATTTCATTCATAAAATATCCAGGAGTGTGCGGTGTTTCTTAAAAATATATCAGGAATTTTTATAATATTTTCCAGTAAAGTTTATAATATTATTTTACTTTAAATGTACCTACATTCTGTTTAGTCATTTGCCAAATATAGTAATATTTGTTAAAACGCGTGTACTAATTACAACAAGCAGAAATCAAGTTAAAAGCATAAAACACAATATAATACACCGCCACTGGATTTTTCAGTAGTAGTGGCTGTTTCTACTATTCCTAGAGAGGGACATAAATTTGGGAGTAATAGCTGCAAGACGTGCGAGAATCTCGACCAATCAGATTGGTTGAATCCGGGATGCCATGATGAATTTTGTCAGCGTTGCTTGCCCTAAGCGGACGTTATTTTTGGGAAATACTTTACCTTATATAATAGTTTCTGAAATAATAGTTTCTAAATGAAGGAGATCAGTTAATTAGATAAATATACATTAATACAATAAGAACAACGTCAAGATATTAGCATATATATAATTATGTATGCTGAAATGAACTAAAATATATTCAATTTATAGGTAATATTGAGCAACTTTGCTTTTCTATTATTAAACATGACAACGTCGACTTTTTTTGCCCGAATTCCTCTTGCTGTTTTAGATCCGTTTGTCAGATATTAGAACTCGTATTGCAGTGTACAGTAGAACAACTTAAAAAGAAAAAAGAATCACTAGGAACGACAATTTCGGGACGACCAGTATCCATCGATGCGACTATACTGTTTACTTGCCAAGGATTGTAGGGGTACTCGGCAAATACGCAAATATTGGCGTACTTGCCAAGTACACTTGCCAATGTAGTACAAAGTGGGGACTGGTGGGGATACTTGCCAAGTACGCAAATATTGGCGAACTGAGCCGAGAAAAATGCAATTTAGTGTTTTTAAAGAAATATGTTATTTTCGGTTGAATAATTAGAAAAATATTTATATTACTACCAATTCTGAATTATTAATATTGTGAATTATCGCCATCTGAAATATTGAAATAAAAATCTAAATAGATAATCTAAAAAAATAGTCAAAATGCAAAAACCAAGCGCATTATAACCAGTTACTACGTTGGATTACGGCGACGAGCGCGACGATATCGATTTACGATATAATAAACGGAACTATCTACACCTAACCTCAAACATTTGTCTACAAAGTTGTATATCGCTATCTTAATTTCTATGAAAATGTGACATATCTGGTTTTTCCCGTGTAGTCTTGATTTGTCCACTCCATTTATTGCTGTGTAAAACGATTTAGGTATGTCGCCAATATTGAAGTTATTAATGTAAATTTCATATTACATAATCTATTATTGTTTTAACGTTTTAAATTATCCGCAATTAACTCGAAAGACACTACGATCCGGAAATAAATCGGACATACGCTATAACAGTAACATTATATTATTTGCGCAGTCGTTTTTTTGCGCCTCGGCAAGTGTAAACAAGGCTGGCCAAGTATACTTGGCAAGTGTACGATTAATCGTTTGACTCGGGCTATATTTACCGACAGAGAGTGGGGACGCGACAAGTGACCAAGGAACCCGTTCTCACGACATGGCAAGTATATTCCAATAACAAATGTTTGTCAAGTACGCCAATATTTGCGTACTTGGCAAGTATCCCCACCAGTCCCCACTTTGTACTACATTGGCAAGTGTACTTGGCAAGTACGCCAATATTTGCGTATTTGCCAAGTACCCCTACAATCCTTGGCAAGTAAACAGTATAGTCGCATCGATGGATACTGGTCGTCCCGAAATTGTCGTTGCTAGGGATTCTTTTTTCTTTTTAAGTTCTTTTGCTGTACACTGCAATACGATTTCTATGTTCGTTATGTTTTGGCCATCCATATGAAGGGCTCATTTTCGTATAAATCCATAAATTCCAAAACAACATCATTTGAAGACTACACGGGAAAACCCAGTTTTGTCCGTTTTAATTGGAGCCGAGAAAAATGCAATTTAGTGTTTTTAAAGAAATATGTTGTTTTCGGTTGAATAATTAGAAAAATATTTATATTACTACCAATTCTGAATTATTAATATTGTGAATTATCGCTATATTCTGAAATATTGAAATAAAAATCTAAATAATCTAAAAAAAATAGTCAAAATGCAAAACAAAACAGGAGAAAACCAGAGATGTTCAATTAATTAAAGGTTGTATAAAACCTAAATCTAAACTATTATTTTTTTTTGTTGAAAATTTATATTTAAGTAGGTTTTTATTACAATACAAAAATTGATAACCATATTGATAACGAAACAAATATTCCATATACGTACATAAATTAATTACGTATGTGTATACCTGTAAGATTGTTACATAAGGATAATATTTTTCTATCGATCGTGTCAGATGATGTTTTTAAAAGATTTGTTGATTCATCTATGTTTTTCGGTCAGTCGAGATTATTGTTGTTTATTGTAAGCTTCGGCAAGTTTCGAGCGGAATAAATTTGTTTGTGTTTTTGATTTTCGACGTTTATTTTCTGTAATATCCCTTGTTTTAATAATATTATACTAATTGCAAGATGCATGCTTGTCGCCCATGCGTAAGTACATCTCTGGTTTTTGCCATTTACGCGTGGACTACTCTGGTTTTTCTTTTGTACGGCAAAATAACCAAGCTGTAATATTTCTGTGACTAAGCGTATTATTGCTTTCTTTTTTCGTGACATTTGTCTATAAAGTTGTATCTTAATTTCTATGAAAATGTGACATATCTGGTTTTTCCCGTGTAGTCTTCATTTGTCCACTCCATTTATTACTGTGAAAACGATTTAGGTATGCCGCCAATATTGAAGTTATTAATGTAAATTTGATATTACATAATCTATTATTGTTTTAACGTTTTAAATTATCCACAATTAACTCGAAAAACACTACGATCCGGAAATAAATCGGACATACGCTATAACAGTAACATTATTTGCGCAGTCGTTTTTTTGCGCCTCGGCAAGTGTAAACAAGGCTGGCCAAGTATACTTGGCAAGTGTACGATTAATCGTTTGACTCGGGCTATATTTACCGGCAGAGAGTGGGGACGCGACAAGTGACCAAGGAACCCGTTCTCACGACATGGCAAGTATATTCCAATAACAAATATTTGTCAAGTACGCCAATATTTGCGTACTTGGCAAGTATCCCCACCAGTCCCCACTTTGTACTACATTGGCAAGTGTACTTGACAAGTACGCCAATATTTGCGTATTTGCCAAGTACCCCTACAATCCTTGGCAAGTAAACAGTATAGTCGCATCGATGGATACTGGTTGTCCCGAAATTGTCGTTGCTAGTGATTCTTTTTTCTTTTTAAGTACTTTTACTGTACACTGCAATACGATTTCTATGTTCTTTATGTTTGGCCATCCATATGAAAGGCTCATTTTCGTATAAATCCCTAAATTCCAAAACAACATCATTTGAAGACTACACGGGAAAACCCAGTTTTGTCCATTTTAATTGGAGCCGAGAAAAATGCAATTTAGTGTTTTTAAAGAAATATGTTATTTTCGGTTGAATAATTAGAAAAATATTTATATTACTACCAATTCTGAATATTGAAATAAAAACTAAATAGTTAATCTAAAAAAATAGTCAAAGTCAAAATGCAAAACAAAACAGGGGAAAACCAGAAATGTTCAATTAATTAAAGGTTGTATAAAACCTAAATCTAAACTACATATTATTTTTTTTGTTGAAAATTCATATATAAGTAGGTTTTTATTACAATACATAAATTTATAACATATTGATAACGAAAAAAATATTCCATACATAAATTAATTACGTATGTGTATACCTTTAAGATGGTTACATAAGGATAATATTTTTCTATCGATCGTGTCAGATGATGTTTTTGAGAGATTTGTTGATTCATCTATGTTTTTCGGTCAATCGAGATTATTGTTGTTTATTGTAAGCTTCGGCAAGTTTCGAGCGGAATAAATTTATTTGTGTTTTTGATTTTCGACGATTTTCTGTAATATCCCTTGTTTTAATAATATAATACTAATTGCAAGATGCATGCTTGTCGCCCATGCGTAAGTACAACTTAACAAGTATAGCTATATAGAGACGTGAGAAATATAAAATAACACGCGACCGGTGCTATCCCCAAGTCTCTTCCTATATTTGTAGAACTGTACATCTCTGGTTTTTGCCATTTACGCGTGGACTACTCTGGTTTTTCCTTTGTACGGCAAAATAACCAAGCTGTAATATATCTGGGACTAAGCGTATTATTGCTTTCTTTTTTCTTGAATGACGTTAATATTTGTCTATAAAGTTGTATGGTTACCCAAGTAACAAAATTCCCACTTCCGACTAGTTTTGACTACGCGCAACGTTGAAATTGGTACTTTTTCCTACCCTATGCATACCCAAACCTCAAATTACGTAGCCAAAACGTCGCTACGACGCGACGTTGCACTTAAACAGTTGTATATTTTGACCCTTAACAACGTTGGTAAACGTTGTAGGGCACAACGTTGTTAGAAGTTTGGTTTTATACCGTTGTCACTACGTCGCCAAAAGGCATGTTTATTGTACTACAGAATAACAAATGTAATACAACGTTGTGCAACGTACTTTTAAATTACGAGTGTAAGTACATGCTAACTACAACGTAATACTACGTTGGATTACGGCGACGAGCGCGACGATATCGATTTTTGTTATGGAAGTGGAACTATCTACACCTAACCTCAAACATTTGTCTATAAAGTTGTATCGCTATCTTAATTTCTATGACAATGTGACATATCTGGTTTTTCCTGTGTAGTCTTGATTTCTCCACTTCATTTATTGCTGTGAAAACGATTTAGGTATGTCGCCAATATTGAAGTTATTAATGTGAATTTGATATTACATAATCTATTATTGTTTTAACGTTTTAAATTATCCGCAATTAACTCGAAAAACACTACGATCCGAAAATAAATCGAATAAATCGGACATACGCTATAACAGCAAAATTATTTGCGCAGTCGTTTTTTTGCGCCTCGGCCAGTATAGACAAGGCTGGGCAAGGCTGGCCAAGTACACTTGGCAAGTGTACGATTAATCGTTTGACTCGGGCTATATTTACCGACAGAGAGTGGGGACGCGACGCGTGACCAAGAAAACCGTCACGACATGACAAGTATATTCCAATAACAAATGTTTGTCGAGTACACCAGTCGTGAGAATGCGCTTTTACATATTTGATTAAAAAAAACTTAGGAAATCCGTAATTGTGTTTCTTTACAGAGCAATCATGCTACGACTCGCCCAAGTATTATGATGCCGATGAGTATGAGTCCAACTGCCACAGGGCCAGGTATAGCAAATAAATTTATATAGTATTTAGAAACAGCATAGGAACGGATTGTGATATTTACAGATCAGATGACTTTCAGACTTTTAGATTTTTTAGAAATCTTTTCTGAAGGGCCGTTTAGACTTTCAGTTAATTTGCGCAAACTGGTTTGCACAAATCAAACTGCACCAATATTAAACTGTCTTATAAAACTCACCTAGCAAATAAATACACATTCGATAAACAAATTGTGACGTTAAATATTAACCAACGAATGCCACAACTATCTAAAACCAGGGTAATGAAGACGAGACAGATTTATTCAAGCCAAATTTTTGAACTGCACAAACTAATAGTCCGGCCGAGATGTGAAATACCGCGTATCGTTTTTGGGGGGGGGGGGGGATTCTTTTATAACTGATTTTTCTTTGCATGATAGTGATTAAATTCATTTAATAAAGACTGTTACTCTTAAAAACTTTCTTCTGACGATACTATTACAAATGCCAAATTTGATAAATTTTTAATAACATTTTCACTATTTTTTTTTTCTAAAATCTATTTCCAAAACTCCCCTCAAAAAATCAAGCACAAACAGAAGATTTTACCGCGGTGCGACACGATGCTTTGGAATATACACATAGGATTTTGCATGACGTGACGTGACGCTGAGAATTCCGCGATTCGTATCGCGATAGTTTTGCACCATATTACATAGTTTTTTCGGGATTTAACATGATTATTCTTCGTTCATTCCCTATCGCATTTCATTCTAATCGCGATCAAAATTGAAAGAAATCTGTGAGGGCCTTAAGTTAATATAATGAAATTTACACACATTTATTGAAATTATGTCATATTATATTAAGTTCCCGCAAATTCTAACACTGGAAGTGGAGGCACAAGTATTGGATCTGGTAATGGATTAAATAACCCCGAACCCGGCAATACAGGTGATGGTGTATCAGACACCGGTACCGGTGGGTCGGATAATGGTTATGGCGAATCAGATACTGGTGATAGTGGGTCGGATAATGGTGATGGTGCGTCAGACACAGGTGATGGAACATCCGATACAGGTGAAGGTAGTGAAAATACCGATACTGGAAATAATGACGGTGCTGACGAAGAATCAAATTCTACAGGTAGTTTTATTAATGGATAACGTTTAATAGAACTAATTATCCGACGACTGGAAAGTTACTTTCCGGCCGTCGCCGTCCTCGCTCGGAAATCACACCTAAAATTATTTTGGGGTCACTAAAAATGTTTTTTTTAGGATCAGCAGAAGACGATGACGAAACTGATATGGAAGATAGTACTGACAATGATAGGTTCAGTTTCAGGTAATTAACTAAATTATTTAGTTTATATTTTAAGAAAATAGTAATGATCATAAACCCAACAAGAAGTATTAATATTAGTAAATAAACTATAAGTGTGCAGTAATAAAGTACAATATGATCAAAAAAAAAATAGCGTCAACGATGGCTATGATATGAAGATCTCTGCCATTTTATATGCAAAATTATACGTAGAATGTCATCGACGTATATTTCCAAGCCATCTGGATGCTGCTTCTTTTGATCATACGGTATATGTATGTGTACGCATTTCAGTAGGGGCTATAGGTGAGAGAAGCACTAAGTGTGCTTTGGAGTCGACCTGGCAAGCTCCAAATACAAAATTATAACAGCCTGATTTGATCCGCCCAGGTGATGGGTTTAACCCCAAAACCGGCATATGGATGGCCTCCTTGGCCTGGCACCAGGCCTACTGACTACCTAAATTAAAAACTGACTACCAAGCCTAAACAGCCCCTAACTACCAAATAATAAATATGAAAATAAAGTTTATGTCCAAAAAATCAAAACCCATTTCTATATAATATTATTTCGTTTTCGTTCTCCAGATTTAATATCAAAACACGTAAGTACCTCTATAACTTAAGGTAGAAAATAATTTTGATTATGCTTAATCTATCATGTATGATCCTTGTTTATACAGGGTGGTCCGAATTGTATTCGGGAAAATTGGCGTATATTCTGCAGATAAAAATATTTGGAAATGAGAAATTCGATTTCAGTCAGTATGACTTCTGCTTGTTGGGGGCGCCACCTACATGTTTATTAACTATTCTGCAGATTAATTACTCTTTATCTGTACCTGTATTATACTATTGAGTAAAAAAATATACATTTCCGCCATTTTTACGTGAAAAATGTCTCTTGATAAAAATCGCTACGAGCAATCGTTCTTGCAAAAATTCTGAATAGGTACATGTCAAAATTGATAAAAAAATAAACATGTTGATTAGTAGTTATTTGACTGACATAATAAATTTGGAAATTTTTTATTTTTTTTAGATTAATTATCATTTTTTTTTTATAAATTTATGATAAATAAATAAAACTATGATAAAACAGTTTCTGTGGAACTTTTGGCACAAAAATATTTTCAATATTATTTCAGTCTAATCACTTATTAATCACCCCAGTGCCCATGGTGCAACTATTTTGAGACAAAGGTTGCAAACTAGTTTACCCTACAACCAGTTTCCAACTAAAAGGAAAAAACTAGACGCACACGGATCCAACTCAATGTGAATCAGTTTCCTAACCTAACCATCAGGTGAAAGTAATTTTAAATATTTCTCTGTAGGAATAGATGCCAATATAACCATCTACCAGCCATTATGATGCTACTCAAGACAGTTTAGTAACAGCTCATTCATTCCCCGTAACAGTTTATAAATGGTAATGTATTTTATTTTTCAATGTAGTCTAAATATAATTTTCTATATTAGAGACCAGTACATATATTAGTCAAATTAGCATTGCGGCTAATTCTCGACGAGTCAGTCTCTCAGTACTGAAGCCAGTGTCTCAGTTGAAGAAACTTGTTCTCACCAGTGTATTTAAAGTCCAATACAATTTTTGTATGGTAAAGAATTATACCTTCCCCTAGAAGATGCAAGACCTTGTTGTTGGTGGGGAAGCTCCTTGTCAGGTGCTGGAGGAATCTCCTCTAGCACTTTAGCTCGGTCTAAGAAGCATCTCATTGTCTTGTCCCTGGCTGTAGTGTCGTAGCCAGGGAATTGCACCAAGACATATAACGATGCCGGACGGGACTACCCCTGTCCGTCATACCAGGCACCCTCTACTGACTGTGGTCATGTCTCGTGGCTCAAAGGGATGCGTGGCTAGATAGAGGACTAGCTATTACTGGCCTCAACCTTGGGGCATCAGGGGGCACCTTATTGTATTTACCACTTACTTCTGCATGCAGGGCTCTGTAGAAGTGGATCGACTATCCCTAGCGACTCGTGGGAACACTATGACATCTAATATTTAAAACACCACCGGTGAAGTTGTTGGGAAGTCCCCTAGCGACACTGGGAACATTACAAATGGAAGTTCCAAAAGACCATATCCAAAGGAAACTACAGGACTAGGACTAGGCTGACACTTGCTTTCACCCTCCACAAGTGGCACACAAGCTACCACCTTCTCCAGCAAGGGTCGGGAGCCTACCTCTAGACCCAATAAGCGACATAAGCTACCGTTTTGTCTACCCGGCCTGGATCAATCAGGCGGACTAGACGATCCTCTGAGAGTAGGTCTTAGCGGAGCAGAAGCACGGAGATACCTCCGACTGCTCCACGAAGGACTTGCTCCAGAAGAAGCAAAAGCGAAAACATTCATCCGAAAAGGGGATAGTAAAGAAACCAAGAAACAACCTGACTCATCTCCATCAAAAGGCAAGAAGGGAGCGAGAACCTCTCACCTCTTCTCCGGCCGGGAGAGAAAAAAGCCAGGATAGAAAGCCGTCAAACACCGGGAGGCAAGCAGGGACGTATCACCAGCTTTCCCGTTATTGCTGGGCAAGTGAAAATGGCGGTGCTGCCAAAGGATTTTCCAGAGGTTGCTCTGACCACCGACCAGCAAACATCTCTAGAAGAGGCTATACTGGACGAAGTAGTGGCGATCGGATCGCAACACAACAATCTACAAAATGTGGGTCAGCTGCGTTTTGCGGGGATACACTTTCGGGTAGGCATGCTCCTTATAGATTGTGTATCTCAAGAATCGGCGGATTGGTTTGGTTTGGTGGAAATCGCACCTAAGCTTTGTACCTAAGCAATTGGCAACCTCACCTGTGTATTCTCGGTTTGATGGACCGGTGGGGCTTGTGTGCTTCAATGACTCAGAGGGCTATGTCGGCGGTAGGCAACTACCGGCAGGGTATCCCATGCCGAACAGGTCTCTGAGGAGAGGCCAGACAAAGAAGAATACAAAGCACACTTTCACACACTAACACACTCTCTCATACACACATACACCTATACACACTTTACACAGGCTAATCCAAGATGTTACGCGATCCGTGCCGATGGATGAATGGCACCCGTGCTTTAAACGGGTGTCTCAAACGGAGCCTATGGGATACCGGTCAATCTCCCATAGTAACATGCCTTATGTCTGCAATGGGTGTTCTGTAGGCGTTGACTTTCTTCACCCTTACTCGTGGGAACAGATGGACAGAGAGAATAAAAAAAAAACAAAAGAACAAACGAGGAGGACTCAGAAATGGGTGACTCCTCAACAAATGCTCCTGAGAATCCCGAAAGGGAAGACTCTGATTACCGCACAAACAGACACCACCGCTGGGCCAAGTACAACGAGGGCAGATTCATCTGCGGATCGTGAGAACAGCCTGCCGAGGTGTCAAACATAACCACAGGACTTGGGAACATAGGCCTGCGGAACAAGAGAATTTCGGGAGCCCAGAAAGAGGGGATCCTGAAAGCTAAAAAAATAGTAGAGGGAACCTGGACAAGGGAGAACCCTGCTAAGAAAAATAGGACAAGGAGTGGACGGAAAACGGATAAACACTGACCGTCAACCAGCCAAGAAAAAGGAAGAAAATACGGTCAAAAGAGACCGCACTCAGACTCGTCCACACTCCCTGTGGCTAGTCTGAGGAAGAAACCCAGGAGCACGGAAGTGCAGACTGGTGTTTCTTACAGTGAGGCCTCAACGGAACTTAGGATGGCGGTGATTTCCAGACGCCATCCCGAAACAACACTGAATCAGGAGCAAGCGGACCTGATTCAAGCGAGGCTGTTGGCGGCATTGACTGACACTCCTTCAGGGAGCCATAGTCCGCCGCAGTTTGAGGGAACTAGGTACGTGGGAGGGATTCTTTGGATCTCATGTGCCAACGAGCTCACCAAAGCATGGCTGCATCAAACTGTAGCCGGCTTGAACAATCTCTGGGAAGGGACAGACTTGACTACGGTCAACGCTAAGGACCTTCCTAAGAGACTCAAAGTCCTCGTCTGGATACCAGAGACAGTCGAGGAAAGTGAAGTCAGGATCTGGCTTGGGCGTCAAAATCCTAGCCTGAATGTGGGAGACTGGCTCTCACTTAGCAGGAAGGTTGATAAGACCATCGCCTTCTCCATCGACTTAGCGTTCTTTAGTGCCCTTGAGCAGACCCAGTTCAATTAGCGTACTATAAGCTCGGACGGGTCTTCTTCCGGGCACTGACGGGCGCTGAGTCTCGAAATGAGTATCGTTCAGGCGAACCTGTACCACAGTAGGGCAGCTTCGGCTGTTCTCTGTAAGGTAATGGAGATCTGTGACATTGCCTTAATACAAGAACCCTGGATAAACCAGGGTCAAATAAAAGGCCTAAAGGGAGTCGGAGTGGAACTTATACACAGTAGAACCTCTAACAGACCTAGGGCCTGCATATTAATAATAAAAGCATATAAAAGTACTGCCCTTTCCAAAATTCTGCAAGAGGTTATCTGACTCCGGTACACATAAAAACGAACGGAGGAGGGCCGAAGGACATTATAATCGGATCGGCTTATCTTCCTTTCGATGACCCTGACCCACCACCACCAGAGTCTGTGGAGGAGCTAGTGAGGTACTGTAGAGGAAATTGATCTCAGTTGATCATTGGCACGGACGCAAATGCGCACCACCCTTTCTGGGGAAGCACAGACCCTAGAGGCGAAGCTGTGCTGCAATTCTTTATGGCAAATAATCTAGACATAATGAATAAAGGTAACAGGTCTACCTTTGCCACCACTTTTGTCAGCAATTTCATAAAAAAACTGGAGTGTGTCAGAGGAGGAGAGTTGCTCGGACCACAAACACATAAGGTTTGAAATCTCGGGAATACAAAGGACCGTAGAAATCTACCGTGATCCTCGGAAGGCAAATTGGGAAGCCTTTGGGGCAGACCTAACTAGCAAACTGACGAGAATTAAATCAATGGTAAGGAATGAGACTGAGGTGGAACTGGTCGCGGAGCAATTGACTGACGCGATCATCTCTTCTTTTGAGGAAAACTGCTTTCAGACTGAGAAGCCGCAAACGGGTAATATCCTGGTGGACCGTCCAGCTAGAGGCAAGAAGAAGGCAGGTAAGGAAAAACTGGAATAGGACAAAAAGATCCGGCGATTGGGGGAATATAAGACCTCTTTTACCGAATATAACAAAGAACTAAAGAGGGCAAAGAGATTATCTTGGAGGAGGTACTGCGAGGGCATCACCTAAGAATGTGCCAGACTTCAAAAAATACTCTCTAAGGACTCTCAGTCCTCAATTAACTCTCTTGTAACTAGTGCAGGAGAATACACATCCACTGGGAAAGAAACACTGACCGAACTCTTTCGGGTACACTTTTCCAGATCAACAACCTTGGAGCAATCCCCAGAAACCTGGAAGAGTAGTGGACTTGAGAACCTCACGAGAAGAGCCTCAAGGGAAGACTGGCAGGATTCAAAAAGAGTGATTGACCAATCAAAGATAAAATGGGCTATAAGCTCATTTGAGCCATACAAATCACCGGGACCGGACGGTATTTGTCCAATAATGCTCCAGAAAGAACCAGGCCTACTGACGAGCAAACTTTGTACACTACTTGGCCTTAGGATATATACCGAGATAGCCTTAGGATATATACCGAGAATTTGGAGGCTGACCAGGGTAGCTTTTATACCCAAGAATGGGCGTCTGGACTATTCTACGGCAAAGGCTTTTAGGCCCATCAGTCTTATGTCGTTCGTACTAAAGGCTCTTGAGAAACTAATGGACAGGTATGTTAGGGATGAAATAACGGGAAAAAGACCATTTCACCAAGACCAGCATGCCTATACACCAGGACGATCAACCGAATCGGCACTCCATCAGCTAGTAAGCAAAGTGGAGTCGACGTTCGAAACAAGAGAAGTGCTTTTGGGGGCATTCCTAGACATAGAAGGGGCGTTTGATAACACCTCATTTCAGTCACTGACGAGAGCTACAAGGAACCCCGGATTAGAGGAGACCTGCTGCAGGTGGATACTCTGCTATGGAATCTCGTTATGGACGGACTGCTTAATAGTCTCAACAGGGCTGGTTTCAACATTTTGGGATATGCAGATGATTTGGTCGTGTTAGTCAGAGGTAAGTTTAACACAACAGTAAGGGAGCGAATGCAAAGGGTCTTGAAGATTGTGGAATTATAGGTGACACGGGAGGGACTAAATATTAGTCCTACAAAGACCGTAATAATCCCCTTCACCAAGCGCAGAATACTTGAGGGACTAGGCCCTCTAAGACTCTGCGGTGATGAGATTCCTCTCTCGGGGGAGGTCAAGTATCTAGGAATCACACTTGATACCAAACTGACCTGGAACCGACATTTGGAAAATGTCACAAGGAGGGCGGTGACTACACTAGCGGTAGTCAGACGCTTTCATGGAAAAATCTGGGGCCTTAGACCACAGATGGTGCACTGGCTGTACACTGGAGTAGTGAGGCCTTCAGTAACATATGCATCCTTGGTATGGTGGCCTAAGGTAATGCAACAAACAACAATGCTCAGCCTCAGCAAGGTGCAAAGACTTGCTTGTCTGAGCATAACAGGGGCCATGAAATCAACGCTCACTGCATCAATGGAGGCGCTTCTGGACCTTCCGCCTCTTCACATAGTGATCTAGGCGGAGGCAAGAATGGGACTTTATCAACAACAAAGTGTCTTGGGAAATAGGACAGAAACAGGACACTCAAAGATGGGAAATCCTATTGAGGGACCTCTACTCCAAATGAGATCGGACCAAATGACCCCTCTTTATCACTACCAGAAACCATTCAAGATAACTAAAACGGATTGAGGAATGTGGACAGATATAACATTCCTTCAGGATGGACTAACCTGGTATACAGACGGGTCAAAGACCGCTGAAGGAACAGGAGGTAGATTATTTGGGGAAAGACCAAGGGTAAGTTCATCCTTTTCCTTGGGTAAACACTCAACCGTATTCCAGACAGAAATCTTCGCCATTCTACAATGTGCGAGAGAAAACAATAGAAGAGATTATTCAGATAAGCTCATCAATATATGCTCAGGCAGTCAGGCGGCACTTGGGGCGCTTATGAGCCCAAAGGTATCGTCGAGACTCGTCTGGGAATGCCTAGGTGAACTGGAAGCTCTGGCTCGAAGGAACAGAATTAAATTATTAAATACGGCCCAAATCTATGGCCCGTAGTGCACTAAAACTCTGGATCAGGGAAAAGCAGAATGTCTACTGGAGAAACAGACAGGGGCACAGGCACAGCAAGTCTTTTATCCAAGGACCTAGCTCTAAAAACAGGCTTATTGACAGGACATATGGCTGTCAAGTGTTACCTGAACAAGCTCAACCTGGATCAAGGAAGTCTTTGCTGCAGACTCTGTGATAAAGATCCTGAAACAGCGGAGCACATAATATATCACTGCGAGGCTCTGGATCGCAAGCGACACTTTTTATTTGGGAAAGCTAGGCTAGAACCGGAGGAACTATGCTCCCATCCTATCAAGGACCTGCATAAGGTAGTGTAGGGCACAGGCATAGGAGAATGGGTGCAGATATAGAAAGGGGCAGTAACAACACAATAGGCCTAACATGTCGCAGTGTTTCCGGCAGAGGACGGCCCCATATTGGGAAAAAAGCAATTGACAAGGGCCGGAACTGGTTGCAGTGAAGGGAGAAAACATCCCTAAAGGGGCGGCCATAACGGTCTTTCCTCGAGGAGCAAGGGGAAAGACACCACCTACCTGCTGAGCCTTATCCAAGGTCAGAACTTCAATGTAAGGCGTAAGGACATCGAGTTGGCGAGCCATCAACTCGAGAGAGAAGGGTCATGGTCAGGTCCTCACAATAGAAATTGACCTCAAATCCAAGAAAGCAATAGAGAAAGCGGGACATATCTTCTATTATTGATACGGGACAACACCGGTATGAGGTCTAAAGAGAGACCGAGTTAAAAAGGTGGAGAAAATGGAGACAGATCCTCAGCCTCAGGAAGAAGAACTGTTGTCAGAGTATGATGGGTTATAGATTGTGTGATGACTCATGGAAGGGGGGCACAATAGATCTTTAAGGTCGCAGTGATTAACCCCCCTCTTACTCATTCTACATTCTACACAAGAATTATACTGATTATGAATGATTTAACTATATAATAAATATATTTTGTTAGACTCTCCACGTATACTTTGGTGATGTAACAAGTAGCCACTTTTGTACGCCTAGAAAAGCCAAAAGGAATCTGGAAATGATTAAAGGCGCACCAGAAAGTTCTAGGAAGAAGATTAAAATAATGCAAACCCAAAAAAACGGATTAGAAAAGAAAGCAAGATCATTCAAAGATTTACGATCACGTTTGTCTAAAACGCCATAAAATTTCAGAAGATGCATAATATACTCAAATGATGGTAGGTTTTTTTATTATTTAAATTATAATAATGCTGTAGTAGTTTAGGCTTTCGCGGCCATCGTTTGAAGAATTTTGGTTTTTCGGGTTATTAGGCCGTCGTCGGTTAGAATTGCTTCCTAACGTTTCGCTAGCACGAGTGGCTAGCATCTTCAGAGGTGTGTTTGCTCCGATTGCTCACACTAGACTGATGCCTCCGCGTCGGCGTAGCGCGTATTTATGCGTCGGCGGAGGGGCGTGGCTTGTTCGGGTGGTAGTTCTTCCGGAACTGGTCTACTTCTCTGTGCTGCTACTTGGTCCTAGATATAGCTGGATGCCAAATTCTGTTAAGGTAGAAAGTTTCTTCCTTCCTGTTGAAATTATTTGGATGTTTGTGAATTTCAACAGCTTCCCTGACCAGACGAGGATGATATCCAGATGTTGTGGCAATGACTTGGGTGTCTTCGAATTGGATTTTTGTGGTCACCATCTCTTAGAGCATGTTCTGCTACGGCTGACTTCTCTGTTTGCCCTAATCTGCAGTTTCTCTTGTGTTCCGTAAGTCTCGTTCCTACTGAGCGTTTGGTAGTTCCAATATATACGCTACCGCAGGAACAAGGTATACACGGTAGATCCCTGCAGAGGATAATGGTTCTCTTTTGTCTTTTGCTGGTCTTAAGCAGTCCCTTATTTTTCGGGTAGGTTTGTATATGGTTTTGATGTTATGCTTCTTGAGAACTTTACCAATCCTATCGGTGACCTGGGAAACATATGGAAGGAAGGCCTTATTAATGATGTTTTCCTGTTCATTGACATCAGGTCTCCTCTGCCTAGGTGACAGCCCCGCATTTTTTTCTCTGTCATTATAGCCATTGGCAAGAAAGGCTTTATTTAAATGGCTTAGTTCCTCTTGGATGTGTTCCTTAGCACAAATGCGTCTTGCCCTATTTGCTAATGTTCCGTTAATCCCCTATTTTTGGCTTGGATGGTGATTTGACAGTTTGTGCAAGTACCGGTCTGTATGAGTGGGTTTTTGATACACCGTGTGATCCAAATGGTCGCCATTTCTTTTGACAAGCACATCGAGGAAGGCCGGTTGGTTGTTTACTTCGGTTTCCATGGTAAATTTTATGCTCGGGCTCTGCGAATTAAGGTGATGAAGGAAGTCATCTAGGCTGTCACGTCCATGTTTCTAAACAACAAATGTATCGTCCACATAACGAAACCATACAGCGGGCTTCAGAACGGATGACTCTAGCGCTTTTTCTTCGAATCTCTCCATAAAGAAATTAGCAATTATTGGGCTGATTGGGCTGCCCATTGCGACACCTTCTGTTTGTTCATAATAATTGCCGTTCCATAAGAAATAGCTACCAGTCAGACACACTCGGAAGAGCTCCGCGATGTCAGGTGGGAATGATTCCCTGATTAGATCCATTGACTCGCCTAAAGGTACTCTCGTGAATAGAGATACCACATCGAAGCTTACCATGATGTCAGATGGTTCCAGTTTTATATCTTTTAGCTTTTGGACGAAATGCGTTGAGTCCTTCACATAAGAGTTTGTGTTGCCGACTTTCGGTTGTAGAATCGTAGTCAAGTATTTAGCTAAGTTGTAAGTAGGCGATCCTGGAGCACTCACTATCGGTCTAAGTGGGACACTAGCTTTATGAATTTTTGGTAGTCCATAAAGGCGTGGTGGTTGAGCTTCCGAGTTAATTAATTTTGATTTCAGATGTTCCGGGAGTGAGGAGGCCTTGATGAGTCTGTTGGTGTTTCTGACAATTAAGGCAGTAGGATCCTTCTTCAGTAACTTATAAGTCTGGGGCTCCAGTAGATCCTCGATTTTGGACCTATAATCCTCAGACTTCATTACTACCGTAGCATTCCCCTTGTCTGCCGGTAAGACCAGAATGTCCTTGTCAGCATTCAGCGATTTTAGAGCCTGATGTTCTTCCCTAGACAGATTACTTTTTGGAGCCTTAGCAGTTCTCAATATGTTGACCGTTTCAAATCGGATTTCGTCTGCGATACTGTTAGGAAGGTTACGTATGGCAGCTTCTGTTCCGGCAATAAAAATCCAATTCGAAGACACCCAAGTCATTGCCACAACATCTGGATATCATCCTCGTCTGGTCAGGGAAGCTGTTGAAATTCACAAACATCCAAATAATTTCAACAGGAAGGAAGAAACTTTCTACCTTAACAGAATTTGGCATCCAGCTATATCTAGGACCAAAGTAGCAGCACAGAGAAGTAGACCAGTTCCGGAAGAACTACCACCCGAACAAGCCACGCCCCTCCGCCGACGCATAAATACGCGCTACGCCGACGCGGAGGCATCAGTCTAGTGTGAGCAATCGGAGCAAACACACCTCTGAAGATGCTAGCCACTCGTGCTAGCGAAACGTTAGGAAGCAATTCTAACCGACGACGGCCTAATAACCCGAAAAACCAAAATTCTTATAATAATGCTGTATTTATTGTGTATGGATATTGTATGTGTAGGTGTATGTATTGTATGTGTTAATTTATAAATAAAAATTAAATGATTAATTATATGCATTATAGTCGAAAGGGTTGAACTAACAAGTTAAATCGCTCAAAATGTCTTTAAGATATAATGTGGTAGATTTGCGTCCTTATGTGATAGATGAAATGGCGTTCGCAGATTTAGGATCAGCAAATAAACAACCTTTTATTTAAAAAATTTCCGACGTTTTGACGGGTATTTTCGTCTTTATTAAGGCAAAGAAAAACCTACTTATTTACAGAGAAAACCCTACTTAGAACACACAAATTACTGTGGCTCAGAATTCTTATTTCTATTTTTTTTTTTAATTTTTATACAGGGTGCTACAAAATCGAGGTACGAGCATTGGTATCTCGGAAACCGTAATAGATACGAAGATGGTTAAATTGGGTAAAGTTGCGCTTTGGGATGTTCACCAAGATGCTATCAAAAAAGTTTTAAAAATTTCAAGGATTGCTGAGTTTTTTGAAAAAAACGGATTTTTTTGAAAATCAATTTTATTTTTTCCTGTCTTTCTTCTTCTCAGAGTGCCGTCTTCATTGTTCATTGAAGGTTGACAACAATCTCAGCGAACTTCTGACGATCTTGGGCAGTTCGAAATAATGAGTGTGCATCCATACCCGTCCAATCTCTGATTCCTGTCGTTACTTATTAGAAAATCAAAAAATTATTTGCAAACTCTCATAGCCACTTTATTTTAATTGTTTTTAATTCGGACCTGCGTTTTTTATTTCAGATTTTGAAAGAACTCGGTCTCCTGAGTACAATTATATGCCATACTTTATTTTTTTTTGTTTCAGATATTTGAACACAATTTATTTAAACTAATTTCAAGTTCGGCTCTTTTTTTTAAATATTTAATCTATTCATCGTTACAATATTGATTAGCATTCTAACTTAACAATGATATGGTGTAAAACACTGAATGCGGAAACCAAATGCAATAAAATAATAAAAAAATCATATAATATAATATAAACAATCAAATAATTTCCCTGGAAGATGAATTGGAAATGGTAGAGTTGGTATAATGGTATAATACCCAACTGGAAATGGTAGGAGTTAGTATACAGGCCAGCGAGGTTCCTGGACCTGCCGCCAAGGGACGAGGGGCATTACTTGACGTGATTTGTAAAAGTAAAATTAATACATTTCAACTTCATTTTTACAATGAAGAGTACAAAATGCATTCCGAAATATAAGAAGAAGATCTCTTCAAATAGTATAAATAAATTGAACGAAAAATAAATTTGTGCAACAGGGAGGGTGGTTAGGTTAGGTTAGGTATTAGCATTAGAAACTAATTTGTATAGAAGTCGATTTATTTATAATAACTACGACTAATATGATGCATATTATTAGATCGTACACTGAGATTTCAAATTCCCTCACTGGAATTTCTTAATTGGCTCGATTTTCTTTATTCAATGTTAATTAGCGCTGATCAATATTGTTGCGATGAATATAATCAGATTAAATAATTTAAAAAATCAGAGTCGGACTTGAAATTATTTTAAATAATAATTAAGGTACTGTTAAGGTACCCAAAACAAAAAAAAGTGTAAAGTGTGGCATATCATTGTATTCGGAAGATCGAGTTCTTTCAAAATATGAAATAAAAAATGCAGGTTTGTATTTAAAAAAAATTAAGTTTGCCTGTGTATCTCAAAAATTACCAGCTAATTTGGAAATCTAAAAATACTATCAGATAGCCCTAATAAAGTGGCTATGAGAATGTCCAATTAGTTTTTTGATTTTCTAAAAAGTAACCACAGAAAAAAATAAAATTGATTTTCAAAAAAAATCCGTTTTTTCCAAAAAACTCAGCAATCCTTGAAATTTTTAAAACTTTTGTGATGGCATCTTGGTGAACATCCCAAGACGCAACTTTACCCCAATTTAATCATCTTCGTATCTATTACGGTTTTCGAGATGCCAATGCTCGTACCTCGAATTTGTAGCACCCTGTATACTTATGCTTAGGCTCTAAATATAAATGAAGACTTATTTTATATTAAGGAAGTTAGTTATTCTCATTTACTGTCACTCAATAACAATAAATCTGAAGTTGTTCTATTTGGCAAAGAGAGAGCGAGTATAGCCAGTGATCCAAATTTTCGTATTAGTATAAATAGTAATATTTTAAAAATAAATACAGTATGCAAAAATTTAGGACTGTTTATCGATAATGATTTACGTTTTTTTACCCATGTTAACCACTTAGTTAAAACTTGTTTCTACATTCTTAAACATTTGTACATGCATAAATTATATTTGGATACTGAGGTAAAATTAAAATTAACTGAAAGTCTAATTTTAAGCCGTATTGCATATTGTAATGTTGTTTACTGGCCCGCACTTTCTCAAACAAATAAAAACTCATTACAAAAAATACAAAATTACTGTTTGAGATTTGCTTATAATTTAAGAAAATATGATCATGTGCCTGATAAGTTTAGAGAATCTCACTGGTTAACACTGGATGAAAGATTTCAAGTTCAGATGGCGTGTCTTGTTTTAAAGTTAGATAGCTTTGGAATACCAGAGTACCTCTGTAAAAAATTGGTAAAAAATGTAGATATCCACAATCGTTTGACTAGACACTCTAATCTTTATAAGATCCCCAGGCACTCGATAGCACAATTTCAACACTCTTTTTCTTATAAAGCGGTTAAAATTTTCAATAGTATTCCTGAAAATTTAAAGACTTGCGATTCTCTGGGGACTTTTAAATCAAAATTTATTAAACAATTAAAAAAATAGGCAGTAAGATACTTAACTTAAAAAATGGATGTATGTGACACACCTCCTTGTGCTTTCTAATTCTTACCTTGTGTGAATTCACCATACAATTTTAATATATGTTTTTTTGTAATTTTCTGTGCTTGAATGACCTTAGTATTGAAAGTTATTGTATAATCTAGATTTAAGTTAGTTTTAATTCTTGTTTATATGTATTGTCAATTTATCTAAGACTATAAGTTTAGTTTTCTGTCTGTAACAAGTCAATGGAATATTTTGGTTTGATGGTTGCGTGGAAGAGCATGGTATATGAACGCCGCCATCTTGTTGAATTTTTTGTTACACTTTTCCTTTGAATATTAATAAAGAGACTATTATGTTCTTGAATCTCGGGCTTTCCGGTATTTAACGTAGTCGCGGACTTAAGTCAAGCGTCAACGCTTTTTACTGTGTATTTAAGACTTGTCGTGTAATATTACATGTGTGGAGGATAACTGTTTTTTGAATGGGTATATAAAGTTTTGGTGCAAGTTCAAGGCCTTTCAGACTATCATGTAATGATCTTGGGATCAGTCCTGTTGATGACACTATTATTGGTATAATTTTTACAATGTCCTGGTGCCACATCTGCCTTATTTCTTCTGCTAGAGGTATATATTTTTCAATTTTTTCAGTGTGTTTCTTCTTGACATTTTGTGAATTTGGTATGGATATCTCTATTAAGTATGTCGTTTTGGTTGGTTTGTGGATGAGCGTGATGTCGGTTTGTTGTGTGGTGTGGTTTTGTCTGTGATTATATCCCGGTTCCAGTAGAGCTTGGCTGTCTTATTTTCTAGAACGTTAGCTGCTTGATATTTGTAGTATGGTGTATGGTAGCAGATGAGTGAATATTTCTTTGCTATTTCCTGATGGATTATTCTGCAAACATCGTCGTGTCTTTGGGTATATTGTCTGGAAGCAAGTATAGGGCATCCCCCGGTTATGTGTTCTATTGTTTCGGTTTGTGTGTGACATAGTCTGCATTTGTCTGTAGGTGTTTTGGGGTCTTTGATTATGTATTTCTGGTAATTACGTGTGGCGATGATCTGGTCCTGGATTGCTATTATGAAACCCTCGGTTTCTCCAAACAGGTTACCATGAGTAAGCTATGCATTGGATGCTGCTATTCAATGTGTGGTTGTGTTAGTTGGTTTGCATGTTTTCCATGTAGGGCTTTGGATTTCCATTTTTCAATTTTAGTGTTTGTTGTTGTAATTGCATCAACTGGTATGAATGCTTCATTGTTGAATTGTAACGGTGTACCTGATGTTGTTAGGTTAACA
This sequence comes from Sitophilus oryzae, assembly GCF_002938485.1. Lineage (NCBI taxonomy): Eukaryota > Metazoa > Arthropoda > Insecta > Coleoptera > Curculionidae > Sitophilus > Sitophilus oryzae. Next base: position 835,734 of record NW_022147250.1, on the reverse strand, counting down.
ATGCTTCGGTGTAGTGGGCTGGTAACTGCTTTTTCTCTGAAATATTCTCTGAGTGTGTGTATTTGCTTGTAGTTCATGTTCTTTAGATCCATAAATCCCCTTCCTCCTTCTTTTCTTTTTAGTGTAAATCTTTCTGTTGCCGCGTGTATATGGTGTATTCGGTACTTGTTACATGTTGTTCTTGTTAACCTGTTTAGTTCTTCTAATTCCGTGTCACTCCATTTTATAACGCCAAATGAATACGTCAGGACGGACGCTGCATAGGTATTTATTGCTTTCACTTTGTTTCGACCGGACAGTTCTGTTTTGAGTATTTGTTTTATTCTGTTTTTGTATTTGCTTTTTAGTTGCTGTTTTATGTTGGCATGCTCTAATCCTGTTTTTTGTAGGTATCCGAGGTATTTGTATGTCTCATCCATTTCCATATTCTGTATGATATTTGAGTCTTGTAGAATGTATTCTTCCTGTATCGAGTGTTTTCCATTTATAATGCTGTTTATTTTACATTTATCTGTTCCCAGTTTCATTTGGATGTCTTCACTGTATGTTTCTGTAATATTGAGAAGGTTGTGAGTTGTTTTCTAGTTGCTGCATAAAGCTTTAGGTCATCCATATATAGCTGGTGCGAGATGGTAGATGAATGTGTGAGTGAGGATATTTTATAAGCATCTTGGGGCGTTTTGTTGAGTAGGTTCGATAGGGGGTTGAGCGCAATACAGAACCAGAGTGCACTGAGGGAGTCACCCTGAAAAATTCCTCTATTAATTTGAATTGGTCCTGTGTGGATGAGTTGTTTTTTCATTTTGATGTTTAGGGTAGTTTTCCATGTTGCCATTATTCTCTGCAGAAGTTGTATGATTTGAGGGTGGATTTTGTATATTTGTAGAACTTGTATGAACCAGGAGTGTGGGACGGTGTCGAAAGCTTTCTGATAATCTATGTATGCAAAATGTAGAGACTTACGTTTTAATTTGGCTTGAGTGTGTATTTCTGCATCTATCACCAGTTGCTCCTTGCAGCCCCTAGATCCCTGACAGCATCCTTTCTGCTCTTCTGATATGATGTTATTATTCTGCTGGTGAGTGTTGATCTTTGTTGTTATTATTGCCGTTAGTAATTTATAGGTTGTTGATAAACATGTTATAGGGCTGTACTTAGATGGGGTGAAGTGTCCGTGCCTTTGGGTTTAAGGTAGGTAACTCCCTGAGTTAAAAAAGAGGGGATGGCTTCCGTTCCTTGTACAAAATTTTGTAATATATTCGTTAGTGGTTTGTGGATGCTTGTGAATGATTTTAGCCAGTAGTTCTGTATTTTGTAGTCTCCAGGTGCTTTCCAGTTGTGTGTCTTGGATATGGCAGCTTTGATGTCTTCTAAGGTGATTGTTACATTTGGCATGGCTGTTGTATTTATCTGCTTGTTTTCTTCTTCTGTTATCCATTGAGCTTCTCTGTTGTGTTCTACTGCTTGTGACCAGATATTTTCCCAGAAGTTTTTACTTCTGTAATTGATGGTGGATTGTTTATTTGCTGTTCCGTTGTTTCGAGAGATCTGTAGAACCTTTTTTCATTTGTGTTAAAAAGTTTGTTTTCTTGTTTTCTTTGGTGGCTCTTCTTGTATCGTTTTAGTCTTTTTGCTTGTGCCTGTAGTTGTTGTTTTTTAGTATCTAATATTTCTACTACTGATTCTTCTGAGCTGATATCTGGTAATATGTTTTGCGGGGGTCTCTTTTTTAGGTTTCCTTTCAAATGTTGTGTGATGACTCCAATTTCTTTCCTCAGTGTGGCTATCTTTTTCTGGAGCCGATGCTGCCATGGGGGTATTGCTGCTTTAGTTTTAGTTAAGTCGTTGTTTTTATTCTTCTGTTCGTGGGTTCGCATAGTTGTTGCTGCTCCACAGTATACGAGCGTGAGAATTTCTTCAATGTCTAGGCAGCTGTTTGATTCCTCAATCCTTTTTCCTATGATGTTATTAATTATTGCAATGGTGTTTTTGATGTTTTGTGTGTTTTGTGGTCTGGTAATGAAAGGTCTGGATGATGGGTTTGCTCCTTGGTATTGGGCGTATAGTTCATTAAATGTTTCATCGATTTGATTAGATGGTTGGCATGTGTCTGTTGGCGGGATTGATGTTTCGTGTTGGGTGTGTCTTATCGACGATTCTGCTGATGAACTTTGTATGTTAGTCAGCATGGTATGTGTTTCGGGTGTTTCTGGTGTGATTGTTTGTGGGTGTGATGTAGGTGAAGCTGATTGTTGTGCTTGTGGTTCGTCTTCATTTTGTATGGCTTCGGCCGCTTGTCTTCTTATAGTTTCTCTTTCTGTTGGAGATATTCTGTTGTTTCGTATTATGACTCGAATTTGGTCTGATAGTCTTTGTTCTGTGATCATTTCCCTAAGTTCTGGATAGATGTTCATAAAGGCCTGATATAACTGACTTCTATATCCTGTTGTATTTTGTTGGAGATTAGTAACGGTGAAGTAACAGAGGAGTAGGTTTTTGTTAATTTCGTCGGTCCATTTCATCCTCTGTCGTGCTTTACCTGCTAGGGTGGTTGTAGGGCGTATGTCCTGCAAAACACTTCTAGCGGGTTCTAGTCCATTATTCGGTGCTGGGTCGTCATCTGTTGCAAGCTGATCATCACGACGGTTCCGAACAGGAGCAGCTTGCCCTCCTGCCCCGCCTCGATTGCTTCTTACATTTTTTGGAGCAATATTTCACACTACATGGGTTGCTAACCCACATAGCGGTACCAGAGCCCAGTTGGCCGGCTAAGCCGTTTTCCGCCTCCTACGACGTGGACGTTGGGTTGGAATTTAGGAGGCAGACTATTATTATTATTATTATTATTATTATACTTATCCAATATGCATAGAAATAATATAATTAACACATTAGAAAATACCACCAATATAAGTAAAAACTGCAACCAAGAAAGAGATTTAAAGAATATAAATAATTATACACACAAACAATGAAATATGAAAAATACAAAGCTATACCTATTTTCAGCTAAAAGACTTTATTGCTTTAAAAGCTTTATACCCTTGTCCGAAACTTAGATTAAGGTCATAAACCTGCGAACGCGATTTCATGTATTTAAGATTTTAAATCTTTCTTAATTTATTAAATATATATAAAAGAAATGAGTTATAGCTGGTAAGCGCCTACGATTGGTAGTTATTATTGAACTTGTGGTATTATTTAAAGTCTAATGGAATATTTTCATATTTTAGGATGGCGTGCCAGAGGAAATTAAGCAAATAATATCTCGGCAATTGCAAGCTAAAAATAAGAAGTACCCAAGAGAAATAAAATCGTTTGCTTTAATGTTACATTTTTATTCTCCAAGAGCCTACAGTTACGTCAAGAAGTCATTTAACAATTTGTTTTTAACAACTCATCCATCAACTATTCAAAAGTGATACTCGGTTTTGGATGGGGAACCAGGTTTTACAAAGGAGGATTTTGATGCTTTGAAATCAAAAGCTGAAAATAAAAATAACATTGTTAATATTGCCATTAACGAAATGCATATTAGACAGTTCGTTGAATGGACAGGATCAAAATAAATATGAAGGTTTTGTTGATTGCGGTACAAGTTGCGAATCGTTAATTTTGGCTACAAATGTTTTAGTATTCATGTCTACTGCTTTGAAAGATAGTTGGAAAATACCTTTGGGTATTTTTGATTAACGCTTTGGGGTTTAATGAAAGGACTAATGTAACTAAAATTTGTTTAGAGCTCTTAAATAATTCAAATATTGCTTGATATAGCGTGACATTTGATGGTGCCATCATGCAACATATCGGAATTTTCTAAATTAGGCTGTAAATATTCGAACAATAGTTTTATCACCCAATAACAAAAGAAAAAGTATTAATTTTTTGGGATGCATGTCACAGGCTTAATTTATATCTTAAGACATTGGGTAATAAATAATGTTTAATGGATAATACGGGGAAAATTATTAAATGGCCATTTATTGAAAATCTCTTCAATCTTCAAACTTCTGAGGGTTTACGTGCCGCCAATAAAATTAGTCAACAATAATTTTCAAAATGAAAAAATGAGATTGGTGGCACAAACTTTAAATCTAAGCGTGGCAAATGCCATAGCTTTCTGTAATTTTGATGATGGAGACGCAACAGCTCAGTTTTGCAAAAGTATTAACATATATTATAATAAAAAAAATGATAAAACTGTTATAATATTTAATATATTATATGTATGTATTAAATTCCATTAGTATAAATTTTTGCAAAAATACAAATATAAGGAACCCATTTCAGTTAAAAATTATGAAATATTTAAAAATAGGATTGATAATTTGATTAAATATTTAACAAACCTGATAGATGCTTTTGGATCAATACTTATAGAGACAAACAGAAAAACTTTGGATTTTTAGGTTTTGTAGTTTGTCTCACAAATTTACTCAATCTATATGATTTTTTAATTTGCACAGGCAAAATGAATTACAAGATCATTTGGAAACATTTTTTAGTGCCATTCGAAGCTGTCGTGGTGTGTTTAATAATAATCCCTCTGTAAGACGATTTAAATATGCCTACAAAATATTGCTAGTACATCATCAGATATCAACGTCACCAAATGCAAATTGTCCAATATTAGACGCAACACGCATATTATTCTTAGAAAACAAACCTAAGTGCCGCACATGTGATATTGCCTTGAACCGCGAAGAATCAAGTTCCCAGATTATGATTACATAGATCATTTATAATGTTTCTTACTCCTTTTGTCGAAAATATTGTCACTTACATAAGTGGATATGTCGGAGGCGGAAAAATGTTGCAAATTAAATGTGATGATTGTAAAAATTATTTAATGAACGTTAAAAGAAATCAAAAACATTTATCTTTATTACAAAAACAAAATCGAGAAAGGTTAGTTGTTCCCCATGAGGACATTGTGACAATTTGTCAATTAACAGAAAAACTTATTAGATTTCACAATGAGGAGCTACATTAAAAAAAAAAAACTACTGAAATTATTAAATTAAAAGTTTTCTCTAAAGTATCAACTACTTTTTCGAGCCCCAATTATGAAAACCATTTAAAATCATAAAAAACAATCACAAAATTCAGCTAATAAAACTTGAACCGTATTTTCATATTTTTTATTTGGTAGTCTTCCTCGACCTGGTAATGGTAATATCCAGACAGAAAATGTACGTTAACAAAAAGGTACGACAGTTTTTCAGCCAAAATGGGGGCACCCTGATGCAGAAAACTGACTTTAAAATGAACGAATTAATCACATTAGCGTAATTAGCAATTTATCCTGGAGTGAGCCTGGTGGGGGGCCTGGGGTTGAGCAGTTTTAAATAAGTACCCATTGATTCCTCATCAAAAAATATGAAAAAAAGTTCCTATAAACATGGGTAAGAAAACGCATAGTTTTAGAGTTACAGGATGTTAAAACTTTTTAAAATTAGGTTTTTTCCAATTATCTTAAATATCATATTTTTGTATATGAAATTGCTGTAGGTTGGACTACTAGTAATAATAACTAATAGTAATAATATTGAATAATAAATTAGGTAAACTATATGATTTATAAATTTTATTTTTATTTTAATTTTACTAAATGTGATTAATAAAATAGCGTTTATCTCATCAAGGAAGCGAATAATTCGACAAAATATCAAGAGATAGCTTTTAATTGGCATTAAACGGCCTACACAATTTTGATATAAAAAGAAAAAACGTCAGTGGCGCGCATGTTTTTTTTTAAATATTCCAGTGATAACCTATATGCACGTCTCTGGTGAATTTATCTCCATTTTTTTAGCATTAAAATTTGTAGCACTTATAGTAACTTTTACCTTAAAAATTTAATTCGAAACGCTAAAAGTACTTGGAAGAAAATTACAATAAATCGAAAAAATATTAACACTAACACCCTGTAGCTACGAAACAAAGCAGAATCGGACCAATGTTGATATGAAAAATAAATCTTATTTTTACGTGAGAAATCTCCCCACCAGAGATGGCACATGTTTATTGAAACACCCTGTGTATTTTGGTTTGGATAGTATTAGTTCTATGTTATTAAACTGTTTTAGGTTAAAACGTGACATACCTCTAATTATAAATACTGATCAAATTGCTTTGAATGAGATGACCAAAAGGATAATGAGTTCCATAGATGCTGCATTAGTTACAAATGTTAGTAACAATGATTGTCTAGAAAAGGCAATATGTTTAAGCAATAGTTACTCTCAAACGTTGAAGTATTTTAATAAATTAATATTGCCGGTATGGAAGTAAGTTAGCATACAATTTTTATTTATAAAGTTCTTTGGAATATTGTTTATACCGGGTGTATCTCAAAAGTGGCTCACACCTATAACTTTTTTATGTTTTCAGATAAAAAAACGAGATTTGGTATGTTAGTATGTGACATAAATTAGGATTGATTGACGTATTCAATTGTTTCACCGGAAATGACTACAACTTTTGATTTTTAAATGGCACCCTCGGTATTTTTTTATTTTATTGAGAAAATGACATTCTCAATAGAATGGCATATCATATCTCAACTTTTGACATTTTCACTTAATAAAAAATCGTATTTTAAATTTCAATCTAGAGTGCTATGTTAAAAACACGCTTTTTAATCAAGGAGCCTTGGAAAAATATATTTGATTGTCTAATGTTTTTAGTGTATTGTCCTGGTCGGTTAAAAAATGCCCAAATCGTATTTTTAATCATATTTCAAGTTTTTCAAATGGATCGTGGGTGGCTCATTAGCATATTGGAAAGCATTTTTTCACGAATAATTTGATACCACACACTTGGTATTTCGAGTCAAATTTTCGTTATGAACCGCATGTTATAATTTCAAATAAACCGTAAGTGAAAATGTCAAAAGTTGACATTTTATATGTCATTCTATTCAGAGTGTTATTTTCTATCGAATAAAGTAAAAAATACTGAGGGTGCCATTTAAAAATCAAAAGTTGTAGTCATTTCCTGTGAAACATGAAGTGATCGAAAACAATTCAGTACATCAATCAATCCTAATTTATGACATATACTAACAACCAAATCTCGTGTTTTTAACTGAAAAAATAAAAAAAATTATAGGGGTGAGTCACTTTTGAGACGCACCCGGTATATGTCTAATAAATAAAAAGTGAATATTTTTTTGTTAAATTTAATCTGCAATGCCCGATGCACTGTTGCCGGGCCTGTATAGGGAACAACTTTGAAACATGGCAACCCCTATTTGCGGCAACTTTTTCATAAGAATCCTTATAACATCATGGATAGGATAAAATAGCTTTATTTTTTTTGATCAAACAATTTTATGAACATAATGTCGTCCGCAAAATCAGATATTATTATTATTAAATAAAAATAGTTGCGGCAACCCTTTGATTGGCATCCTCTTGAAAGAGTATTCTCCTATTCATAAATATAAAAAAATAGGTTTTGATTAAAAACATGATGAGCGTAATAATCCTGCAGCCGGATGCTGTACTAATATGCTTGGTTAACTTTTTTAGGACGTTATTTATTTATTTATTTATAAACTTTTAAGATATGTTTAAACAATAATTATTTTTATTTTAGTCTAGGAATGAGCTGGATTCTAAAAGATATTTCCAATAATAAACTATTTATAATAAAAGGATTAAAAGCTGCAATACTAGGCCTAGGAAACGGAAATTGTGACACGATATATCAAAAATGCGAAATGAAGAGAATAAGGAGATCAATAGAAAATAGGAAATAAAAAATAATAATTTTCAATAATGCATTCTTACTGCATATTATATGCATATGGCATATCGCACTAAAGTGCTAAAGCGAATGGTCTCTCACTTGTTGGTTTTGTTAGCTAACACTTAAATAAGCCTTAAAGTTTAATTTTGTCTCAATATTAGTCATAAACAAAGAAAAAAACTGAATAACAATATGCTCATATATGCTGTAACTAATAAATGAATTTGTTGTTTGGGCTCACAATTTCAATTAGTTGGAGCTGCTTACAATAAAATTTAAATATATGTAATGCAGTCACCATACATATGTGTTATAAATGTATGGCGATACATTAATGTTATCCATCGCCTTTGCTTTAATTTGCTTTGGTGGCTTAAATAACAAGAACGTGCGAATCAGTACAATTATGCAGTACAATTATGCTTATTATTGGGAATTGAGTTATATGAATTGTATGAACAAAATAAAGGGATAAAAATATGATAAAAAGACTATAATTAATTTATTTTCACGCCAATCACACTAGTTTACAAAGTTTAACTTTTTTTATATACCCCGAAATAAATGCACATAAATATGTTAATCTACCTTCCTTCAACCTAAAAGTGTTAGAAGAAATAAATATTCTATCAAATGTTTTTTTTTCGAATGCCTGACGTGGTGAGGGCAGTTTAGTGTTATTCGTTCGCTTCAATCGATAAAAATTATCTTGTTTCGGCTTGATTTAAAATGTCGAGTAGAATATGTAAACAAAGTTCTGATCGTTTTTATTATGTTTGTGGAAAATATATATTATCAAAGAAGAGAAGACCCATTGTAGATTCGTTAAAATATCTTCATTATTTTGGATTTCCTGTTGCAAACCAAGATAAAAAGTGGGTGCCTCATGTGTTTTGCGAAAGCTGTAGATTCGTCTTACTCCAGTGGTCATTAGGACAAAATGTACACCTTCCATTTGGTTCACCAATGTTATGGAGAGAACCTAGTAATCATGAAAATGATTGTTACTTTTGTCATACGAAGACATTGGGATGTAATAAAAAAAATAAGGCGGGTATTATATAAGCCGAAGTTTCGTCTGTTAAAATTATGAAAGATTCTCAGTTTGAAAGTCTTTTATCTGTCAAAAATCTGCTTTGATGTCATTCCAAATGGTTGTGGAAGAATTTTTGGGAAATAAAAAAGTGAAAATTACAAAGAAATTGTTACCGATTTATTGGAAAATTTTCAACAAATGGGAGTAAACATGTCATTAAAGATTCATTTTTTGCACTCGCATCTGAGTTTTTTCCCTGACAACTTCGAAAGTATGAGTGACGAACAAGGGGAACGTTTCCACCAAGATTTAAAGGTTTTTGAAGAACGACATCAAGGATTTTGGGATGAAAACATGTTAGGGGATTACTGTTGGTCCATTATAAGAAAAACTGATTCAAATAGCTATAAAAAGAAGGCAAAAATTTGTCATTTTTAAAAAACAAAATTTTTTAAACATTATGTATTTCAGTTAAGTAAATAAATATTTCTTAAACCAGATGTGGCAGAATTTTCTATTATTTTTTTCTGGATAATTCTACCTAAATAAATAATAAAATAACAACTTTTAGCTGGGGTACGAAAACCATGTAAACTAGTGTCATATACCCATCCTTTGGAATACATTTATATGATGTACAGGGTGAGTCAACGATAAAGTCAATTATCTCATTTGCTCGAAGTTTAAAAAAAAATGTTAAATATAAAAGTTATAGAAAAAGTTAAGATACATACTCTAAAATTATTATAGAGTATACAGAGTGCTTCAAAAAAGTGTGGTAAATACAGGGTGTCCCAGGCTGAGCGTGCATTAGAAATTTCTAGAGAACTACTATATCTAGATCGGAGATTTTTTGCGCATCATTGTTTGGCAACGAGATCTATCGATTAAAACTATTTTCAATATGACGGCACTTCCGGAAATACCGCAAATTGACAGCAATTTTTTTTATTTTAAATGGGTACCCCCATTTTTTACATAATTAAATTCTCTGTAAAATTTTATGAATTTTGATATTAGACACTCTATATCTTACATTAACCGTTTTTGAGAAGAAAATTATGTACAATTTTTGGACGAAAAAAACTGCCTATCAAAAACATCTGGATAGCCTAAACGTCAAATTTAGTGATTACCACAGCCACGGTAACACAAAGAGAAGATAATTATTCGAATGTCATATAATAATGGCGGTAGCTGTCATGGAATTGAGCGATTAAAAAATTATCATAAATTATTTTTATCAAATGGAAACCCATATTTTTTTCACTAGTGAAAAGGTTTTTCAATTCGTTACTTCTTGAGTATACTTGTTCCTATACCTAAAATAAATCATTTTTACGTTATTTAAGATTTAGTTTTAAAGCGTACATTTTTCTTGATTTTAACCAATAGTCTGTGACTTTAAACGTGAAGCGTCAAGTGATTGATGTAAATCAATAGATCTGGTCATGTCATATAGTGACACTTTGTTCAGAAAGCAGTATGTCATCGATCATCATTTCCAAGACAACTTTGTGCCATTTTTTTCCATTATACGGTATATTATTAATAATCAACTATCACTAAAGAACGAAAATACGAGATATATATTTATAAATACACTTTTTATACTCTTATGGCAACAGTATTTATAATATAGGAAATTTAAATAATTAGTTTTCTGACAGATGGAAATAAATAATCTGATTGTTTGACATTTAATGTCAAAGAAAGCTAGATAAAATCAAGAAAAATATACGTTTTAAAACTAAATCTAAAATAACTTAAAAACGATTTGTTTTATGTATATGAACATGTGTAGTCAAAAAGCAACGAATTGAAAAACCTTTTCACTAATGAAACAAAACAAGTGGGTTTTTATTTAAAAAAAATTATTTATGACTATTTTTTAATCGCTCAATTCCATGACAGGCTACCACCATTATAATATGATATTCGAACAATTTAATTTTTGAAATAGATAACCACATGTCTTCTCTTTATGTCACAGTGGCTGTGGTAATCACTAAATTTGACGTTTAGGCTATACACATATTTTGACAGGCAGTTTTTTCGGCCAAAAATTTTACATATTTTTTTTCTCAAAAACGCTTAATGTTAGGTATAGTTTTGGTTTGGTTTGGTTTGGATAAGATATTGAAAATCGTGCATTTTGTTTTAAATTTCTCTGTATATTTTTCGAAAACTTTTTAGAAATGCCTGTTCAGGCAACTGCATCTACCAGCCCTGAAAATATTTGCACTTACTTAAGACTCCCCCTGTATAAACAATATATAAAAACAACAAAATTGTTCAAACAATACAGATAAACCAACAAAAGGTAAAAGCACTATTGTCAAATATCAGTTATTTGTATGAAAGTAGTGAAAAGTTTTAACAGCCGTACACCTGCTTGTGTGCGTGTTTTCTGTTTGGGAATCGCATTTCTTTTTGTACCAATTTATAATATCTGTCCACAGTGTCCTCGCCACAGTGCCCCCGCCAAGTCGGGCACAGCCGTACCATCCTGTTCTCGAAGGTATTAGCGGCACTTTTGACCACCCTGTAACTTCGTTGTGAATAAAGCAAGAATATTAATTTTCACTACACTTGAAGACATACTATAACTGGCTATGTTACCAAAATATCTAGTAATTATTCTATTCCTCATAGTTTATGAATTATTGCTTGTCAAATTTCTTTAATTTCGACTCACTGATAGATCATCAAAATTCTAAGGTACTTCTAGATGTGTCACAAACTCCAAATTTAGAATTTTAGGTAGCTTTATATAACCAAAGGAAAAAATGAAAAATCTCGAAATATCCTCATGGATTAAAAGTTAGCTGTCTAGCCGCTACCGGTAACTGGCTTTCCAGTTGAGAAAAAGGTAGAAAACTAGAATTAATCGGAGCGGTCTCTTCTGATTTTATTTATATATCAATGTTAATGGATTATGATTTTTTTCTAGTCAGACTTTAACTTGTAATGAAGTCCCTATTTATTTTTTTAGTTTAATATGTTAAATGCTAGGCTTGAACATATTTTGACCAAGGCTTGATAGCGCGGCGCCAAAGTATTCCGCTAGTTCGGAAGGCCGAACTCGGGAGGCCCGAGTTAGCGGCTGCATCGGGGCATAATTTTTTTACTTTTATTTTCGATAATATTCTGATTGTAAAATATTAAATACATATCTTAAACAATAATTCAAGGATTTATCTCTTATAGTTTTCGAGACAAAAATAAAATATGTGTAAAATTGACAAAAAAAAATAATTTTGGATAAGCATTGGTAAAATTATGAATTGAACATTTTTAAAGTTGATATTTGAGTTATAACGAAAGTCGGAAAGAGAAGTCGTTAGAAAACTAGAATTAGTTCAATTGATATTATCTGACTTAATTAATTATACGATAATTCAAAGTTTATGAATTACAGTCAACTTTAAAAATATTATTTGGAATGACCCGAAAAAAATAGAAGGATAACCTACAAAATGAAATAAGATCCCATCAAAAACATAGAATGTAAAAAAATGCCAAGTCTCGCAACACAATTCCTCCGCTATAAAAAGTTGTGAGATCTCATGTAAAACCAAGTCAGTTTATTTTATTTAGTCTCTCTTTAAGCACCTATTCAACCATTTTGATATAAATTGTTAGTATCAATATTAGTCATCTTTATTTCTATAATAATTATAATTACTTGGCAATTGCACGATATGATATTCTATAGTAATTAAAAAAAATTATTCTTAAGGTGGGTATTCACTTGCAACAAAACACTCCGAACGAACCAAACGCGCCGCGCGCGCTGTAACAAGTTTGTGTAGACAGTACGTTGCGCCGAACTGAACTGAACACGCCAAACATTTTCCGAAGCTTGTCGGTAAACGGGATTTGCTCAAAAGAATTTGTTCGTTGGCCGGTGTTCAGTGGATACGGCAGTTTTGAACGTTCGTTGTGTTTGGGGTGTTTTAAAACTGTACCTAGCTATGGAGTGGAACAGAGAAAAGTGTTTAGAGTTAATTGATGAGTTTGAAGGGCGGCCTATTTTATTAAATTAATAATTAATTATTAAATTAATTAAATTCTTCTTATGCATATAATCTAGGTCACTAAGTAAGGCTATATTATATTGACAGCGCAAAAAGAGGCGTCTTGCCCACATTTTTCGTCCTTTCCTTTTTTCCTCTTTTTTGTTACCCGCTAATGCCTCTATAATTAAAAAAGTACCAGCGGCTATGGTAATATCAGATGCGTCCTTATCGACAAACACACTAACACTTATTCACACACTGATTACTGGTGGGAACGCAGCGAACACCGCAAACAGGCGGACTGCTCCGCGCAAAATGTTTTGTTGCAGGTCGTTCAGTGCGCTCCCGGAAAATGTTTTGTTGCAGATTGTTTGGGGTGCGTAGCGCGTTTGGTTTGTTCGGAGTGTTTTGTTGCAAGTGAATATGCACCTTTAAGTGCACCGTTTATTAGATTTACATAGTAATCGAAATAGTAGATTATTCTTTTTTATAATTATGGTGTCATGTATGCAATTGCCAAGTCATTATGATTATTATAGAAATAAAGATGACTAATATTGATACTAACAATTTATATCAAAATTGTTGAATAGGAGCTTAATAAAATAAACTGACTTGGTTTTACATGAGGTCTTACAACTTTTTATAGCGGTGGAATTGTGTTGCAAGACTTGGCATTTTTTTACATTCTATGTTTTTGATGGGATCAAGTTCATCATTAACGGTTATCGAGTCATAACCGAGACGCGATGTTTTCTACTATTGGATCATTCTTTGCATGAAAAATCAATTCCAAATGAGTATAGAAATTAAAATTAACAGTACAGTAAGCATTTAGCTATACAATGGCGAGGTTTGAAATGAAACAAGTGTTCGCAAAGTTAAATTGTTTGATTTAAAGTGGGATATGAAGAAAATGACAAACAATATCATGTCGTATTACGTTATTTATTTACTATTACAAATTTAAATAGAAATAATCCTTTACCTTTAATCTAAAAGTAAAACTACAAATAGTAATTGCACTAATCTATAGTTATATAGATCAAAATATATTGAATTAATTATTGTAAAAACAACGATCGTTAAAATTGAATTTAAGTAGCCAAATTCATATAGCAGCCATTTATTTCTGCTAAGAATAACGGTATAAAACCTGGTCAGTGAACAAAATATTTTAAATTCAATATTTAACGAAATTGTAATTTACGTTTAGATACATTTTAAATACTTATAATTTTAAAAATATCAATATCTATGCATTAACAATATTTGGTGATTAGAACTATGTAGCTAGCTTATCTAGTAGAATCCAATGTATTAGTAGTACATTTTTAATAAAAAAAATGATTATTTACGTTTTATAAAGCAACAGTACCCCAAACAATTCGTTTTATTAACATAACAGAGTTTTTTTCCTATCCTATATGGTGTATCGCTTAATGATAGATATGTATAGAATGTTACAATAGATTGTAATTGGACCACAAAACAGTCTTAAGACTAAAATCGACAAAATTTGCGCATACACTGCCATTATAGGATGTTATATTTATTATAAATAACTTTAAAAATAATTCTACGTAAGTTTTATTTATTTAATGAAGATGGCCTGGTAGAACAAAAATAAAATATTTTATTTGTGAATATAGTTATTTGATTTTCTCCTGAATACTTTTGATTATAAAAAGGTATAAACAATATTCACAATAAAATTTAGAGGTAATTAGAACATTACATTCATTAATTATTAAACATTTATTTGCTAATTGGGTTAAATGCATTTCAATGGGTTACATTAAATCTAATGTTGGTGCATCATCAGTGGCAGCTATTTCATTTTTTTTTCGGACGCGCTAAGAATATACAAAACAGGTTGTTTACTTACTACTACGATAAACGTATTACTAATGATATACGAAGTTAAGCCTTGTCTAATCTTAAATTTAATTAAAAAAAAACAGTATTCTCATGATATATTACTCTAAAGATTTATTTTTGTATAAAACAAAGTGTTTGTAATACTTAGTTTCAAATTGTATCGACATACATAGGATCCTCAGAAATTTTAGATATTCTTTTTTACACAGAAATCTCTTTTTTCCATAAATCCCATATCATTTAAATGGGTAATAAATAAATTTGCGCCCCCCTCAATTTATGAGAACTATTGAATATAAAAATCGTAAGGAAAAAAGCCTATTAGTGCACGTTCATATTGGAATCGCTCTAGCGGTGAGCTTTGCGCGTCGTGCATGGAACGATGACATCTCCGGCGTTGTGCAGCGTTGTGGTGTTCACTTTGAACGGGCGGTGCTTTGCTTTGTTTCAGTTGTTTCTTAGCCATTACAAGACAACTTAACCATTCCGTTGGTAAAGATGCATTTGTTCATAAAAATTTTACGCTTAAAAAGGCTTATTCTAAAGGCGGACTCTCACGACTCGTCTACTTGGCAAGTACGCCAATATTTGCGTACTTGGCAAGTATACCCACTTTGTAAATAACATTGGAAAGTGAGGCGCCAAGGCTACACTTGGCAAGTGTACGAATAATTGTGATCCTTTAACTCGGGCTATGTTTACCGAGAGTGAGAACGCGACGAGTGACAAATAATTGCACAAGGAAACCGTTCTCACGACTTGGCGAGTATATTCCACTAACAAATGTTTGTCAAGTACACGAGTCGTGAGAATGCGCCTTTAGAAATACGAAAAAATCGAGACAAGCTATTCATGCAATAAATAAAAATCGTTTCTTTATGGAGAATTTTAACAGCTGTACCATGAACTTCATTCAACGTCATTTTCATAATTTTTTATAGGAGATGCCATTATTTGCGTCAGGTACTGTACGCAACTTTTTCTTTGACACGTTTACAATCATTAAAATAGAATAAAAAGTGAGAATAGTAGTAGTGACGGCGACGCCGCGCGCCGGTGCCACTCCAAATTCAAGCAAGTGCAAAGCCCAAGCGGCGCGATGCGGTACACCGTGCAGCGCAGCGAGCAACGCTTGTCAATGTGAACACCATTGGTGAACACTCATTACAGCTTGAATTATTTAGCGGTGCCGCTCAAGCAACATCGCGCAATCTCAACGCACGAACTTTGCCAATATGAAAACGTACTTAATCGTTAAAGAAATACAAAAAAACATCTTATTTATTTACATTACCGTTATTTTACATTTTTTATTCTTGATATTCGATTCATATTTATGATCGCTCACATGTCTCTTTTGAATTTTATTTTATTAGGTCGATTTTTTCAAAACGTGCCAACGGATAAAGAGAAACATGAATGCATAAAATTAAGATTTTACAATTATTGCTATTGCACGGCCTTACTCATTTGTTTTTATTTAATTCGTACTCAGTCCATCTTTCTACCATTGGTATTGATATTCACATTTAATGATGATACTATTTATTATAAAATGGCCTAATGGTACTAGACTTTGTTTATATCGTCAATGGTTTAGGAGACACAGAAAATATATTATAATATAGAACATCATTAATTCCTTTACTTACTATATAAACACATTGTTTGGATATAGAATATAATATGGCTCAGAAAAGAGGCGAGGGCCTGAGAAAACTCTGAAATCGATCATAAAAATTAAACTGCACTAGTATAAAATTGAAATTTTTGACTTAATTAAACAGAAATGTCAAAAAAAGTTAAATACAGATTTTCACGCTTTTTATACTTCCAGTATGAAGAAAATAGGGGCTATAGTCTGTACACCCGACAGTGACAGATGTGCGTTGTCTGTCATTTTAATTCACACAAAAATTGTATTTTCTGTCACTTTTCGATGTCGTCTGTAATCTTCCCTCGCTCGTTGGACAGACTAGTACTACTATTTTCTTTTACGCCTTTAAATAAATATTTAAAGGCGTGGTCCAAAATAGTAGTACTAGTCTGTCCATAAATATGTAAAAAGGATGGATATAATTACTTATTGCTAATTGTAAAGAACAGTCGTCGTTTTTGATTCTAAAGTCGGGACACCATTAGGCCACACGCCACGCTACGCTACGCCATGCCATCCCACGTCATGATGTGGGCATGTTTTTCCATTTAATTACATGTGTTGCGTACACACTAAGGCTCACGCCACCCCACGCCACGCCATCTCAAGCTATCACACGTGTAATGGGCGACTCGTTTGTCCCAGATTTCATGTGTACACTCTTTCCCACGTCGCAACTATAGAAAGTGCCCACGTGGGCTCACGTGGGATAGAGTGGCGTCGCGTGGCGTGTGGCCTAATAGTCCCGCCATAAAAGTAAGCGAGTTGAAAAAACTAAACATGGAATTAAATATATTAGATATTTCACACATTAGATATTCTTAAAAATAAAGCTATACTTTTTAAGTGGAAGTATCTGCCTCTACTTGACCTGAATACTAGTAAAGAAATGTAATTATTGTGGAAAAAAAATATTTAGTATGATTTTGTTAGTCGTTAATTTCTATGATCGTAAATTAAAGATAAGTATTAAAACTAAAGCGGCAAGCGGCAATGGAGGCCGGTTGTGATTCCCGCTGTAGTGTGTCAACGTTGATTGAAGAAATAAGAAGATGCGCAACTTTATATGGGCGATTTTATGTGGCGATATTTATGGGTATGGGCAACTTATATGGGCACAAAATTTCTCCGAGATGTAACTGTCGTTACCGTCAGCCTGTCTGAGAATTCCGAGATTTAGTTTAGCTTTGCGCCGCTGCGCGCTTACAGTCGTTTACAGTGCAGCGGATAAAGAATACTGTACCGTAGTTCGGCTTTCAGTCGACAGAGTGAGTGGTTGCCGGAGGCAGTGTTGCCAGAACTACTGATTAATCCGTAGATTTACGGATGTTGGGTACAGTACATTAATAATAAGATTTTCTATCATTAAACAATTTAATAAAATATTATATGATTAAACAAAGAACAGCGTCAGAGTTGGCTTTGAAATGAAGATCGCTGTTATTTTATAAGTAAAATATTATGGTAAATGTCAATAATCCGTTTCCAAGCCAATTAAACGACTTTTTTCGATCATACGACATTCAGTACCTATTAAAGAATTTTTATTTTTGTTGTTTATTCTATGTTTAAAACGAATAAATTTTCAATGCATAATTGTGGATTTTTCATCCAAAGATACTTTCGTTAAACGTATGACAGATATTACACATTTTAATATGGCAACAGAGTCGCTTTGAGATCCACACCGTCTTCGATATGCCTTCGCTGGCTGTGTTAGAGAAAATAAGTGTTTTATGCGTTGACAGCAGAACGATTGGTGTCTCCACCGTACAGTACTTGAGACGTAAGGGGAAATAAAATCAGCCTTGTCACGAACTCGCCCATTAGGTTGCATATCTTCGCTATTCTTTTAATCAACGGTGTCAATCTGCTTTGCGAACGGTCCTGGAGTTCCCAGCCAGTCCGGTCGCTTTATTTAATTAAATAAAAAAAATAGCTAAATAAAGCGACCAGCGAGCCGTCACCTCAACGAAGGCATTAGCTTAAACCCATACAAGCAAGGGATTTTTGAAAGATTTGTTCCGGCGCAGTCTATACCTTTCAATAATATGTGTAGGTTAGTGACTACCACGGATACATATCGGATATGTGGCAGTCCGATTGCACAATGAATTCCGCTACAAAACAAATTATGTGCATATCATTATCTGCAAGGTTAAGAATCAGATATGAAAGATCACATATGCGTGTTTGTAAATACCAAAATATCCGTACTCTGAACGACCGGGTCGGCGGATACTGAATGTCATCTCTGGACTGCGGGATTGATCGCTTAAAAATCCCTTTTGTGTATGGGCGGCTAATGGCAAACCACCTTTTGAGTATATTTGCCTAATAAGACCTCTCAAATAGTGCCGTTTGGATTCGGCTATAAAAATAAATTGTAGGTCCCATGTACTTGTGTAAAACCGAGCTCAAACGGCTTGTGTTCTTGGCAAACATTTGTTATTGGCATATATTCGCCATGTTGTGTGAGTGATTTACTTGTGTAATTATTTGTCGCTTGTCACGACATGTGTGCACCAAGCTTGCTATTGTTGTTCAGTGGCGTATTTACCTTTTTGCTTTGGGGGGGGGGGGCCCAATAAAGGAAAAAAATTGATCACTAAATAAAATATAAAACTATATCACTATAAAATTGATCACTATAAAACCAGATATAAAAATAAAAAAAAACAGAACAAAAGAATATCTTACTTATACAAACTTAATAAATAAAAAATAATCTAAATTAGTTTGTGATACTATTCTAAAATTTTTTTGAACATGTTCTAATTGAGAGTGCCAATCTACAGGGTATTTCGAAAAACATGTGCCATCTCTCGTGGGGAGATTCATCGCGTAAAAATTTGATTTATTTTTCATGACAATATAGGTCCGATTCTGTTTTGTTTCGTAGCTACAGGGTGTTAAAGTTTTAACATTCTTCGATTTATTTTTAATTTTATTCCAAGTACTTTTAGCGTTTCGAATGAAATTTTGAGGGTAAAAGTTACTATAAATGCGACATATTTTAAAGCTAAAAAAGTGTCGATATATTCACCAGGGACGTGCATATGGGTTATCACTGGAATATTTTTCTAAAGAAAGCATGTACGCTACTGACTTTTTTTCCTTTTGTTAGCGAAATAGTGTAAGTAGTTTAATGCCGATTAAAAGTTGTTGTTGATATTTTGTCGATTTCGGCCTCCTTGATGAGATAAACGCAATTTTATTAATTTGCCTTGATCCAAATCTAATATACTTGTATTCATTTAAAACTTCCCAATATGGGAGGTTTAAAAAACGAAAATCTCTAGACTCGAATCGACTGTAGTTCAAATCGTTCAAATTGATAATCTGTGGTAAATCTAATTGAACTCTTGACACTTGGCTGAGTGACGTTTACGGTTCCTTTTTCTAAATATTTATTTTTTGAGTTTTTATTCACAAATTCTACTTGATTTTCCTTTCTTTTATTTAACCTGCAGCCTGCAGTACTAATTATATAGTTATAAATAATCTTTTCACCGATCAAGAATTGAGGAATAGGCTGGAAGATATTCAAAATGTGTAAAAAGCTTAAAAACGTATTAGAAAGCATTGATTCATCCACAAATTCGTGAAAATAAATTAGTCCAAATGTTTGTAAAATGGTTTCTAATTATTTTGAGAAGTTTCCTCGTATTAGTAATTTTCAGGTTTGTGACATGTATATGATAATAAATAGCTTAAAACTTATATTTCAGGAAACAGGGCGGGCATTACAGATTGTTGTAAATCAGTTTTAAAATATAAAGAAGGTTTAAAACAGGTTTAAAAGTTGAGTTAATAGAGAAGACCTAAATAAGGTAATGTTGGTAATGGGACCAAAGATCAAATAACACTTGATATATATAATATGTACAATAAATTGCAAGTAGTTTTTATGAATATGTTTGATATCTATTGCATTGTTTTTATATTTCTTGAAATAAAAAACTCAAAATTTAAGGGAGGATGCAGTCAATAATCATCACATAGGCTAATAAAACTACTTTTTCAAATTTGTCAAGCTTTCGAGAATTTTATTCCCATCATCAGGACAGTTTGACTGAGTCAATTAACAAAAAAAAACATCCTTTGCACAAAAAGGCCTTAAAAACTAGCATCGTATAACATTGGACTACAAGGACATTTCCTTTATAAAATATTAAAATACATATCCAACGATATTACTTTTCCTTTAAACACAAACAAAAAGATTTTTTAAACATTTTAATTTTTACATTGTTCTTTCGAGCTCGATCAAACAGTGACTGATTGAAGAGTCAGTTAACTTAAAATTAGGTTTTTTGAAATTATTTTAAATACAATTATTTTTTATTTGAAATTGCTGTAGGTTGGACTAATAGTAATAATATTTAATAATAAATTAGGTAAAATATATAATTTATTAATTTTATTTTTTATTTTATTAATAAAATTGCGTTTTTCTTATCAAGGAGGCCGAATTGGACAAAATATGAAGAGATAACTTTTAATTGTCGTTAAACGCCTTACACAATTTTGATATCAAAAGAAAAAAAGTCAGCGGCGCACATGTTTTTTTTTAAATATTCCAGTGATATCCAGCACGTCCCTGATGAATTTATCGACACTTTTTTAGCATTAAAATATGTAGCATTTATAGTAACTTTTACCCTCAAAATTTCATTCGAATCACTAAAAGTACTTGGAAGAAAATTATAATAAATATATTTATTATAATAAATATTATTAAGATTTTAACACCCTGTAGCTACAAAATAAAACAGAATCGAACCTATGTTGATATGCAAAATAAATCTTATTTTTAGATGAGGAATATCCTCACGAGAGATGGCACATGTTCTTGAAACACCATGTATAAAGCAATAGTTTAATGAAAAATGAATATTTTAAAATACCTAAGTAAATTCTTTGCGACTTTCGAAAAGCCCTCTGGGGGGTGGGGGTCCAGATCCCCTGGATCCCCCCTTATAAATACGCCACTGTTGTTGTTTACGAGGATGGTATAGTTACCAAGCCGAATCGTTTGAGCCCGGCTTAACACGTTATGACACACATCACAAGTACATGCGAGAGTTCGCCAATGCTCAGCTCTCACGGCACTGAAAGACTGGCAATGAAGCATTTCAATTTGTTTAATAACATTCTTTCAAGAGCATATTAATAACAGAAAAATATATTGGGTATTTCGCCATTGAAACATAAAACAGAGAAACTATTTAATTCCCGATTTATGAAATTATTACAAAAAAATAACTATTATATGATGAAATAGCCTGGTATTTTCTTGTAATGAAACCGCTACAAATACATTTTTAATATATTTTTTTCATTATTATATGCAGTTATCAATTTATGGCAAATTTAAAAACAAATGCGTTTACATGCTTTTTAAATAACAATTCATTTTTTGGTCCTGTTCTCAAGATGAATCTTGGAAATATTATTCTATATGTACTTTATATTTAAGACAATTATTTAAAATAACAAATTTTTCGCTTTACCTATAAGTTCCACTTTACCTATGTACATGCAGTTTGAATAACTGGACGGTTTTCTAGAATATAATTTCTGTTAAGTCTTAAAAGCGTCTAAATAACATGACATAAATTCCGGTAGAATTACCCATTTCTAACAACTACTAAGGCTACTATTTGAAGAAAATATAGGTATTTTTAATAGGCACTACAAAGTTAATTAAGCATAGAAATTGATGAACTTTCAATGCTGATTTGATGAAATTTATAAAATACAATTTATACTAACATTTTTGTTTGTTTGGAGATTCTTAATAATTACACAAGTTTACAAATTCAGGTCAACTTTTAGACCCGAGCAGATGAGAATGATTCTTAACGTTATTTCGTGCCCTGAACTCAGATCTTCAATCCGTTTGTCAAGATTGGCTCTGGTTTTCGAGTTCGCGCATGGCAGTTGCCCCCATTCGTCAAATATTTACGAGTTTGTAATTTGTTGTAAATCTGCATATAGACATTCAGAGTTCGTCACTGTTGACGAAAAACTAGAGGCGCTCAGGGGCAATTGCACTTTTCGGCAATACATGCCAAAAAAGCCAAACAAATATGGCATCAAAATTTTTGCAATTTGTGATGCAAAAATGTGGTATACTAGTGCAATGGAGGTTTATGTCGGGCAACAGCCAGAGGGTCCATTCAGGAAGGATAACTATCAGAATCATTGGTACCTACTGCGAGAGAAACAGAACATGGACGTTGCTTTTATTGCGATAGAAAAATGAATAGAAAAACACGATATTACTGTAAAAGTTGCAGAAAGTTTCTATGTATTATAACATATCAATGTAGTTTGTACGGAATGCTGCCAAATTCATGATATAAAAATTATTGTTTTTTCGTTTATTTTGTGAACATATACTATTATGAATAAATGTTTATGAACTACATTAGTCTTTGTTCAGTAGCAATACTACCTTAGAAGTAATTTATATTAATATTAGCAACTTTTTTTTATTAAGGTCTGTGGGACCCCTGCGTGTAACCATGTAAAATTTAATGATGCGTGTGCTCGAAGGTTAAGAACTTTGTCAAAGCGCTCAATCGCGAAGGACCGGATTTCCAGTACTTAACCAAGTTGTTTCCAAAACTGTCATACACAAAAATCAAAGAAGGAATATTTGTCGGACCTGATATTCGAAAACTAATGGCTGACGCAACGTTTACAAAATGTTTAACGCTTGATGAGGCAGCAGCATGGGCATCGTTTCAAAGTGTTGTTCACAACTTTCTCGGTAATCATAAATCACCAGATTACAAGCAAGTAATCGACAATTTGTTGCAAAATTACCACAAGATTGGAGCTCGAATGTCTCTCAAGGTACATTTTCTGTATTCACATCTTGATTTTTTTTCCACAAAACTTGGGCGACACGAGCGACGAGCAAGGAGAGCGGCTACACCAAGGTATAGCGAAAATCGAAAGGCGATACCAAGGATTTTGGGACGAAGGCATGATGAGCGATTACTGTTGGGCCCTAATCCGTGAAACAGATCCCAAGCAGTATAAAAGACTCAGCTCAACCTCTGTTCATTTCTGATTTATATTGTTTAATTCAATAAATGACCGTTAACGGTCAAAAATAGTAAAATAATGAATTTATTGCATATTTCGAAAACTAGAACCAATTTTAAAAAATGGACTGCTGATTTGGATTTAGCTCCAAAAATTATCTTAGAAATTGCTTTTAGTTGCTCAGGTCCAAAACCGTGTATACTTGTGTTATCAATGTTTGTTCTCGGGAGTAACTTGCTAGTATGGTTTGTATACTACAAAGTTAAAAATTTTAAGTAAAAATGACTACTAAAGTTACAATATAGTAAGCGAATATTTTATATGTATTACCAAAGTTTTTTAAGAAACATTTTACTAGCTGACCCGGCAAATGTTGTTGTTGCAACAGTCATTTTTATTCACGGGGTTAAAAAATATTGAGTTACTAATATCGCTATTAAAAAATAGGGGTAGAGGGTAGAAGGGTGAAAATTTAAGGTTGTATGTATTTTTTAATGCCACATCATAAAAAAAAAAAAAAATGTTGTCAAAAAAAATTGGAGTGGGCCACCCTTATCACTTAGGGGTATAAAAATAGATAACAACCTATTCTCAGACCTACTGGTTATACATATAAAATTTCATCAAAATCGGTCAAGCCATTTCGGAGGGAGTATCGTAACTAAAATTGTGACACGAGAAGATATGATTTTAATAGGGTATAGGGGGTAATTTTAATATCAGTTAAAATTATTTTAATATACGGAGAGACAAAATCGGACATGCTGTACAATCTTTGTACAGACAGCTATTTCATTGACACATTCACGGTTTTTTATTAACAAACAGTCGAATATTAATTTCAAACCGAAAACCAATCGAAGAATTTTAAATAAATTGTTTTATCCAAATTTACATAGAACTGAAAAGTCTTTTTTCAATTATATATCACAAGTTATTATTATTATTCAAAATGACTACTTCGTAGAGTGATTTTTTTCCAAATTTGAAATGGGGAAATTTTGAGATTATGAATACTCACGTTAGTCACGTTAAAGCGTTTATTGAAATATAGAAAGTCTCTCTCTCTCTCTCTCTCTTTGTTGGAAGACCCTGTATAGAGATTCTGGATCAATGAAATGAAATGAAGAGGCACGCCCATTTCTTTAAGAACCATCAATAGTTTTGACCATTTGACTTTGTCAAAAGCTTTTCGATAGTCTATGAAAGAAATATAGAGCTGATTGTTAAATTCTCAGGCCTTTTCGATAATCTGACGGACATTCAAAATTTGTTCACATGTTCCTTGACCTCCTGTGAATCCTGCTTGCTCTGGAGGGATTTGGGTTTGAATATACGGTTTTAGCTTTTCGTTAATGATATGAAGAAGAATCTTATTGGCATGTGACATTAGCGCAATGGTACGAAAGTTGTCGCATTTGGCTGGAGATCCTTTTTTGTGGATGGTTATTATGGAACAATCGGTCCAATCTGATGGCCATTGTTGAGTATGCCATATCATATTACATAACTTATGCACGATGTCCACACCAAAATCTCCCGACGCTTGGAACATTTCGGCCGTAATGTGATCTGGTCCCGGGGCTTTATGATGTTTTAGGACTTTTATTGTTGCTTCAATTTCCGATTTTAGTATGTCTGGTTCTTCATTAATTATATCACTGTGGAAAGAGCAACTAGTGCATATATAGTGTACCGCAGTATGTTTGCCATCGTTCCACTATTTCGTTAATTTCGGTTTTAAGTTATCCGCGTTCGTCTTCTATTGCCCATGTATTTGGCTTGAATTCTCTTGTAAGGTACTTTATCTTTTTAAACAGGTCCCCTGGTTGATGTGTTAAAGCGTGAGATTCTATTTCCTGACATATTTTTTCATAGTAGTTGTTCTTGTCGATGGTGCAACTGTGTTTGATCTCTGTATTTATTTTTCTATATTTATCTTTTTCATTTTGTGATTTTATACCACTTTGCACTAATGCTCGTCTTTGTTCAATTTTTAGCAATGTGTTGTCAGAAATCCAATGTTTGTTTTTTTGTCTTTTGTTTAGTTGTCGAGAAGTGGCATTACTCAGACAATTTTTAAAGTCTATCCAAATCTGTTGCGGTTGGGTGTTCTCGTTAATGTTCCACGATATTTTCAGTAGTTCTTGTTGAAAATGTGTTACGTCGGGGATCTCCATCTGCTTTGGTCTTGGTTTTCTTATAACATTTTTTAACTTTATACGAATCTTTGCTGTCAGTAACTTATGATCCGAGCCACATATTGCTCTGGGGTAAATCCGTACTGTCCTGAACGAGGTTCTCTATCTCGAGTTAGAGAGAATAAAATCTACCTGGTTGCGTACTCTGTCTCCTGGACTAGTCCATGTTGTGTTTATTATAGTTAGATTGTTTTCGATTGCAAAGTCAAGTAAGCGTTCACCCCGTTCATTTCTTACACCGATACCATATTTGCTAATAGTTTTAATATGTTCGTTATCAGTTGTATCTCCAATTTTAGCATTGAAGTCACCGGTTACTAAGGGTATCTCTTAATTCGGAATGTTTTGGAGAGAGCTTCTTAGGTCATGGTAGAAATGGTCGATGTCGACATCGCTCGAAGCAGCAGTCGGAGCATACATCTGAACAATATTTATTGGGTTTGGCCTGGCGTTCAATTTTAAGGCCATGATTCTGTCGCTTATAGCTTTAAAATCCAAAACATATTTCTGTAATTTTTCGGACACAATGACTGCAATACCAGTATAATTTTGTTGATCGGCGCTTAAAAAGTAGACGTAGTTATTAAGACTAGTTTTGAAGAATCCTTGATCTATCCAATGTGTTTCCGATAACCCTGCAATATCGATTTTATATCTGGATAGTTAATTATATTTAATTTATTATATAGAAAGTACAAGTAGACCAGTCGACAAGTGGTTTTAGGTGGAAATAATTAGGGGCAAGCTGCAATAACACTTATTCTCTTTGTTTTGCTTTGTTGAATATTCTACTAAATTTGCACGGTCTATCGATCCCGGATTTGGCCGCCATATTGGAAAATCCTGTCAAATTATGACATTTTTATGTTTTTTTTTTAAATAACTCGGTCTGGGTGCGCTGTACAGAAAATTTGCAAGAGACCAAAAAGAAAGCTATTTAAGTTCTCTACCAATTTCGTGCATGAACAGGTTAACGAGATACAGGCGCTTAAATACAAAGCATATATTTTCTAGTGGTTCATTTAATATGAGAAACTGATTCTATGTAAATTTGAATAATTTGCCAGTACAAATTTGTGATTTTCTTATGCTCGTTTCCACACCACCTGGCGCTAGAGCACTCGGCGCGCTTTTTTTTAAGTGTTTCCCCCTATAGGCCTAATCCACTTGCCGTTACAAATGTTCTATTTTTATATCCATATGACATGCTATGCTTTATAAGTATGTATTTTCACCGCCTGTTTTTTTTGACGTAGAAGGTTGATCAATTGACTCATCAATATATTCTTTATCAAACTGTTCATCTGGTTCTTGTTCAATGTCTATGTTTTCGATATTTTTTTTTTCGTTGGTCATTAATTCTTCTAATCGAGAATCGATTTCTTCGTCATCCCCTGGATCTTCTAGAGTTATTTCAGAATTTGAACACGCTATGCCCTGGCACGAACTGCACACTACCGAACAGTGTAATCCTGCTTTTCTGCAGCTGCAGGCTGCGTTGCCAGTACAAATTTGTGATTTTCTTGTGCTCGTTTCCACACCACCTGGCGCTAGAGCACTCGGCGCGCTTTTTTTAAGTGTTTCCCCCTATAGGCCTAATCCCTAAGAGAATAAGTATATTGCAGCTTGCCCCTAATTATTTCCACCTAGGCCTATTTAAAACGACGTACCGACTGACCTAAAGGGGTGAAACCACAATTAGCCAATTACATACCAAAAAAAAAGAGAATTTTTATTGTATGTAATTGAGTTGTAAGTAAATGTATGTACTACTATATTGAAAAATACTGTAAACTTGAGTTGTATCATTGAAAATAGAATTTTACCCTCTATGTAAATATAAATAAAAAAGTGTTTCATACAAAAATTATCTTGGGCTCACTTCCGCGCAAACTCAAACTACTAAATTTATGATGACATCTGAAAATGAGAGTTTGATGAAAAACTACATGCTACATGTTTGAAATTTTTACGATAAAAAATGAAAGGACAGTCTGTGAACGATTTCTGTGTCATCCGGCAGAGTTTGTCCAGCAAGTATAAAAACATGACATTTGTTAATTAATTAAGAATTCGTTTCTTTATTATAATAATTAAAGTAACGATTGCTGATATAATATGCCTATCAAGGTTTTTAATTCTCTTAAGTGAATAGCCATGTCTCTAAAGGGTCTTTTTGCCATTAATTATAATCATTATTTTTATTAGGAACAAGTTCTATTTTACTCGTGTCAAATTTGTCTGTATTGATACCAAATTACCTGTTAAAATTGATGATCTAATTTTATATGTACCTAAAATGGTTTATTAATTGACTACTAGCAAATTTAAATCAAGAATAGAAAAAAAAAATAATGCGCTTAAAGAACACACGTATTAATAGTGCATATATTAACTGAAATTCTACTTGGATTGACATAGTCTTTACTTTTATTTTAGACAACTTTTCGGTCAGAACCACATATAACATATGCAAATAAATTTCTGTATAAGGTTTTTTTAAATAAAATATCTTGAGTTCTTAGACCCTTCGTGTCCAATCTCCTTATTGTTTTCTATAATAATAGTAAATAAAAACTTATTACAAGTTACATGTACATTGATGATAATTTATGTACATTAAGTCATAATTGAATTATGTATTTCTATATGTAGTACCTATTTTTTCTATTATTATTTCGTTTATTCTATATTTTCCTATTATTATGTGTGTTTATTGTATCACTTCCCTTTGCGTTATATTTTATCTCAATTTATCTAATGATTAGCAATTAGATGTTTTATTAAATTAATTTATACAAGCTTTTCTTTTAATAATTTATATATAAAAATAAATATGCGTAAGCATTAGGTGAGGGTAGAGATCTACAGCCACTTCTTTCTTAAGCTGCCTCCTCTTTTCCCCCACATTAGGTTATATCATACTATGGTCCCTTGGAGTTGTTGCGCATCGCTCGAAGAACTAGGCAATACAGTTGGCGTAGGTGGGCAGGAATCACCGTAATTTGCAGCATTTACACCCCCTATAAAATATTAGGTTAGGTACTGAAAATTATTTTTACAAGGTTATTTGTAGAGATGAGCGATGTAGGGATAACTGCCATTCAATCGCATCGATTTTAAAATCGCAATCGCAACCGATTTGCGAATTTCAATTTAGGCAACCAATATTATTATAGATGCGAGTTCCAATTTCCTGTGATTTGCGATTTTGCTGCGATTGTGATTTTGTAAACTAGGACCGTGATAATCTCATCCTATCTGCGAGTTTGAATTTTAAGGAGTTCAGATATAATTCTGCGATTTTAATGGAATGTAATTTTGTAGCCCATTGAAGGCAATTTTTTTCTCTGATTAATTTTTTTCTCTGATTTTATTTATTTATAGAGAAGGTATTATTTTCTAGAGCCAAGATCAATAATATACCGGGTATTTCTCAAGAATGCCCCTACAACTTTTTTATTTTTTTCTGATAAAAAATGAGATTTGGTATGTTAGCATATGACAAATTAGGATTGATTGACGTACTGAATTCGTTTCGATCACTTCCATCAAAAATTGATATACAGGGTTGTTTACCACATACGACACGGAGTATTGAAGCTAAACGATTAGATTTTTACAAATTGTAAGTTTTGGGTTTGTTGAAGTACTATTAGAGCTACAATTTAAAAATATTTTTACAAGATACAGAGTGTCCCGAATAAGTAAAAAATATTATAGTTGTATTTTTGATAAAGGTTAAAAAAATTTGATTAGGGTTTATCACACTTAAACCTTACCGTTTTTGAAATGTTTTCAATTTTATGAAATTGCAGTAAAAATGTTAAGGCTTCATTTCTCCAAGGGTATCAAAGTTTTTAATACTAAATATTTACTGAAGATTATTTATTATTTAGATATTGTGTTTCAATAATAAAAAAGTTACCACCTTATACAGAGTGTCCAAAAATTTATATTAAATAATTGCTAGCTTTAAACCATTTTTTACTCATCTCTTCAAGTTTTCGCAGAAAATGCATTTTTTTATAATTTAGACTTCATTTATCACTATACCCATGAAATATTGACCTTTTAGCTTATTTTTAAAGATGTAACAAATTTTTAAAGATGTAACAAATTTTCAAAGGGTATAGATACTAATATTCGATATAGTTGGCTTATATTTACAAAATTAAAAATTAAAAAAACTGTTTAAATATTTTTTGTTAAAGAGGACCAATTAATATGATCCCAGTATTCAAACTACATTGATTGACTCTTTACGTTGATTAATATAATAATTGCTCCAAATACTAAAAAACTGAATTTTGGTGTGTATTAGACAGTGTGGTAAAAAGTAACACCTTATAAATTTTATAATTTTATTTCATTTTTTGACGAACGCTTATTTATAGAAACGTGCAGAGACGTTCATTTTCATAACTTATTATTATATTGATTTCTGAGCCAAATCCACATTTATTTAGAATACTTTATTAATTAAAATAATTTAAAAGTATGTAATTAACTAATTTTTGGTGTTTTTGGTCGGAAATAATGGTGGATAGGATGGTATACTCTTTTACAAAGATTTAAATAGTTTTTTTTGTTTGCCAATGGGCTTGCAATATTTACCACCTGTACGTTTTGTACATATATGGCGCTATAAAAAAATCTGAAATGTCAATATTCCATGGAGATCTAAATTATAAGAAAATGCATTTTCTACGAAAACTTGAAGAGATGGGTAAAAACAGGTATAATACAATTTGATAGACAATTACATTGTGCATTTGATTCACGTAAAATATATAGGGTGTTCCACTGAAATTAAACAAGTTATTGCCGTTTAAAGCTAGTAATTATTTAATATAAATTTTTGGACACTCTGTATAAGGTAGTCAAATTTTTCTTATTGCAACACAGTATCTGATCAATAAATAATCTTCAGTAAATATTTAGTATTAAAAACTTTGATGCCCTTGAAGAAATATGGAATAAAGTAATACAAATACGAGGGTGTCATTAAAAAATCAATAGTTGAAGTAATTAACGGTGAAACGGGATTCAAACAAATTAATTTAATACGTATATCAATACTGTTATTATGTGATATACCGTATGATCGAATAAAATCGGCGTCAGCGATGGCTATGAAATGAAGATCGCTGTCATTTTATATGTAAAATTATATGGGAAATGTCATCGATCGTCATTTCATAGCCATCACTGACGCCGTTTTTATTCGATCATACGGTACTAACGTACCAAATCTCGTTTCTTTATCTGAAAAAATAAAAAAGTTATAAAGGTGAGTCACCTTAAAAAAATAGTTCTTTAAGATCTTGTAAGAATTGGATAAAGAATTAGATAAATGAGAACCGTAGAAAGAGTAGGTATTGCTATGTGTAGTTGCAGCAGTTGCAGCATATTATAAAGATTTAATACATATACTATGTGTTGCAGATGTTAAAAAAACTTAAAAACTAAACAAATTATTTTTATTAACTTTTTAACTGTAAAACTATAGGTACATACAGGGTGCTACAAATTCGAAGTACGAGCATTGGTATCTCGGAAACCGTAAGAGATACGAAGATGGTTAAATTAGGGCAAAGTTGCGCTTTAGGATGTTCACCAAGACGCCATCAAAAAAGTTTTAAAAATTTCAAGGATTGCTGAGTTTTTTGGAAAAAAATGGATTTTTTTGAAAATTAATTTATTTTTTCCTGCTGTTACTTTTTACAAAATCAAAAAACTAATTGCACATTCTCATAGTCGCTTTATTAGGACTATCTGATAGTATTTTTAGATTTTCAAATTAGCTGATAATTTGTGAGATACAGAGGCCAACTTAATTTTTTTAAATACTGATCTGCATTTTTTATTTCAGATTTTCAAAGAACTCTGTCTCACAATGATATGCCACACTTAATATTTTTTTTGTTTCGAACATTTGAACACAATTTAATTAAACTAATTTCAAGTCCGGCTCTGTTTTTTTTAAATATTTAATCTATTCATCGTTACAATATTGATAAGCTTTCAAACTTAACAATGACGTGGGGTAAAACATTGAATACGGAAAATCAAATGCAATCAAATAATATAAAAGTATTGGGCATTACTTGACGTCATTTTTAAAAGTGAAATACAAGTGACAATACATTTCAATATTTGCAATAAAGAGTACACAATGCATTCGGAAGTATAAGAGGATATTATGTTCAAAGAGCTATAAATAAGATTGAACGAAAAATACACTTTTGTGCATCAGAGACGATGGCAACCTTTTCGAACATGTAGAGCATTAGAAACTAGTTTGTAGAAGTTGATTTATTTATAAAAACTATGATTAATATTATGCATATTATTAGATCGCACACTGAGATTTCAAATTCACAATAAAAAAAAAAAATATTTTAAATTGCTGACCTGGATATTATTTATTTGAATCGTTCAATTGGCTCGATTTTCCTTAGTCAATGTTAATTAGCGCTGATCCATATTGTTGCGATGAATATAATCAGATTAAATAATTTTAAAAAACCAGAGTCGAACTTGAAATTATTTTAAATAATAATTAAATAGTTTTGTTATTATTAAGGTACCTAAAACAAAAAAAAAAGTATCAAGTGTGGTATATTATTGTACTCAGGAGACCGAGTTCTTTCAAAACCTCAAATAAAAAATGCAGGTCCGTATTTAAAAAAATTAAGTTGGCCTCTGTATCTCACAAATTATCAGCTAATTTGAAAAACTAAAAATACTATCAGATAGCCCTAATAAAGTGACTACGAGAATGTGCAATTAGTTTTTTGATTTTCTAAGAAATAACGACAGGAAAAAATAAAATTAATTTTCAAAAAAATCCGCTTTTTTCAAAAAACTCAGCAATCCTTGAAATTTTTAAAACTTTTTTGATGGCATCTTGGTAAACACCCTTAAGCGCAACTTTACCCCAATTTAACCATCTTCGTATCTCTTACCGTTTCCGAGATACCAATGCTCGTACCTCGAATTTGTAGCACCCTGTATATACACAGATAATTAATACCTAGTACAATATTTAAATATTAAAATTAAATTGGCGTTTCAGGTAAATATTGGAGGTTAAAAATGTTAAAATTGGCACATGTCGTGTGCAAAATGACACATGTCGTGCGCTAAATCCTTAGCACACAACAGTTTGCAAAACGCCAATTTCAGATCGTGTTTTCCGTGTGTCAAACTGCATTTTCTAGGCTAGTCGTATAAAAAATAATGTTCTTAAAAGTACTAAAAAATAGGCAAAATATTATTGGTAGGCACAATCCTTGAATAATCTCTAACAAATAATTATAAATGGTAGATTGTAGATTGTATTATAATGGATTCACATTAACTGGTTTCTAAATACAGGGGGAGATACTGGTTTCTAATTTTTTTATGCATATTTTGGGATAAATTAATTTTAGACATAGTTTGCATACAATACAAAATTTTAGTTTCGGAGATATAACAAGAATCGGACCATTTGATTGTAAGTATACCGGGTGCGTCTCAAGAGTGGCTCACCCCTATAACTTTTTTATTTTTTCAGATAAAAAAACGAGATTTGGTATGTTAGTATATGACAAAAATTAGGATTGATTGACGTATTCAATTGTTTTTGGTCACTTCGTGTTTCTCCGGAAACTACTACGATTTTTAAATGGCACCCTCGGAATTTTTTTACTTTATTCGATAGAAAATGACATTCTGAATAGAATTACGACTTTTGACATTCTTGCTTAAAACAAAATTGAATTTTAAATTAGGGTACCATGGCTATGTTAAAAACATTAATTCTTAATCAAGGAGTCTTGGAAAAATAGATTTGATCGTTTAATGTTTTTAGTGTCTGGTCCTGGCCCAGTTAGAAAATGCTCAAATCGTATTTTTAATCTTATCTCAATTTTTTCTAATGGGTCAAGGGTGGCTCATTAGCATATTCGGAAAAAGCATTTTTTTACGAATAATTTGGCACCACACTTGGTATTTCGATTCAAATTTTCCTTACGAACCGCAAGTTATAATTTCAAATAAACCATATGCAAAAATGTCAAAAGTTGACATATGATATGTCATTCTATTCAGAGTGTTATTTTCCATCGAATAAAGTAAAAAAATACCGAGGGTGCCATTTATAAATCAAAAGTTGTAGTCATTTCCAGTGAAAGAAGAAGTGACCGAAAACAATTGAATACGTCAATCAATCCTAATTTATGTCATATACTAACATACCGAATCTCGTTTTTTAACAGAAAAAATAAAAAAGTTATAGGGGTGAGCCACTTTTGAGACGCACCCGGTATAGCTTGAATTGTGCTAAATCATTTTTTGGAAGTTCATAAAGGAGCCGAGCAGAGTAAACGGGGGTAGCGATGACAAAACTGTTATTTAATTGTATATAAGAGTATACTATTATAAATTACTTCTAACTAAAAATACCATCAACAATGTGCTATTGGATGATGTTGAGAAATATATAAATATGTTCTTATCTTCGGACATATTTATGTCCGAAATTGTCATATTTCCAAAACCACACAGTATAGGCTATAACATTATGTTTTGAAATTAGTATTTTATGACGGATGTCCTGAGTATAAATATATGCAATAAATTGAAATTATAAAATTAAAACTTTAGTTTTTTTAATTATTTTCCGTTGTTTAGTAGGTTTCTAGTGGAAGGTATATAAATAAAAATAATTTTAAAATGTGCGCTATAATAATCTCATATTCACGTCTATAAAAATTAATTTAATAATTAATAGAATTACTAAATATCTAAATTTATTATAATACATACTTTAAAATTTAACATAAACTCTTACCAAAAGGCGACGGGCCTCCTAATGATTGAAGACTAAGTGTGCTTCCCATATTTATTGTTGGTACTAGGGAGGGGTTTACTATAAGAGCCGTATTGCTTGACATTATAGGTGGGCTGTTTTCCTCTGGAGGTGTAACTTCGAGCCCGATACTATTATTAAAAGCTATCTTTATTGGCTTTTGGAAGTTGGTTGAAAAGTGTGTTAGGCCAATGTCTTCCAAACTACTTTTCCTTCGAGGATTGCCAAGACCTGGAAGGCCCTGTCTTAACGAATTCGATCTTCTTAGAAGAATATCATCTATAACTCGTAGAGAGTTGGAACGACCCCTCTGATGTGTATTAACTGTTGGGCTATCGGGCAACGATAGCGAATTTGATTTTGTAGTAGCTAAGGGAGGTGGCCTTGGTGACTGGTAACCGGATAGTCCTAATCCGGAACTTCTACGATTATTTAATTGATTTGAACTTCCTAATTGCTGTAAGAAACTTTGAGAACAGAAACTTATATTAGATTTTCTTCGACTGTTGTGTCGTTCGAAAGTTTTTTGAGCTGAGAATGGACTAGGCCGTACCAAGTAACTAAAAAAGAATGTTCTATTAATATTTATATTATCTAAACCTTAATATTAAAATAAATTTACAATTGACAAACAACAAAAATATAATAATAACTGTGACACAACTGTAACTTCGCACCTTCGCAGATAAACAGTTGATCTATTAAATCAGTATTATAAACAACAGAAGTTTAGACTGATAACTAGACAAGAAATATTATACCGAATGATAACAGATCGCCACTTCCTTGCACTGTATTGAAAAGATTGGACTTGGAGAAGAATTGAAGGATAATGATTAGAGCAATTTCATTCCAAGTTGTTGGAATTTTGACAAGATACTCATAACAATCACGTCAATTCGTCCTCTCAAATACAAGATCTATTTAAATAGTAGTAGATATAGTAGAGATATAAAAGTCAAAAAGGAACAGGTTAATTTTTCATTGAACTTGCAAAATACAGCATGGTATTCGATATAACTATTTTTAGTGATTGTTTAAAATGCCCAAATAATTTTTTTTTCGAAATTTAGAATATAAAACGGAACTACAAAAACACTAGAAACTAAATACACCTATAAAAATATGTAACATACTGGATTAATGTTCTATGAATTTAGTTCTATGGTAGAAAAGGTAGATCTATTAGTATGTCTATAGTCTATACAGTATGTCCCCGGATTGTCTTTACAAGAGGAAAAACTTTTTTATTATTGACGTTTTTAGAACAATGCAATCTTCATAAAAATTTTTGCTTGTTCTAAAATGGTCAAACCCGTTTATACTTTTCCAAATTTTTATACCATTTTAGAGAAAATTAAGAAAATCATGAAAATATAGTTAAATTTTTTTGAAGTCCTAAAAATCAAAACGCTTTTATATGGTAATATAACTTCGTCTTCATTGTTTGATAGAATTTTAATTAACGTAGATTCATAGAATTTTAATTAACGTAATGTTTTTTTGTTATTTTAAAATATTAAAAAAGCACAACATCTATTTAGTTCAATGCTATGGAAAGGTTAAACTTATCGAAAATAACTTATCGAAAAATATGATAACTTTAACACAACAGTCAAAAATATGACACTAATCATAGGTAATAACAAGGTAATAATAACCATCTATCAAAGAATGAAATCGAATTGATATTATCATAGAAACGGCTTTTGGTTTTTAGGACTTTGGAAAAAATTCAACCATATTTTCATGTTTTCCTCAATTTTCTCTAAAACGGTATGGAAATATGGAAAACTATAAACGGGTTTAACAATTTTAGAACTAGCAAAAAAATTTACGAAAGATGAATAATAATTGTTCTGAAAATGTCAATAAAAAAAAATTCCTCTTGTAAAGATAATCCGGGGATATACTGTATTACAGTTGAGGGTTGGAACCTTTGGTGTTACACAGCAAAAAAAGAACAATACACCAAAACACTTTTACTTTTACACTGGACGCGCGTTTCGCTAACCATGTTAGCATCATCAGCAGATGATTATAAATTCAAAATTTTTGATGCTAACATGGTTAGCGAAACGCGCGTCCAGTGTAAAAGTAAAAGTGTTTTGGTGTATTGTGGTGATTTAGTGTTTTTATATACTGTATATTGAAAACTGGACATACACAGGTAGTATACTCTGTTTTTTTTTCTCAGGTAAGATTTCGACAGACGATGACAGAAGAAAAGCAGATGACCCCCATACCTTGCCCCATACCAATCTACTTATTTTACTAAAAAAAGTTTCTAATAATTTTTAAGTTAACTATGGATGGTTTTAAATATAAATCCGGCATGCGTCGTCTCTTGTTGTTTTTAACCAGTTTTATTGGTTTATTTCAAAAATGACAGATCATATTTCAATTTTATTCGTTTGACGGAACGATGAACGACAAACGGACGCTAATGCGCATGAGCTCACCTTTAGATTTTTGAGAGATGTCAAAGTCTTACCAAATTATAGGTTATAATTTTGTGTCAACTTATGTCAAATACCCTGCGTTTTGGAAGATGATGCATTTTGATTCGTGTTATTACGTGTGTTTTGTTTCTTTTGAAGTCAAGTGGAGGAAAAATCGAGTGAAAATTAACTGTAGACCCAGGGCACCAGTTTATAGTTAATACTCACTGCCCAGGCAGAAAGTCTTATACACCAATAAAGTTACCATTAATAAAGTTTGTATACCATCTCGTCGTAGATAAGTGCATCTCGTATATGGTAGAAGGATCGTACTAAACATAATATACTAAAAACTGAAGTACCTGTAAAATATCGACATCACACGATAGGCAAATAGTGGATTTTAGTACTGCAGAAAAATAATGTCAAAAGGTACTGGTTTAAAAAAATTAAGATTAAAGTTAATTAATCAACTTTTAAGGTATAAAATTTGGTACAATAAGTGTTCTTATGAATAAAATAGTTTATTTATTTATGTTGTTTTATTTATTCCTGTGGAATATTAAAAATCTGTATTTGTACAGGGTGGCCCACTAAGAATAGCTCTCGGCTGTATCTCGGAAAGTATTAGTCGTAGAGCTTGCGGAAAAAAATACTTATAAGTAAAGAGGCTATGAGAAATTGCAGGAAATTATTTTCAAGTTTCTAGAACGACTGCTAGGGTGCGCAATTACAACAAAAAATAAGAAAATGGAGTTTTTACACAATTTTGCCTAGATAAGGAGTACTATAAGTAATAGCTTCATAATCTGCAGTAAATTTTAAATATTTTTTGTTAGAGCCATTTTCTCCTATCTACCAAAATAAAGTGGTGGGGGGAGGTTAGATCTGTTTTTATTTAAATATTAATAACTCCGGACTGGATGATTGGAATCCAACAAGTGAGAGCTTGTTTAAAAGAGCGTTTCTTGCTCTATATTGTACCATATAAACAATAATAATCATTGTTTGAACGTAGACGGTAGGAGGCGTTGTCTTACAATTTAACAAACATTGCACGTTTTTTCAAAAAAAAATTAAATGCGATAGTATATGTAATTTTAGGAAGAGTAATAAAAGCTTAACAAGTCAGCGGAAACCGCATCTTGATATCTTTTTTCAACCCAAAGTTATTAGCAAAACTATAATAAATACGAAAATATAAGCCCTTAATTACCTTATTTTTCTAACACGGTATTACTAACCCTCTTGATTATGAACATTCTGACAAAAAATAAGATAGAAATGCTTAGATTATTCAAAAATTGACAATATACTACTATATTAATATCTAATAATAATTAAGATATCAATGACAGTTAATAAGAAACGACGTCTCAGTAAAGTCATGGTAGGCTTTGGAAAAAAGTTGCTAAACGTAATAGTATAAACGTCAAAGTGTTATTAGATCAACATTTTGATAGTCTTAGCAGCGTTTTTTCTCTGTTGAAGAAAGGCATTTTTAGAAAAGCAATCAAAAGATAAAAAAGGCTGCTGAGACAATCAAAATGTTGATATAATATTATTTTGATGTTTAAACTATCCGTTTAAAAGCAACTTTTTCCAAAGCCTACCATGAATTGAGGTGTCGTTTCTTGTCTACCGTCATTGGTATCTTAATTATTAGATATTAATACACCTAGTATTATGGTTTTCTGGTTCATTGTCGATATTTTGAATAAAATAATCTTTTTTATATTATTTTTATTAGAATGGTCATAATCAAGAGGGCTAGTGATATCGTGTTAAAAAAAATAGGGTAATTAATAATATCTTTGGTTTGAAAAAAGATATCAAGATGCGGTTTCCGCTGACTTGTTAAGCTTTTATTACTCTTTACCATTAGCTAAAATTACATATACTCTCGTATAATTTTTTTGAAAAAACGCGCAATGTTTGTTAAATTGTAAGACAACGCCCCCTAGCGTCTACGTTCAAAAGCTTGTTATTATTGTTTATACGGTAAAATATAGAGTAAAAACGCTCTTTTAAACGAGCCCTCGCTTGTTGGATTCTGATCATCCAGTCCGGAGTTATTAATATTTAAATAAAAACAGATCTAACCTCCCCTCACCACTTTATTTTAGCAGATAGGGGGAAATGGTTCTAACAAAAAAGATCCAAAATTTACTGAAGATTACGAAGCTATTATTTATAGTACATCGTATCTAGCCAAAATTTCTTAAAAAATCCATTTTCTTATTTTCCATAGCAGTTACGCCCTCTAGCGGCCGTCCTACAAACTTGAAAATAATTTCCAGCAATTTCTCATGGTCTCATTAGTTATAAATATTTTTTTCCGCAAGCTCTACGATTAATACTTTTCGAGATACAGCCGAGAGCTATTCTTAGTGGGACACCCTGTACATAAGTTGTATTGATAAAACAATAAATGAGGAAAGTTTGTTAAAGCTTGGAAGTAAGAACTAGTTCTTTTTCATATCAAATTTTTTTGGTATGTGGTGTTTTGTTCTTGTTTGTTTTGTATTAACACATACCGTTTTTATAAATAAACGATTACATTTTTTCAGTTTTATACAGTTTTTTCACAAGATTTTGAAGTAGAATATGCACTTGTCACTCAAATTTTTAATATATTAATTTCTATGCGTTCCAGTTGTACCAACTTATTTCTTTGTAAAATAAAATAAACTACTTGAAATTAAAATGACAGACACATCTATCACTGTCAAGGATCTTGTCGTTGGACAGACTATACGAAACAAAGCAGAATCGGACCCTATGTTGATATAAGAAATAAATCTTACTATTACGTGAGGAATCTCCCTATGAGACATGGCACATGTTTTTAGAGACACCCTGTATTAATAAACAAAAAGTATCTGAGTACTTATTAATTTTTTTTAGTAATTAATAATAATAATTACTTCCAGTTAACCGTAACTGGTATTCATTTTTTTAACGAAAAAGGAGAATTTTAATGAACTATATAATGAACCCAAATCTAAAAAAAAACTAAACTCAAAACTATCCAGTTTATAATCATCTGCTGATGATGCTAACATGCTTAGCGAAACACGCGTCCAGTGTAAAAATAAAAGTGTTTTGGTGTATTGTGGTGATTTAGTGTTTTATTTTGCTGTGTAACACCAAAGGTTCCAACCCTCAACTGTAATATAGAAAAGTAAGTCCAAAATCTATACTTACATTATGTCACCTTCTTCCAATTTGAGATCACAACTTGGATTTATAATTACGTATGACAGACTGTTTCTCTTTTCACTAACGTCATTGTAGTCAATAGTGGATAAATTTAAGCTTTCCATTCGCGATCTTACTAGGTTTGCTATTTCGGCTCTTTCTATCTGTTGGTTGTGGTTGTCTTTTGCTTCGTCGGCCATGTTAAGGGAATACTAAAAATGGTAAAAAGACGTACTAAGTGGACTAATAAGACATACTTGGAGGTAAAAGTACAATGTAGCATCTTTATTTTAGGTATAATATTTGCTCCCTGAATAACTAAATCACAAATACAGATTAAAATAAATTATAGGCTTGGAGCATTTCAGTTGATTTTAAAATTTCAGCAGCAGCGCTCGGTACGGCAGAAATCAGAATTTTTTTTTAAATTATTTTTTACTACCCGAAACAGCATTACATCTCACAAACCTCGTACCTGAGCGTTTTATAGTCTCAATAAATACATTAGCAAAACACTTAAATACGATTTCAATATTATTGTAATGCGATTAACATAAACTCTATTCCTCCTACTCTGGGTGCCTGCTCACCAAGGGATAGAAGGCAATGAAAAAGCAAATGATCTAGCTAGGAAAGGAGCGAACACTCCACTAACTGGACCAGAACCGTTCTGTTTTCCAAGCGGAAACCAGCTGAAAGCGGAACTGAAGAATCTGGAAGACTCCAACCGCAACTTGGAATGGGTGTCCTCCAACGGTCTAAGACACTCGAAAAAGTTCCTCAGAACCTACGACCGAGAAAAACCAAAGGTTTTCCTTGATTTAAGTAAAAACAATCTTCGGATTGTCACGGGGTTCCTAACAGAACACTGTCTCCTCAACGAACACCTCAGTAGGCTGAAGCTGAGAAACAACGGCGAATGCAGATTCTGTGGGGAATATGGGGAAACACCAGAACACCTCATCACTGAGTGCGCCGAGACGACGACCATTCGTGCTATGAACTTTGGTACGGCTGATGTCAAGGATGGAGAGCTGGCCTCTATGGAGCCGTCTCAGATACTGGCTTTTGTTAAAGCCTTGAGACTGTATGATGAGTTATAACTGGTTATAGCTCAAGAAAGGGGAACACACAATAGATCTTTAAGGTCGCGGTGACTAACTCCCCTCCTAAACATTCTACATTCTACATTCTACAACATAAACTCTAACCGAGACGGCGTGAAATACATAGCGAAAATTTCTGATTTTGTGCTGTATACAGCGCCGCGGTTGGAATTTTTTAAAATCAACTGAAATGCACCAAGCCTATAATTGAATTCGAATCAAAGATATTTAAACTCAAGAGATACAATAATTGTTTACCTTTTTCCTTTACCGGCCATTATTCGATCCTTATTTTCCCATATCTCTTACACCGAAAACATTTGCCAGATTTACCTGTATATTGGTATTAGTATTTGATTATACCACAAACAATTATGAAGTAATAAATAATTATGTTATATTTCTATAATATATCAAGTACATTAACTTGCTAACGTCAATTTGTTTATTTAATGCTTAACTGCTTAATTATTTTAAATTTTATAATGGAATAAAAATATCATGGTCGTGTTTCTTCTAATAATAAAAAACAGTTTGGCAACGTCAGTTTTAGAAGTATGCCGGCGTAGTACAACGGATTTCGAGGATGAATGAAAATTCCTAGATTCTACTTTGCGAGGTTGCTCTTCCGCCGTTCAAGCTCCGTATTCTTTATTCGCAGTATTATAGTATTTTTGCGTTATTTTGTGGACTTCTGTGGACACTAATTTCAAAATACATAAATAATGTATTGTGTACAAGGGAGTGTATCATTTAAATCCAAATTTAAATTTTCACCGGTAAATAAAAGTAAGTAGGGTTAGGTTTATTATTATATCCTTTTGTCTGTAGATCAGAGGCGTACCTAGACATAAGAGATTTGTAAATTATATTTATTTTTAGGTTTGTTGTTTAAATTATATATTTATTAATTAAATTACTTGTAGGAAAAAGGTACATGGTACGTACTAATTACCAATAAGTTAATAACAATTTCTGTTTCACTTTTAAGAAAGGGTATTGAATGTTAAAAATTAAATTTAAGTTCTATAAACCGCCTGTAATTTATGAAATTACAAACATCTGTTTTCGAAAAATCGTACATTCTTATAAGAATAAATTTAATTTAGATACCTACTTGGGTTTTGACAAATCATTACCTACCTTTTGTGAAAATTTCATTGGGGTGTACCAAAAATGGAATTTTGCGGCCTTACTTTTTTTGTTGCCGTTACAATTGTATACCGTTTTTGTTTTAAATTTTGGATGGACATCTTTTGACATACATAAAATTAATGTACTTATTACATTAATTTTATGACTTTCTTACATTTTGTTGTATGTTGTTTTATTAAAATTCTTTCACATGCACTTTTTATTATTTATAAACAATATGAATTTACCTTTGCAAACAAGAGAAAAAAAAAACTAAATATATTTTTTAAAACTAAGGGAAGAACTAGAACCGTTTACTAAACAATTACCATTTTGTTTTATTTATGATTTTGTAAAATTATCGCTAGACTTTTCTGATGACTGTATTATAATATCAAATAAATTTTTATAGATATACACATATAATATACATATTATATTCTGAGTTCTGATTCACTGTGTTTGGAACATCCCTAAAATGAAAGTTAAGGTAAATAAATGTTGAATTTTCTTACTTCTTATTCCCTCATTAGTGAACAATTATTGTGAACTAATAAAAATTATAAGGCACATTTTAAATTTTATTCACTGTTTTTTATTGTAGTTGTAAAATTCATATATATAAATATACACACATGGCCAAAATTATTGCATCTATCGGCCTGGAAGAGGTAGAAAAAGAGTTACTACTGCTGTGCAAGACCGCCAAATATCCCTAATTGCACGACGACGCAATACCCTGATTTCTAATACTGCTATTAAAAATGAGTTAGCTCGCCTTGAAGGAGTAAATGTTTCAAGTAGCGATGGGAACTATCGAATGAATTACACTATCGAATGGTTACTGAATGAATTATTTCAACTATCGAATGGTTTTATTCGAATAAAATCATTCATTCATTTGTATACTAAAGCATATGTGACAACCTCGCCGTGCGACTAAATGGTTATCGTTGCGCCACGACTATAGAATGCTTTTGATAAATGAAATTTAGCATTCGTTTGATTTTTGTGTGCGTCAGTGCATTATTAGTTCTTCCAAATTTTTATAACTTCGCCTTTACAAGGCGATTATATTTACAATACTGTGCTATTTTTGCGTTTATTAAAATATTTAAAATACTAAAATAGTAGTTTTTTTTAATTGACGATTGTGTGCGAAGTGGTCAAAATTTTTCCGAAAATTTGTGTGATTTTCCGTAGCCCGATCTTTCAATTATTTAATTTTATATGGTATATTATGGTTAGGTTAGATTGCATTTTTTTAATGGGAAATTTTGAGAAGTAGCAATTTTTAAGAAAGATGATATGAACTTACAATGAATTTTAAAAATACATATTTGTATTTTAGATGTTTTAATAATATGAATTAGTTGAGCTTAATAATCATATTTAAGTAATGTGGTTAAGTAAATGGTTATCGAACTCAAATTTTGGGGTGAGAAAGTTAAGTTGAAAGTTTTACACGTGCCAATTTAAAAAAAAAGTTAACAATGTTTGTATTTTGTTTATTCTAATTCTCTTACATGTAGTTTTTTGCGAAGAAATATTTCATTTATTTTTTAAAGTAAATGCCAGTAAAAGTAAATATTATTTTTAAATAGTAAATATAAAGTAATAAAAAGTAATATAAATAATTTTGATTTCTAATTTTTTATTTATATTTTCATTCCATTACACTGCATGCTTAGAAAATTAATAAATGTTTATATTTCATGATTTTAAAATTTGTTGTTAATATAACAAATTAGTTCTGTGTATAATTATTATTATTTAATAAACCAACGTTGCCATTTAGAGACTATATTATTTTTAAATAGGATCTAATATAAATACTTTTGACTTCGATTTGTTGTTTATATTTTGCTACTACTTAAAAAAAATGTTTATATTATTAAAT
The DNA here is from genome assembly GCF_002938485.1 of Sitophilus oryzae. Classification (NCBI taxonomy): domain Eukaryota; kingdom Metazoa; phylum Arthropoda; class Insecta; order Coleoptera; family Curculionidae; genus Sitophilus; species Sitophilus oryzae. Next base: position 791,478 of record NW_022147250.1, on the reverse strand, counting down.
GATTTTAAATTTTGTTGTTAATAGGCATAACAAATTATTACTGTCATTATTATTTATTAAACCAGTCTTTGCTTAAAAACATTAAAAATAATTTTCCTACATCCAAAATAAAAAGTATTATTGCAGTGTAACAACAGAATATTAATAAAAAAATGCAAAACATATAGACATACTATCCCTAACTAACTAATGCTAAAGAATAATATTCTTTGCTAATACCAACTAATACGAATATATGGCAACAGCGCCCCTCATAATGTATTTTCTGTGTAAATACTAGCACCTCAATAAAAAAATAATGTGTCCTTATCTTTATTTGACTCCGCAAAAAATCAAAGATGCCGGCTTCTTTCATAGCATTGCCACCGACCGCTGTCGGGTTTCTAGGAAAGAAACCTACGTCGCCGGACGACAACTAAAATCCAGTTTATATTTTATTAAAATCGATCCTGACGAATAAATGAATTTGATAAATGAATGAATTTTATAAATGAATGGTTTTTGCTGCCGAATTACTAGAATACAATATTTCAAGGCAGATGACGCATCTATTCGATAATTTTTATTCGAATAGTTTTCGACGAATGTTTTCTTACTAGCTATCGAATTATTCGAATGAATTGCAACTATCGAATGTTTCGATAGTATTCATTCGATAGTTCCCACTACTAGTTTCAAGAAAGACCATAGCAAGAACACTCCATGACAGAGGATTATATTTAAGGAGGCCTCTACGTGTTCCGCAACTTAATTTACAGCACAAAATTACGCGACTACAATGGGCTGAGGAGATGAGAGCAAATGGACCTAATTGGAATTTCGTCATGTTTAGTGATGAAACAAGAATAGGCCTAGTGTCAGACTCGCGACGAACTTTGGTCTGGAGAGCATCTGGAAGACGAGCACGCTTGAATGCAGCTCAACCCCGTGTCCCGTTTGAAGGGGGAAGCATGGTATGGGCAGGTATAATGCATGTTTTCGAATTCCTCTTGTTTTTATTGATGGCACAATGACAGGTGCTTTATATCTTAGAGACGTCTTAGAGCCTATTGTGCGTCCATTTCGAGGGGCAGAGGGGGATGAATTTGTTTACATGGACGATAATGCTCCTCCCCATCGCACTTTAGCGGTTCGCGAATTTTGTGAGGAAGAGGGTATAGGAAAACTGTGGTGGCCACGGATGTCTCCAGATATGAATGTGATCGAGCATGCTTGGGACATGCTAAAACGCCATATTGCCAAAAGGAATGATCCCCCCGTACCTTAAATGAATTGAAAATTGCTGCGCGCGAAACATGGGAAACCATTCCTTAACATCTTCTGGACAACTTAATTGAGAGCATGCCATGTCGTCTCACAGCTTGCATTGAGGCTGGAGGAGGCAATACAGACTATTAGTTGTGAGAAATAATTAAAATTGTTTTCAATATTTTCTGTTTAAAATGAAATTTGTTTTTGTTGATTTTCAGTCATTATGAAATAAAATTATAATAACAGCCTAGTTGCACTTAGATTTTTAATTTTATATTAGTTAGTCGTGTAGTAAGCCAATATGTCAAAAATATAAAAATAATCATATTAGGTCCAAAATAAAATAAAAATATCTTTATATGTAATAATTTTGGCCATGTGTGTACATATAATAATAAAGTTTTTATCAAAATATGTGAACTCTACAAATATTAGTTTTTGGTAAAATATTGTGTTACTAATAATATAAATTACTAAATAATTATTTTATTTTGTTATTGCTAATAGAGGGAGTCTCATTCGCTGGAGACGAACAAGGTTTGGAACAAGATATTAAAACTGCATTTACTAATACACCTAAAATTTGATATTTTATTTAATAAAATAAAGTAAACAAATATTTATTGATTTTTTTAATCGTTATTCTTATGTGAAAAGCCATTTTGTAATAAAAAATTATGCCGGTTTTTATTTTATTTCACTATCCTCCCTCAACTTATTTTTTACAATGCGACAAATATGTAAGTTTTATTATTATTTTTTTAAATTTATTAAACAATTATTTTAATTTCCTTAAAATACTCTCCGTCGATCGGCACGCCACTGGAAAATAACCTGAAACGTCTAATCTTTGTACAAACCTACATTATTGCCATCGCACCGATACCCTATTTCCTTCTCTATCCATTCTCTCTCGCACTCGTTGATTTTCGCAAAACCAATGAATGTGTGATGAAGTTTTAGAGCGTTTTATGAATGCATCATTGTATCTCCCGAGTTTAAATATCTTTGATTCGAATCAAAACGAAAAGCTGTAATCACTTACCATTGAACTGCGCTTGTTACTACATCCAAGACAATTGGTTCCTTCTTTAGGACGATATGTTATACCGACTCTGTCTGACCCCAAGTCCTCGTCAATCTATAGTAGCATAAAGAAGCTAACTATTACGTGCACTACAATAGTCCTATATAATAACAATGCTTTAACTACAACAATTCAGTGATGAAAAGAAGAAAAGTCTAATAAATAGCAGTATAAACCTTCCATTAAATATAGAAAAGATGCGGCATAGCTAGTTTAAAACATCCTCACAAAATACACAAGAACTTATCAAGTGAGTGAAGAATAAAAAAATCAACGTTTACCGACTATATTCAATATTTATCTAAACAAACTCTTTTTTTATTGACAAAGAACGGAATTTTTACATCCACCATTTTCACATCCACTCATACTTTAGATTTGTACTTAAACAACATTTCCAAGTTTTTTATTCTAGGAGCTACAGATGCCCGACGCATTACTGCCAAATATGTTACAGGAAATATCCGATTTCAAGCCGTTTTAGTTTGGCCTAGGATATTATATTCTAAAAGTGTCTCTTTTGTACATTTTTCATCTAGTGGTTTTCAATGGTCAGTAATATTATTACTGTTGATTCTACATGTTACGTCTCGGTCTCATGTTATAAAATAATATAGAACAACTAAAATCTAAACAAATTTTTATCAAGAAAACATTGGAAAGGGAAGCTGAAACCTCAGTAACGCCTAAATGTATTGACAAACGATCAATATATTTAATTGATTAGGTCAATATTTTAGGTTATATTAATACAATCTGTAGTTTTATCTAGATGTATTTAAGGATGCTATTTTTAATTGGGAGTGCAAAATTGATAAACTATTATATATTTTTATTTTACGATTACAGGTTATGAATTAAATGTAATACACAATCGCAAATCGTACATTAACCTACAAATATGCAGGGTGAGTTTCCTACGATGTTCTCTATGGGTATCTCGGAAACTACTGGAGATAGAGAGTCGGTTAAATACGGAAAGAATTGCAGTTTTGTGGGGTCATAAATATGCGCCCTCCAGATTTTTGACAAAGTTCATGGCTTGCTAGATATTCCGAAAAAAAAACAAATTTCGGCTATTTTAAATTGTCCCTAATTCCATTATAAGCTATTTTAGACAAAAAGTGTTCATATAAAAGTTGTAGATAATCATATCTTTAGTGAGACTGTGTCCTTCGTTTTCTTCTAAAGCCTGTCATTTTTGAATATGACATAAACATATGTTTTTTTAAATGGAAACAATAGTTGGCTATGACTTCATAAAAAGCGCCATTTTTAAGCTTTTCAGCGATATAAGCTATAATATGTTTTCTTCAAAATTACTGAGTTATAGCCAATTCTTATCATTTTTAAATAATTGCACTTAGTTAGCTATGGAAACAAGTTCAATCCCGTTGCTCTCAGAAATGTGAAGCTGTCACATCCAAACTTTGTATGAAATGAAAATGAAATGAAGAAAAATTGTAAATATGCATTTTTCAAATGAGGAAAAGCGTGTCAAAAAAAAAGAAAAAAAAGACTAAAAAAAAACTAAACTCGCGCATTAATAGAGTGGTTCCAATATGACTTTCATTATGACCCCCTCCCATAAGAGGTGGACCAATTGCATGGGCCTCCTCGATCACCTGACCTATCCATTTTAGATTTTTTTATGCGCTATGGTTAACATTAAGGTTTACAAAAGAACTTATGAATTAAGAGAGGCACTCGAAGTGGCGGCACGAGAGAGGTTTAACTAAGTCCTTCTGTGAGAATAGGTACAGTACATCTGCTGGATCTGTGTCTATGAAAGGAATGCGGACAAAAAACATTTAAATAAACAGCAATATATTTTATACGTCGATTTGACGAGTGCGTCACCGCAAATCGCTCCGCCCACTCATTTTATTGGCTACTTGCAAATTTGTTGAATTTTTATTGATGGGACGCGTCGTCTATTTTTTTACGAAAAACATCGAGAGAATATCATTTCCCCTCTCACGGATACACCGTAGCTACAGAACGGATAGACGTACTGTAACAGTGGCGGATTTTTTGAACATTTTCTAAAATAACTTAAAGTGTCTGCAGTGACATTATTTTTTTTAAGTTTTAGTTTGTGTAATGTAAATTGTAAGGGACCATTTAGTAATATATTCTGATTTTTTATAAGTTATAAATCATAAGAGAACAAGAATACCATGCAATCTAATTGAAATTAGTCAAGAAAGATAAAAATTGGCTATAACTAAATTTAACTTTTCTAACATGTCTTGAAAACCGATCTCTAAAAAACGTAACATTCACCGGTCAACGTATTCTCGAAAATGTATGGTCAAGAAAAGTTGAACCAATATTCCTACACGCTGTTCTTCATTTGAAAAATTCATATTTACAATTTTTGTTTATTTTATTTTACAAAGTTTGGATGTGACAGCTTCACATTTCTGAGAGCAAACACGATTAAACTTGTTTCCATGGATAACTAAGTGAAATTGTTTAAAAATGATAAGAGTTGGCTATAACTCAGTAATTTTTCGAAGACAACATATTATAAGTTATATAGCTGAAAAGCTTAAAAAATGGCGCTTTTTATGAAGTCATGGCCTACTATGGTTTCCATTTAAAAAAACATATGTTTGTGTCATATGTCAAAAATGACAGACTTTAGAAGAAAACAGATGACACAGTCTCATTAAGGATGTGATTATCTACAACTTTTATCTGAAAACTTTTTGTTTAAAATAGCTTATAATGGAATTAGGGGCAATTTTTAAAATAACCGAAAGTTCGAAATAACTAGTAAGCCATGAACTTTTTCAAAAATCTGAAAGGCGCATATTTATGACCCCACAAAACTGCAATTCTTTCCTCATTTAACCGACTCTCTATCTCCAGTACTTTCCGAGATACCCATAGAGAACATCGTAGGAAACTCACCCTGTATAACAATAATAAGATACATAGTGAGTCTTAAATAAGTGCAAATATTTTTAAGGGTGGTATATTTCGACCCCAGAAACACGTATATAAGGTCTTTTTTAACAAGTTTTTTTGATTTTTTTTAATTTTTAGTTAAAAAACATCTTCATGATATGGCAACATAGGTAGTACATTAAATTTACTAAATATTATTACTATTAAATTTACAAGAAAGACAAAAAAAAGACCTAAATATAGGTATTACTATTAAATTTACAAGAAAGACAACCCAGGAAAGATACAGGAGTTCTCAAAACCAAACAAAACCAAATCAATTTTTTATAAATTGTAATGAAAGTAAAATATCTCGGTTATTTTGGAATTATTTGAATTACGGTAAAGAGCAAATACGTTTCTTTTATCGAGATCTAACAGCCCTGAAAACATTTGCACTTATTTAATACTCACCCTGTATAACACACAAATTAGATCTTAACAACCAGTATATGATAATTTACTGTCAAAAGCAAACAGGAATTTAGGTTTTATCTTTAGAAATACCAGATTTTTTAGACCCGTTCCCAGTTACAATATTATACCGGGTGCGTCTCAAAAGTGGCTCACTCATATAACTTTTCTATTTTTTTCAGATAAAAAAAACGAGATTTGGTATATAAAATTAGGATTTTGGTATATAAAATTAATATTGTATTCAATTATTTTTGGTCACTTCCTGTTTCACGGGAAATGACAACAACTTTTGATTTTTAAATGGCACCCTCCGTATTTTTTTACTTAATTCAATAGAAAATGATACTCTGAGTAGAATGACATATCATATATCAACTTTTAACATCTCCACAAATGGTTTATTTGAAATTGTAACATGCTGTTCATGCGACAATTTGACTCGAAATACCAAGTGTGTGGTACTAAATTATTCGTAAAAAAATGCTTTTTCCCAATATGCTAATGAGCCATCTTCGTTGCATTTGAATAGACATTCATTGGACCACTGTCATGATTTGGACGATCGGCAAGGACAACACACGAAAAACACTAGACGATCAAATATATTTTTCAAAGGCTCCTTGTTTTTAACACAGCCATGGCACTCTAGATTGTAATTTAAAATACGATTTTTTAAGCAAAAATCTCAAAAATTGACATGTGATATGTGATTCTATTCACAGTGATATTTTTTATCAAATAAAGAAAAAAAATACCGAGGAAAATACCGAGGGTGCAATTTAAAAATCAAAAGTTGTAGTCATTTCCGGTGAAATAGGAAGTAACCAAAAACAATTGAACACGTCAATCAATCCTAATTTAAGTCATATACTAAAGTACCAAATCTCGATTTATTTATCTAAAAAAATAAAAGTTATAGGGGTGAGCAACTTTTGAGATGCACCCGGTATAATACCCCAGTAAGATCATCATTAGAATATTTTTCCATTTAAGTCTATGAAGTTCTTCTTGAAATAAAACACTAATTCACCACAATACACCAAAACATTTTTTTAAACACTGGACGTGCGGTTCGCTAACCCTGTTAGCTTCATCAGCAGATGATTAAAGCTGTTTTAATCATCTGCTGATGATTTTCTATTTCTACGTATTTCTGTCTACGTATTTAGCATTTTCGAGAAAGGTAAAACGGATATTCTATTTAAAAAAAAACTATACAGGGCGTTTCAAAAAACATGTGCCATCTCTCGTGGAAAGATTCCTTATGTAAAAATAAGATTTCATATTTTTTTTTCATATTTTTTCATATCAACATAGGTCCGATTCTACAGGGTTAAAAGTTGTATCTTGATATTTTGTCGATTTCGGTCTCCTTGATGAGATAAACGCAACTTTATGAATTTGCCTGATCCAAGTCTAATAGCAACCTTTATTTATTTAAGACCATTAACTTGTGAAAGTTTGTTTTTAAGTACTCATTGATTCCTCATCAAAAATATGAAAAAAGTTCCTATTAACATGGGTATGGAAATGCATAGGTTTAGAGTTGCAGGATGTTAAAACTTTTTAAATTAGATTTTTTGTAAGTATCTTAAATACCATTATTTTGTTATTAGAAATTGCTCTGTAGGTTGGACTAATAGTAATAATATCTAATAATAATAATATTTACTAATAAATTAGGTAAAATATATAATTTATTAATTTTATTTTAATTTTATTAATAATTGTGATTGCCCACACGTTATTTTGAGATATATTATTATTATAACACATATGCACGTCCCTGATGAATTTATCAACACATTTTAGCATTAAAATATGTAGGACTTATAGTAATTTTTACCCTCAAAATTTCATTCGAATCGCTAATAGTGCTTGGAAGAAAATTATAATAAATCGAAAGATTATTAAGACTTTTGTACCCTGTAGCTACAACACAAAGCAGAATCGGACATATGTTGATATGAAAAATAAGTCTTATTTTTACGTGAGGAATATCCTCACGAGAGATGGCACATGCTTTTTTAAACACCCTGTATACGTATTATACCGTGCCTTTATTATAGCTAACTAAACTATATTCATTTTTAAAGCGGAACAGTCAATGCGTTCGATTTGAGTGAATAGTAATACCAATATTCTCACAATATTACCAGCTTTATTGCAAAGCATATAAAATATAAAATGTTGTTCGAAAAAATAACGTTTTGTTAACATTGTTTCACCTTGTATAACTGCATGTCAAATTTGAATCTAGTGTATCGTACAGTGACTACTCAAATTTTCTAGCAAACTAAACGGAGAATATTCTAATTTGTATCTTATATAGAAATTAGTATATTCTATATCTATTATCCGTTTAGTTATAGTCTCCATTTGTATATTATATACGGAGTCTCCTCACGAGATGGCACATGCTTTTTTTAACATCCTGTATATGTATTATACCGTGCTTTTATTTTAACTAACTAAATTATGTTCAATTTTAAAGTGGAACAGTCAATGCGTTTGATTTGAGTGTGAATAGTATGCAACCAATACTCTCACAATAAATTCTTTTTGTGTTTTAAAATATTTTTTTGTTCAGCTAATGTTGTTTTTCATAATCTAGGAAATCATGATTCTCCTTATTTATTACCAGCTTTATTGCAAAGCATATCAAATATAAAATGTTGTTCGAAAAAATAACGTTCTGTTAACATTGTTTCACCTTGTATAACTGCATGTCAAATTTCAATCTGGTGTATCGTACAATGATTACTCAAATTGTCTAGCAAACTAAACGGAGAATATTCTAATTTGTATCTTATATAGAAATTAGTATATTCTATATTTATTATCCGTTTAGTTATAGTCTTCATTTGTATATTATATACGGAGTCTCCTCACGAGAGATGGCACATACTTTGTTAAATATCATGTATACATATTATACCGTACTTTTATTTTAACTAACTAAATTATGTTCATTTTTAAAGTGGAACAGTCAATGCGTTTAATTTGAGTGTGAATAGTATGCAACCATGCAACCAATACTCTCACAATAAATTCTTTTTGTGTTTTAAAATATTTTTTTTGTTCAGCCAATGTTGTTTTTCATAATCTAGGAAATCATGATTCTCCTTATTTATTATCAGCTTTATTTCAAAGCATATAAAATATAAAATGTTGTTCGAAAAAATAATGTTCTGCTAATATTGTTTCACCTTGTATAACTGCATGTCAAATTTAAATCTAATGTATCGTACAATGATTACTCAAATTGTCTAGCAAACTAAACGGAGAATATTCTAATTTGTATCTTATATACAAATTAGTATATTCTATGTCTATTATCCGTTTAGTTATAGTCTCCATTTGTATATTATATACGGAGTCTCCTCACGAGAGATGGCACATGCTTTTTTAAACAACCATGTATATACTAACCTAACCTAACCTAACCAAACTAACTAAATTATGTTCATTTTTAAAGTGGAACAGTCAATGCTTTTGATATGAGTGTGAATAATATGCAACCAATACTCTCACAATAAATTCTTTTCGTGTTTTAAAATATTTTTTTTGTTCAGCCAATGTTGTTTTTCATAATCTAGGAAATCATGATCCTCCTTATTTATTACCAGCTTTAAGTTAGGTTGACACAGGTAGTGAAGCACGCTCGTGGCTCACACTTTTGTGAGATTTGAAAATACCAAAAAGCCATTCGTGAAAAACGAAAATCGTTTAGCGATCGTAGGCTGTTTACACGGCAAACCTGCCAGTCTTCAATAAAGTTTTTTTCGTGGAAGGTTGTACACTAATGTGCCAAATATTACGACATTAAAAGACGAGTGAAAATAATTAATTGTGGCATTCATGCCAATATCTCTTCACAGAGTTGCCAATATTTACTATTCTACGTCTTTTCATCAGACATTTCTAATTTACTTCCGAGTCATTACTGTATATAAAAATTGAATTTATATTTATTTATTTTAATTATGGTTTTGTTATGCATATGAAGTTAATTTTTATAATCATATAGGTACTAAAATATAATTAAAAAATGTAACAAATAAACATTCGAACTTTTTTTTGCAACAAAGATTATAATCGGAAGTCAATCAATATTTTCTAATGCGAGAATAGTGCAAAATATGCCTTTTTTACTTCAACTTCCCCTGCAATTTCTTATTCACGATCGATTTGGTTCGTGAAATGTCTAACACGTTTGATTTGCCTATTCACGATCGTGGCGTCTTTCGTATTGATTCGTTTCTATTCTTCTTTCACGAATCTATTGTTGAAATGAGACGTGGTCCATGAAAGTGTGGGCCACGATCGTGCTTCACTACCCGTGTCAACGTATCTTTATTGCAAAGCATATAAAATATAAAAGGTTGTTCGAAAAAATAATGTTGTGCTAACATTGTTTAACCTTGTATAACTGAATGTCAAATTTAAATGTAGTGTATCGTACAATGATTACTCAAATTGTCTAGCAAACTAAACGGAGAATATTCTGATTTGTATATTATATACAAATTAGAATATACTATATCTATTACCCGTTTAGTTATAGTCTCCATTTATATGTTATATAGGGAATTTCCTCACGAGAGATGGTACCTGCGTTTTTACGTATTATACTGTGCTATAATGTTCATTTTTAAAGCAGAACAGTCAATGAGTTTGACTTGAGTGAATAGTATGTAACCAATACTCTCACAATAAATTCTTTTTGCGTTTTAAAATATTTTTTTTTGTTCAGCCAATGCTGTTTCTCATAATCTAGGAAATCATGATTCTCCTTATTTATTACCAGCTTTATTGCAAAGCATATACAATATAAAATGTTGTTCGAAAAAATAATGTTCTGCTAACATAGTTTCACCTTGTATAAATGCATGTCAAATTTAAATCTAGTGTATCGTACAATGATTACTCAAAATGCATAGCAAACTTAACGGAGAATATTCTAATTTGTATATTATACAGGGTGTTTCAAAAAACATGTGCCATCTCTCGTGGGAGATTCCTCATATAAAAATAAGATTTATTTTTCATATCAACATAGGTCCGATTCAGCTTTGTTTCGTAGCTACAGGGTGTTAAAGTCTTAATATTTTTTCGATTTATTATAATTTTCTTCCAAGTACTTTTAGTGATTCTAATGAAATTTTGAAGGTAAAAGTTACTATAAATGCGACATCTTTTCAAACTAAAAAAGTGTCGACAAGGACGTGCATATGGGTTATCACTGGAATATTTTTCTAAAAAAAAGTATGTGCGCCACTGACTTTTCTTTCTCTTGTTAGCGAAATAGTGTAAGCAGTTTAATGCTGATTAAAAGTCGCCTCTTGAAATTTTGTCGATTTCGGCCTCCTTGATAAGATAAATTTTATTAATTTGCCTTGATCCAAGTCTAATAGCAACCTTTAAAACATTTTAGTATAATTAAGTTGCAAAAGTTTTAAATCAGTACACGAGTACTGATTTAGTTGATTCCTCATCAAAAAATACGAAAAAAAGTTCCTATGAACATGGGTATGGAAATGTTCCAGAGTTACAGGATGTTAAAATTTTTCAAATTAGGTTTTTTGTAATAATCTTAAAATACCATTATTTTTTATTTGAAATTACTGTTGGTTGGACTAATAGTAATAATAACCAATAGTAATAATATTTAATAATAAGTTAGGTAAAATATGTAGTTTATTAATTTTATTTTTATTTTAATTTTATTAATTGTGATTCATATAATTGTGTTTATCTCATCAAGGAGGCTGAATTCCACAAAATATCAAGAGATAACTTTTAATTGGCATTAAACGGCCTACACAATTTTGATATGAAAAAAAGGCAGTGGCGCACATGTTTTTTCTTGAAAAATATTCCAGTGATAACCCATATGCACGTCCCTGATGAATATGTCAACACTTTTTTAGCATTAAAATATGTAGCACATAGTAACTTTTACCCTCAAAATTTAATTCGAATCACTAAAAGTACTTATAATAGGTATACAAATTTGAATATTCTCCGTTTAGATTGCTATGCAATTTGAGTAATCATTGTACGATACACTATATTTAAATTTGACATGTAGTCATATAAGATGTGAACATTTTTTTTGAACAATATTTTGTATGCTTATCAAAATTAAATAATTTGGAAGCAAAAATAGCTTTTTTAAAAATTATTTATTTTATTACAAACAGTGAACTTAGACAATTACACAAAATACAAGTTACAATTTGAGCAGAGTATCGATCTGTACTTAATGAGAATTTAATCTTAATCTGGCTTCCCCGCAGCGGGCGCTGGCATTTATAGAGGCTTCTTATCTTATGTTGGGACAGGGCTCATATTCCTTAACTCTTCCCCCCTTAAGACTGAAGTTAGGGACTCCTTGGTTGGACGTGGCTTCAGGAATAATGTCTGGATCCTTTTTCTTTTATATATGCTGAGACTACAAATAATTAGGGTAATTAGACACGCTGAAAGGAGCGAACTCCATGAGATGTAATGGTGCAATGGTACATCTTCTTGTAGGGCTTCTAAACTGTGTCCTTCGGGAATTGATATATTTCGCAATTTTAACTTATATCGAGCCTCTATTACTGTCGGTTTTAAGTCAGGAATAACGAATTCTTGGGTCTGGATACAATCGACAGGCATAAAGTAGATTTCGCATATCTTTCGACTAGGACAGCTTTCGGTTTGTGGGTCCTTGGTACTTATGATAGTTTGTTTTAATGATGTGTACGAATAATGGTTCACATCGGTACTGGCGTATGTACATTTTTCTGGTTGTACAAGGTTGCACTGGTCGGGTTTATGGTTTTCACATACATATTTTTTGTCTTCTAGATGCCAACAGTGTGTATACCATTTTTCATTGGAATAAAATCTTGTGGGTGCTAAGAGCAGTGTTGCATTTTTATTTGGAATAGGAAATATCTCGTTGAGTTTATATTCGAATTTATCTAATATTGGTATCTTTAATATCATTTTTAATTCTGAGTGTTGAACGTATGTAATTAATTCAGAATATTCCAAGAGTTTATAAGGGTGTTTATCTGAGTATATTATTTGTTTAATATTGTATTTGTTTAGTAATATGTCCTTAAGGGAACTTATTTGGGAAATATCAAATAATTCTATGTTGATTATATTAGCTTTAGATAAAGTAATTGTCATAACTATTTTCTTAATGAAATTCAAAATTTGTTCTAACTGATTATTGAGTATTTGATAATTTATAATGGCATTTTCGGTATTAGTAATATTATAAAGTGTATCCTTGATCTCGTTAATATTGCGATTAAATTCACGAACAGTGTGATGTAATTGGTTTTCTATATTTTTTGTAGTAGTAATTGTTTTCGTATCAAGTTGTTCATTGTTCTTGATACTTTCATTTATTAAATTTAGGTCGTCATTATCTGGATTTCCAGTTATAAACTTGATTATAGTACCTAGTCCGTTTATTAATCCACGTTTAGTGCGATCATGACTAATGATAGAAAATTGATTCTTAATATCCTCTAAGTAATTATTATATTGTTTTTGTAATATAGGATGGTTAATTTCAATATTTAATTTGTTGATTAAACTTTTGATACTTAGTTTTTCTAAGAGGGTAGAATGTAATCTTTCTACAGGGGAATTACTAGTAGAATTTGCGGTAGTAGTTAAATGTTTTTCTATTCTATATAATTTTAAATATTCATTGATTACATTCGAACTAAAATTAGTCGCACTGTCGAATACTATTCTTTTTGGGAAATTATGGTGTGAGAAAAAATGTCTTAGTTTATTTAGAATTGTTATTGCAGTTTGATTTTCTATTAGATATGCTTGAGCGTATTTTGAAAACGGGTCAATTATTGTTAAAAATAGTTTAGCTTTAATATGGAATACATCTACATGTAAAGTGTGTAAAGGTTTCGTAGGTAACATAGGGCCTTCGAAAGGAACTTTATAAGGGTGTCTTTCGTATTTAGCCTTTAAACATATATCGCAAGAATTAATATATTTTGTAATTGTATCTTTTATATTTGGAAAATATATAGATTTCTTTAGGTGTAAGTAAATTTCATTAATTCCATTATGATTTAAATTGTGGTAATTTTTGACATAGTTTATTTGTTCGTTTTCGTCTTCTATATCCAATAATTTTGTCAGACAGAGGGCAATATTTACAGACATGAAATTTTCTTGTAATAATTGTTCTAAAATAGGTCTTAAAATAGTTCTTTGTGTTAAAAAAAGATTCCATACGTTTTAGTGGGGTCTATTATTTCGATAAGTTGATTAAGAATTTGATTTTCTAGATTATCTTTTTCTAAATAAATTAAATGTATATCTTTGTTGAACCATTTTATAAATTCGTAACGAGAATTTTGCGTTATATTTATAATTATTTGGTTTTTAAACGTATTTATTGATTTTTCAGAAATAGGGAGTCCTGCAGAAATATTTTCTTCTATGAATGAATCGTAGCACTGGTAGAGAGTCGAGGTGATTTAATTTTTAAAAATTGAGATAAGAATTGAATAGAATCTTCAGACGAATTTTCGGATTCTTGCGTCTCGTTTTCAATTTCTTTATTTTTTTCTGTGTCTATAATCATAGGAGTCATTGAGTTTGTCTCGTCCTTATCTGTCTGGTGTATATTTATTTCAATGCGTGATAGTGCGTCGGCGACAGAGTTGCTTGAACCTTTTAGATGTTTTATGTCAAATTGATATTCGTCTAATTTAATTTTCCACCGTATTAAGCGACTGTTAGGAGTTTTCAACTTTGCTAACCATACTAATGGATTATCATCAGTTAATATAATGAAATGTCTACCGTATAAATAGGGTCTAAAATGTTTTACACCTTCTAGGATAGATAATAATTCTTTTCTCTATTACCGAATAATTTCGTTCCGCTGAATTAAGTGTTCTAGAGTAAAAGGCAATTGGTCTATTTTGTTGTGAAAGTACGGAACCTAGCGCTATATCGGACGCGTCAGTAGTTAGGGTAAAGGTAAAGAGAAATCGGGGTATGTTAGTATTGGAGAATTAGTAATTAATTCTTTACATTTTTCAAACGCTTCTTTGTATTCGTTTTAGTAATGTCTATTTTTTCTTTTTTCGAATGCATTTATTAAGAGGAAAAGTAATTTTTGCAAAGTCTGGGATAAAACGTCTGTAATATCCTATTAATCCAAGGAACGATTTAATTTCTTTTACAGTTTTAGGAATAAGGTATTTTTTGATTGCTTCGATTTTGAAGGGTTTGGTGTTATTCCCTCAGGTGTTACAATATGTCCTAAGAATTGTACCTTTTTGTAAGGAATTCACTTTTTATCTAATTGTATTTTTAGATTTGCGGTAGTTAGACAGTCAAATATTAACCTTAGATCTATAAGATGTTCGTGTAAACTCTTGGAAAAAATAATAATGTCATCCATATAAACAAAACATCTTTTATTTATATGAGGTGCTAAAACTTCGTTCATTAAGCGTTGAAAAGTGCTTGGGGCGTTTTTGAGACCAAAGGGCATTCGTAATATTCGTAATGTCCTTGAGGGACAGTAAAAGCTGTTTTTTCTATTGACTCAGGGTGCATTTTAATTTGATGAAATCCTTGGGACAAATCTAAGCATGTGAAGTAGGCGGCTTTTCCTAAATTGTCAAGTATTTCGTCAATTCGCGGAAGTGAAAATTTATCTTCGATGGTTTTTTCATTTAATTTACGAAAGTCTATAACCATACGATATTTTTTTTCACCAGAAGCATCAGCTTTCTTTGGAACTATCCATACCGGGCTGGAATATGGCGATATACTAGGACGTATCATTTTTTGGTCTAATAATTTATCTATCTGTTTTTTTATTTCTTATTGCATCATTTGGGGATGTCTAAAGCTTTTAGTGTATATAGGATCTTCATCTTTAGTTCTGATAAAATGTTTAGTGTGTGTTGTAGCGGACAAGTTGTTATTATCGTTATGTAACAAATGAGAATATTTTTTACAAAGAGAGATAAGTTTTTCTTTTTCCTCGTTGTTTAAGTGATTAGTTCGTATGACATTAGGGTCAAAAAGAATGTTTATCGGTTTTTTTTGGTTCGGATATTAAAGTTATTGAGATTTTGAACTTCTAACGGTTTTATCAAAGGGTCGTTTATAATTAAGTTGGGTATCTCTATATGCCCATTAATGATTTTATGTATCGAAGGAGGTATAATAGAGTTATCGTTAAGTATCGTCTGGGGCAGATAAGCATATCCGTCTATTTGATTAACTGGGATTAAGTTGTTTTTCTTATTTCCTAGTTGAAATGGAATAACGATATTATTTAGTTTGATTGTATTATTTTTGTAACATATTTGAGCTTTTAAGTTTTCTAAATCGTTGGAGCCAATTAAAGCGTCAAATTTATCATGCCATTTAAGTATACGGAATTTTACAGGGTTATTTATTTTGTATTCTTGAAATATATTGAGATTAATATTTTGGTTACTGTTAAATGTAGTAAAGACAGATTTAATAGTAAAATTTTCTTTAAAAAGCATTTCTTTTGGAAAACGTTTTGCAATTTCGGGATTTACAATGGAATCCGATGCTCAGAGTCTATTAAAATTTTTAACTTTAATTTTGGTAATAATATAAATGGTAATTTAATATTATGAAGATTATTTAATTCTATGACGTGTCTTTGCTCGAGGAGGCTTGTATTGGAAAATTTTCGGTGTTTTTCTGTTCTTTAGAGTTTTTCCAAGCAAGAAATTCTTGATATTCTCGTTCAGGATAATTATTTTCTAACTCGTAAGTTATTTGAGGTAAAATCATCGTAATTATTTTCGTATTCTGCATTATATAATGAATTATCGTTAATAGGATAAGAATCGCAAAAATGGTCATTTTCTAAATTGTGAAGATTTTGGCGAATGTTTTGTCTATTAGATGTTGTTCTCGCGGACATTGGTTCCCAATTTTGATTATTTCTTATTTGTTGTATAGCGTCGCGTTGTGGCTGAGGTAATTGTTTTGGAGGAAAATTTCTTTGACTAAGGTTGTTATTTCTATTGTTATTTGGGTTAAAATTAGGTTTAAATTTATGATGGTTACTATTATAGTTATTAGAAGGTCTATGATTATTTTGAGAGAAAGGTCTTTGTGAACGAGACATTAAATTAGAATAGCGTTCGCATTGTTCTAAACATTCATGTAATGTACGAGGGTTGGTATAATAGACTGTTTCTCGATACGGTGATTGTAAACCTGCGATAAAAGTTTTCAGAGCTTCAGTAGAATAAATTTCTTTTAGAGTTTTAATTTTTTGTTCATTATCATGGACAAGTTGTACATGTTTCATTAAAATATTAAATTTCGTGTTAAGGCGTAAGTGAAAATCTCGATAATGTTCGCTAAATTTTTGTTTTTCGTTTTGTAATTCATTAAATAAGGTGTCTTCTGATTTGGCTTGACCAAATTGTTCTAAAAGAGCTTTACGTATATTTTTCCAAGTAGCGAAAGAATCAGGAATAAAATTATGAAATTTATTCGAAGTAATATACGTATGAGCTGTGTCTTTTAGTTTACTCACGATGTGGAGATTTAACAAATGGACTTGTACATTTGAGCACATAGCAAAAGTTCCAGATTCAAACAATTTAATAATATCATCTACGGTTACGATAAAAGTCGATAAAGTATCGTTCTGTTCAGGCGAAAAATAAGGAATAGTTTGACAAAAACTTTTCAATTGTTCATCCGTAATAACTGGAGCAGTCATGTTTACGGTTGTAGATTGATTAATTGAATTATTATTATTTTTTTTTAGAGATTGAGAGAAGACTGAATTCAAGTAATAATTGATCTATAGTAGTGTTCATAAATTTCGAATAATATTTCTAGTCTTTAAATAAGCGGAAAACAAAATAAATAGAATCCAACACTAGAATATTACGGTGAGGTGAAAAAGTAAAAGAAAATTCAGATATTCCCAAAAACCAAACAAAATATGTAACTTACTCGGATAGCAGCAGCTTCATACTAGGCAGTGGGCAGGAATTTTCTTTGGACTTCTTCGGGTCTTCGAATAGCCAGCAGAGTATTGAAATACACGGTAATGAACTGATTACCTCTGACTATCCTGTTCGCAGCGCCAATTAAATAATTTGGAAGCAAAAATAGCTTTTTTAAAAATGATTTATTTTATTACAAACAGTGAACTTAGACAATTACACAAAATACAAGTTACAATTTGAGCAGAGTATCGATCTGTACTTAATGAGAATTTAATCTTAATCTGGCTTCCCCGCAGCGGGCGCTGGCATTTATAGAGGCTTCTTATCTTATGTTGGGACAGGGCTCATATTCCTTAACTTCAATAAAGCTGGTAATAAATAAGGAGAATCATAATTTCCTAGATTATGAAAAAACAGCAATGTGTTAAAAATTGGAAAATCAAATTACATATACACATATTTGCAAGTAGAGTTCAAAGTTTTTCATTTTAAATTAGTATGATTCTTTATTATCAAGTCTTTAAAGAATTTATCTAAGGATATTCATTTTATATTTGTTATAATTGAGCATATAAATTAGCAGTATTATTATTAGGGGATATTAAAGTTGTATATGAATCCTGCTGTTCAACCGCTTTCAAATTTTATTGTAAATAGGGGTGTAAACGAGTAAACGAAACTTAAAGCTGCTTTTATTTACTATCAAGCTTGCAAAACCAAAAAAACAGGGCTATTAAAAATACCCAGTTTTAATATATCAAATTTTAATTTAAACATTTATTTAATTGAGTTTATTTAACCATTTTGGTACCATAGTTGTTACTGATATTGTGTGCTTCAAGTACAAATTTATCGCATTAAGACAAAAATACATATGATACATTCCTAAGAATAATTATTGTTAAAGTAAAATTGGATTTCCCTGGCATTAAAATTTAAAACGAATTGTTTTCTTTGCTAAAGAGATAAAATCAAATAATACCAGCTGAACGTAATAATGTTCTAAGTAGATAGTTCTATATAGTCTGCTAAAAATGGTTATAAACATCTTTTTAGTTTATTTTGTTTCGAGATTTGGTGTCTTGAATATTTCAGACAATTTTAGTCCATTATGATCTTAAAGGTTGATTCTCACTATACCTTCCGTTTCCATTCCATATCCGTTCCGTATTTTTTATTGTATTGACGCAATACGTAAGCTTCTGTTCCGTATCAGTTCCATACTTTTTATTCTAGAATTTATATCTTTACAAAAGTTTTATTTCAAAAATTTGTATCTTTGGAAACAGGTAATAGATTTAATTAAGAGGTGAAAGAGTTAATAAATATCAGCAAAAATGTTACAGAGCTGGTACAAATGTAAGAACTTGACAACGCTGTTTGCTGTTTCCGATACGCTTCAGTCCGTCCGCCAAAAAAACACATGGAAGGAAAGGATATGGAACGGAAGGGAAACGGAACGGATAGTGTGCATTGATCTATTCATTTACATGATATAATATTTTATGTAAACGGAAGAGAAACGAAAGGAAGCTGATATGGAAGGTAGAGCGAGAATCCACCTTAATACGGTCATTATGATAAAATATGGGAAATAGTGATAATTACAGACATACTTTACATTTTTTATACATTTTTAACTTATCTTTTATACATATTTATATTTTGCTTTATTATATTTTAGTTATATAGGGTGAACTTTATTTTACTTGAAATCACTTATAAAAAAAACAACAAAATATCCAGTATACAGGGTTGTTCACCACATACGACACGGAGTATTCTAGCTAAACGATTGGATTTTTAAAAATTGTAAATTTTGGGTTCGTTGAAGGACTATTATAGCTAAAATTTAAAAATAATTTTACAAGATACAGAGTGTCCCAAATAAGTAAAAAATATTATAGTTGTATTTTTTTAAATGGAACACCCTGTATATTATTCTATTTTTATGATTCTATGTTGCAATAATAAAAATTATACTACTTTATACAGAGTGTTCAAAAAATTATATTAAATAATTAATAGCTTTCAACGGCAATAATTGTTTAATTTAAATGGAAAACCCTGTATATTTTACATTTAAAATGAACCAGCTAAAACCAAACCAAGCCAAAACAAACCTAACCAAAGCAATTAAAACACGCTATAAGGTAAAGCGCGTCTGTTTACGAATTCCAATTGCCGAGTACTTTTCAAATCTCGCTATATTTTACAATATTTTTATCAATAAATGAAAATGGTACACTTCCGCAAGAAATTTTTTTTGCGTGTATGTATTTAGAATTTTTTTTCTAGAATGAGAAACAGAAACGTGTTTTCATGTAATTGGTTTCAGCAATTTTAAAGTTGAAAAACTGAACTGTTTCAGCCGAAAAATGTTCATGACTTTCTATTTGGAAAGCCTTCCAAGTACTAAATAAACAAATATTTCTTACATAACTGATTTCAGCTAAACTAAAGTAGCCCTGATTTCAACAATTCTAAAGTTGAAAAACTGAAAATGATGCATTTCCACAGAAAAAATTTTGTGACATACTATTCAAAAAAGGTTTTCAAATACTAAAATAAACAAATATTTCTTATATAACTTAACTTATATCATCAGCTTAACTTTCTTACATCAGCAGATGATTACAACTGATTTCAGCTAAACGAAAGAGCCGGATTTAAGCTATTGTAAAGTTGAAAAACTCGAAAAGGACGCATTTCCACAGAAAAAAAAATAAGACACTATTCAAAAAGACTTCTAAATGCTAAATAAACAAATATTTCTTACATAACTAATTTCAAGTTAACGAAAGTTGAGCCGTTATTATTTTTATTTTATACACGAAAAACACAAATTATACAGGGTGTCATTGAAATGGTGTAAAAAAAATCGGGGGGTGATAGTACTCCTAAAAATAGTAAAAAAAGTTCCTTTAAGTATAGGGCGGAAAATGCATATTAAGGGAGTTGGGGGCACTGAAAGGGTGAATTTAAAAAATGGTTGTTTTGAAATTGTACGCTTAAAAAACGAGATAAAATTTCGAAAAAAAATCCTCTGCCATAAATTTTGACCCTAAATCAAATGGTGATACTGAAAAATGATTTGGAAAAGCGGAAAGGGTAGTTTTTGCAAGGGTAGGGGATTGTTTCGGGAATAACTTTTTTGAGGTTATTTTTTTTGCAACGTGGGTTAATTTTTTGAAAACTACGTACTTTTTTCTACAAAAAAGATACTCTTATTGCACATCGCCCAGAGCGATGGTTTTCGAGAAAATTGAAGACAAAAAGAGCTCTGATGTGTTGCTAACTGGTTAATCAACATAAACTTATGAAAGTTATGGCGGTTCAAAAAGTAAACAAGTAGTTATCAAATAATTAATTGAAAAATCAAAATTTCATGATTTCTAAAACATCTTGTTGCTTTAAAAACGAAATAATCCAATTACCAAAATTCCTTATTAAAATAATGAATTACTTAATTCATTCACAGTAAATGTTCAAAGTGACCACAATTCATTTCAATGTAGACATCTGATCTTCTTCTCCACGATCTGTGTACACTGTGGAATATCCTTGGTGTTGACCGAATTTGATTGGAACAGTCAATAATGCATTGCCGTAGTTGCTCTTCAGTATTAATCGGCACTGAGTAAACCAAATTATTTTAAAACCAAAAAAAATTATTTCGTTTTTAAAGCAATAAGATGTTTTAAAAATCATGAAATTTTGATTTTCCAATTAATTATTTAATAACTACTTGGTTACTTTTGAACTGCCATAACCATCATAAGTTTATGTTGATTAACCAGTTAGCAACCCATCGGAACAGTTTGCCTTCAATTTTCTCGAAAACCATCGCTCTGGGCGATGTTCAACAAGAGTACCTTTTTTGTAGGAAAAAGTATGTAATTTTCAAAAAATGAACCCACGTTGCAAAAAAAATAACCTCAAAAAAGTTATTCACGAAACAACCCACTACCCTTGCAAAAACTACCTTTCCCGCTTTTCCAAATAATTTTTCAGTATCACCATTTGATTTAGGGTCAAAATTTATGGCATTTTTTTTTTCGAAATTTTATCTCGTTCTTTAAGTCTACAATTTCAAAACAACTGTTTTTTAAATTCACCCTTTCAGTGCCCCTAACTCCCTTAATATGCATTTTCCGCCCTATACTTATAGGAACTTTTTTTTACTATTTTAGGAGTATTATCACCCCCCCCGATTTTTTTTACACCATTTCAATGACACCATGTATTTAGAAAAATCATTTATATTTTTCTTTATTTTGAGCAACAGTATTTATTTTGTCTGCCTCAGAATAAAGCTGCTTAATAAAGGATAATCACATTCTGATAGATTATGAAAAATGGCAAAAACCTATCTATAAAATTTTCAAATTCAAATTACATAATAATATGCTATATGATACTCTTCAATTAAATTATCATGGTTGGGTTTAATTGTTCTAAATATTGTATCAATTGTTTTTCCGTTAAATACAACACGATTTCCATATCTCCATATAAATGAAAAGAGACATACTTTCCCACCAGGCCAATTCTGTTGACCAATAATTTTTACTTTTTATTGTAGGTAATTCCTTTAAGTTAGTTAGTTGATTTCAACTACCATAAACGATTTTATTCTTAATAAAGATTTTTTAAAAAGTAATACTGTGTGTTCGAGAGTTATTTCGTGTATTCGGAGTCTATCACAACTATAAAATTGAGAATGTAGTAGTTTAGGCTTTCGCGGCCATCGTTTGAAGAATTTTGTTTTTTCGGGTTATTAGGCCGTCGTCGGTTAGAATTGCTTCCTAACGTTTCGCTAGAACGAGTGGCTAGCATCTTCAGAGGTGTGTTTGCTCCGACTGCTCACACTAGACTGATGCCTCCGCGTCAGCGTAGCGCGTATTTATGCGTCGGCGGAGGGGGCGTGGCTTGTTCGGGTGGTAGTTCTTCCGGAACTGGTCTACTTCTCTGTGCTGCTACTTTAGTCCTAGATATAGCTGGATGCCAAATTCTGTTAAGGTAGAAAGTTTCTTCCTTCCTGTTGAAATGATTTGGATGTTTGTGAATTTCAACAGCTTCCCTGACCAGACGAGGATGATATCCAGATGTTGTGGCAATGACTTGGGTGTCTTCGAATTGGATTTTGTGGTCACCATCTCTTAGAGCATGTTCTGCTACGGCTGACTTCCCTGTTTACCCTAATCTGCAGTTTCTCTTGTGTTCCGTAAGTCTCGTTCCTATTGAGCGTTTGGTAGTTCCAATATATACGCTACCGCAGGAACAAGGTATACGGTAGATTCCTGCAGAGGATAATTATTCTTTTTTGTCTTTGGCTGGTCTTAAGCAGTCCCTTATTTTCCGGGTAGGTTTGTATATGGTTTTGATGTTATGCTTCTTGAGAACTTTATCAATCCTATCGGTGACCTGGGAAACATATGGAAGGAAGGCCTTATTAATGATGTTTTCCTGTTCATTGACGTCAGGTCTCCTCTGCCTAGGTGCCAGCGCCGCCTTTATTTCTCTGTCATTATAGCCATTGGCAAGAAAAGCTTTATTTAAGCGGCGCGCAAACCGGAGCGGTGGCGGGCGCGGTGGCGGAAGCGGTAGCGGTGCGGTCACAATGCGATCGCGAGAATCCGCACACCAACGCGGTCCGCGGTCATAGATAACAGAGCTAATTGGCGGTCAGTGTCAGCACCGTTTAGAAAAGATTATTACAAATTTTCATTTTTAATAATAATGAACATTGAACAAAATTTTTTTTTCCAACGTCACAGAAGTATTAATTTTTACGTAGTGATTGACAATATAAAAACACAATTTTAACGCCTAGGCGTAAAAGTAAAGCATTTTTACGCGTCAAACTTATAACTTCGCCACAAAAAGTATCATTTTTACTCTTAATAAAACAATATACAATTACTCTTGGTTTTATTAGATAAATAATATAAAATTGGTTGCGCACACACTTTTTCAATATTTTTTTCTGTATTACACATGATAACTAGGGTGATTCTACTTGTTAAATATCGTGCGAACTGGCGGGCAAATGGTGCATGCAGCGTTCTAATCTGCTGTACCGCCGTCCGCAAAGTTCCACGCGGTAGTTCGTTGCAAGAAAAGGCGGGCGCGTTCGCCAGATCGCGGTAGTGTGCTCTCTTCAATTTAGTTACATGTACCGTAACTATTCGCAACGCCACCGCATCCGCCACCGCGTCCGCCACCGCTCCGGTTTGCGCGCCGCTTTAAATGGCTTAGTTTTCCTCTTGGATGTGTTCATTAGCACAGATACGTCTTGCCCTATTTGCTAATGTTCCGATAATCCCCTGTTTTTGGCTTGGATGGTGATTTGATAGTTTGTATAAGTATAAGTACCGGTCTGTATGAGTGGGTTTTTGGATCCAAAAGGTCGCCATTTCTCTTGACAAGCACATCGAGGAAGGCCAGTTGGTTGTTTACTTTGGTTTCCATGGTAAATTTTATGCTCGGGCCCTGCGAATTAAGGTGATGAAGGAAGTCATCTAGGCTGTCACGTCCATGTTTCCAAACCACAAATGTATCGTCCACATAACGAAACCATACAGCGGGCTCCAGAACGGATGACTCTAGCGCTTTTTCCTCAAATCTCTCCATAAAGAAATTAGCAATTATTGGGCTGATTGGGCTACCCATTGCGACACCTTCTGTTTGTTCGTAATAATTGCCGTTCCATAAGAAATAGCTACCAGTCAGATACACTCGGAAGAGCTCCGCGATGTCAGGTGGGAATGATTCCTTGATTAGATCCATTGACTCGCCTAGGGGTACTCTCGTGAATAGAGATACCACTCGAAGCTTACCATGATGTCAGATGGTTCCAGTTTTATATCTTTTAGCTTTTGGACGAATTGCGTTGAGTCCTCTACATAAGAGTTTGTGTTGCCGACTTTCGGTTGTAGAATCGTAGTCAAGTATTTAGCTAAGTTGTAAGTAGGCGATCCTGGAGCACTCACTATCGGTCTAAGTGGGACACTAGCTTTATGAATTTTTGGTAGTCCATAAAGGCGTGGTGGTTGAGCTTCCGAGTTAATTAATTTTGATTTCAGATGTTCCGGGAGTGAGGAGGCCTTGATGAGTCTGTTGGTGTTTCTGACAATTAAGGCAGTAGGATCCTTCTTCAGTAACTTATAAGTCTGAGGCTCCAGTAGATCCTCGATTTTGGACCTATAATCTTCAGACTTCATTACTACCGTAGCATTCCCCTTGTCTGCCGGTAAGACCAGAATGTCCTTGTCAGCATTCAGCGATTTTAGAGCCTGGTGTTCTTCCCTAGATAGATTACTTTTTGGAGCCTTAGCAGTTCTCTATATGTTGGCTGTTTCAAATCGGATTTCGTCTGGCGAGCTGATGTTCTTTCCAAATCATTTTGCATATTTTGGTATGTTATTCCCTCAATCTTGTCCCAGTCTACAGGTTGCATGTTAACGGTAAGGATATAAAATAGGTCGATCACGTCAATGAACAGGAAAACATCATTAATAAGGCCTTCTTTCCATATGTTTCCCAGGTCACCGATAGGATTGGTAAAGTTCTCAAGAAGCATAACATCAAAACCATATACAAACCTACCCGGAAAATAAGGGACTGTTTAAGACCAGCCAAAGACAAAAGAGAACCATTATCCTCTGCAGGGATCTACCGTATACCTTGTTCCTGCGGTAGCGTATATATTGGAACTACCAAACGCTCAGTAGGAACGAGACTTACGGAACACAAGAGAAACTGCAGATTAGGGTAAACAGAGAAGTCAGCCATAGCAGAACATGCTCTAAGAGATGGTGACCACAAAATCCAATTCGAAGACACCCAAGTCATTGCCACAACATCTGGATATCATCCTCGTCTGGTCAGGGAAGCTGTTGAAATTCACAAACATCCAAATCATTTCAACAGGAAGGAAGAAAGAACCTTTCTACCTTAACAGAATTTGGCATCCAGCTATATCTAGGACTAAAGTAGCAGCACAGAGAAGTAGACCAGTTCCGGAAGAACTACCACCCGAACAAGCCACGCCCCCTCCGCTGACGCACAAATACGCGCTACGCCGCGCCGACGCGGAGACATCAGTCTAGTGTGAGCAGTCGGAGCAAACACACCTCTGAAGATGCTAGCCACTCGTTCTAGCGAAACGTTAGGAAGCAATTCTAACCGACGACGGCCCAATAACCCGAAAAACCAAAATTATTCAAATTGAGAATTTCAGAACAGTGTCATCTAGAGACCTCTAACGAAATCACTACAACGCTAGGTGCACTAGTGGTTATAGTTGCATGAGTAGAGCAAGAAAATACTATTTTTCTACACCAAGCTGATTAAATTCAGTTAATGCAAAACATAGGTTAAACATTAGTTAATAGGTTAACATTAGAATGTAAAAATGTGTGACATTCTCCCAACACTTTATTTTTTCCTTGGCACTATCCCTTCATAAAACAAATATGCTTTTTCATTATATTAATAACGGTTTTCAAGTTACAACCAACGTTAACTATTTCATTCATTATTTCTATTCTATTCATTATTATTGGTCAACCTTTAGAGCGTTATTAACCCAAAAATGTCATGCTTGATTTTTATGCGTCTCTTATCCGTTGGTGCGATGGTCCGACAGAGCTCTGATTGGTCATAGCGTTTTCGCGCCACTTTTCATCCGTAATTTTTTTACTCCAGCCCGTCAACGGAGAAAGATTGTAAGAACGGACGTTTTGACACTTTTTTGACAAATTTAATCTAACCTTAATAATATGGCACCGTCGGAAAACGACAATTTTAAGAAAGCTGGTTTTTAATAGATCTTTTGTAGATCTTAGACCAAAGTGCGGGCCGTCTGACTGCTGGTACATTACTACTACGGTTCACTTCTGAGCATCACTTCTGTACAGGGTTGGTAAAATTCGACGCTTTTAAATGGAATCACCCTTTTCTATAGGAGATAGACGAAAACTAATATCGGTGTCTGGAGCTCAATTTTCATCAAAAACATGATGGTGAAAACCGCACATCAATATCTTTTACCGTTTCGGAGTTACGGGGTGTTTTTCAAAAATGTGCATTTTTATCAAATCGCTGTAACTTTTTTGCTATGGAAAATTTTGTATTTTTGTGAAAACATTTCCAAAGCACCTTTTTACGTAGAATTTAATGGTTTAAGTATAATTTTTTTAAAATTAATAATTTAAGAGTTATCAACAGAAAAATTGATTTTTTATTTGGGACACCCTCTTTATTTTCAATTAACTGTAAAGAATTTAAAATTACCTTTCCAAAAATATAGCACACTTGATATTTTATTATAATCCCCTTCGAAATACAGAATTTTTAAAAGTTCGCCATTTTTAACTAGTAGGCTTTGGACCTCTTGATTGATGATATGCCCTTAATGAAACTCGAAAACATATTTTTCCAGCAAGACGACTCTGAACGCTGAAGTTATCAGCAAATTTTTGCAGCCAATTTCAAGAATAATTGAATAACTAACCAAGATCCTTGGCCGTCGAGGCCGCCTGACTTGTGCCCATGGATCTAATCCTATGGATATATTTGCGGAAGAATAAAGGTAGAAACTTATTCCGTATAATCTAGACAAGAATTAGAAATACTTAGCAGTTATGAGAGGGTATCTTTCACCCCCACTGAGTTAATGAATTTCGCGAGAAATGTTCAAAAACTGCCCCGTCTGTCCATAACAGAAGATGGTCGATATGTCGAACACCTGTAGCAAAATCTCATGTCTTCGTTTGCTATTTATTATTATTGTTATTAGATATAGTTTAAATGTGTTGATGTTGGTTAAATATATTTTAAATTGTTATAAAATTCTGCATCTCTCATAAGAAATATTATTTTTGTTTTAATTGATGCTCACAGCTTGAATTTTTTGCATTATAGCCGATGCCGTTCAAAGCCTACTCATTTAAAGCGGGCAAATTTTTATATACTCTATATCTTGAAGAGGAATCGAGCAAAATATCAAGTGTGTTATATTTTTGGAAAGGTAATTTTAAATTCTTTTCAATAAACTAAAAATATACAGGGTGTCCTATGTAAAAAATCAAATTTTCTGCTGATAATTCTTAAATTATTAATTTTAAAAAAATTATACTTACACCATTAAATTCTACGTAAAAAGGTACTTTGGAAATGTTTTCATAAAAATACAAAATTTTCCATAGCAAAGAAGTTACAGCGATTTATTAAAAATGCATATTTTTAAAAAACACCCTGTAACTCCGAAACGGTAACAGATATCGATATGCGGTTTTCACCATCATGTTTTTGACAAAAATTGAGCTCCAGGCACCGATATTAGTTTTTGTCTATCTCCTATAGAAAAGGGTGCCATTTAAAAGCGTTGAATTTGACCCACCCTGTACAGGGTATAC
The DNA here is from genome assembly GCF_002938485.1 of Sitophilus oryzae. Classification (NCBI taxonomy): domain Eukaryota; kingdom Metazoa; phylum Arthropoda; class Insecta; order Coleoptera; family Curculionidae; genus Sitophilus; species Sitophilus oryzae. The sequence goes on along the minus strand of NW_022147250.1, from coordinate 763,330 downwards.
CATTTTCGTGTGTTTTATTAGATTTCTCGTTTATGAGTAGAGATACAATTATGCGATTTTCACATTACTTTGCTACTTTTTTATGAAACTAAATATGTTTGTCGCAGCCTTCTTAGTTCTTGAAATACAGGGCGAATTTGTGATGCGTAGTAGCGAACAGATGTTGAATACCGATATGATGCGCAGTAGTGAACGCAACGTCTACCGGCAGCCACACGGTCCGAACTCTGTTCAGGAGAGCATAGCAAAATATACAGATATAGAAATACCCAGAGGTGGAACTCTGTAACTCATTCTAATACTAATATTAACTCTGTAACTAATATCCATCGGTAGGCGGCAATATATAGGAAAACGACCATTTTTTACCATTCGGGTGTTAGCTCAAGGTGCGTAGTTTGAGTCACCCTGTATGTTACAATGAATAGAAAGATAAGAGATTGTCGGCATTATTGCTCATACACCATATAAGGAGAAATATTAAATATGGAGTGATGATGAAGATGGCAGACAGAAGTCGTAGAACGTAAGGAACTGATAGATTAACTAATAGATGCATAAAATTACAGTATAACAAATCTACAGGGTGAGTTTTCTACCATGTTCCCAATGGGTATCTCGGAAACTACTGGAATTGGAGAGTCGGTCAAATAGGAAAAAAAAATGCAGTTTTGTGGGGACAAATATATGCACCTTTCAGATTTTTGAAAACGTTTATGGCTTACTAGATATTTCGAAAAAAAAACAAATTTCGGCTTTTTTAAAAATGCTCCCTAATTCCATTAATCCATAATCCATTTTAGACAAAAAGTTGTAGATAATCGCATCCTTAAAGCGCTAGCACACACAGCGGCATAATCGGTGACGGAGCCGGCGGCAGCGCCGGCTTTGCACACGTCCCGACAGTTGTATTTAATCCTATTGTATTTGCCGGACCACGACTATTTTACCGGATCGGAGTATATGCGAGCTAATTTATTTAGGAGCTAATTTATTTATATTGCAATCGATTTCAGGACCGGCACCGGCACCGACTTTGCCAGTGTGTGTAAAAGCGCTCTTACTGAGACGGTGATCTCCGTTTTTCCCAAAAACTTTTTATTCTTGACACAAATATGATACAAACATATGTTTTTTTAATGGAGATCATAGTTGGCCATGAGTTCATAAAAAGCGGCATGTTTTAAGCTTCTAAGTGATACAAGCTATAATATCGTGGCGAAATCAGCCCCGCTCTAATATACCCTGCTCCCCATATAACCTTCCGGAACGACAGAGAACACGCAACGATGAAACGATAGAACAGACTAGAATGAAAATCGAGTAAAATCTAGACTGTCTGTTTCTTTCGTATAGGAACCGATGCCTGTGGCGTGAAGAGGACAGAACAAATCAGGGTCGGTAGTCGTGCTCGCGCCTTTTAAAATAAATTCCTTTTAGATAAATAGTTGCAAATAAGTTTGAAAATGCTTCTTTACATGTTTTATCGTTATTGTTTTGTTACTTAGTGTAAAATAAAGTGTCTTTAAATAAATTAGACTTTTTATCCACACGGAAACGACGAAAAACGTAACTATATTTTTTTTTGGAAGAATTACTGAGTTAGAGCCAATTATTATCTTTTTTGACAAATTTCACTTAGTTGGTATGGTATTGTTATTATATTATGATTTATAACTCATAAAAAGACTAGATTGTTGAAGAATATTTTATTAAACGGTTCCTACAATTTACATTAAACAAATTAAAACTTAAAAAACTTATATCACTACAACAAATGCTCAAACAATCTGCCATTGTTTTGAGTACATACAATGCATCTTTTTAAAACTGAATTACAAGTTCACAGAACAGCGGTCGACATTATTAAACTTCTCCCATACCGCTCTTCGAGTGCTCCTCTTGATTCATAACTTTTCTTGTAAAACTTGTTGTTCAAAAAGAGTTGAACCAATAACTTCACACGCTTTTCTTCATTTGAAAAATTCATGTTTTCAATTTAGTTGCGTCTTGATAAAATATTTTTGTTTGGATGTGAAAGTTTGACATCTCTGAGAGCGACGACGATTGAACTTGTTTCCATGATTAACTAAGTGAAATTGTTTAAAAAAAATAAGAAATGGCTATATAACTAAGTAATTTTTCGAAAAAAAACATACTATAGCTTATATCGCTGAAAATTTAAAAAATAGTGCTTTTTATGAAGCCATGGCCAACTATGGTTTCCGTTAAAAAACATATATGTTAGTGTCATATGCCAAATATGACAGGCTTAAAAAAACGGAGAACAGTATCTCATTCAGGATGTGATTATCTACAGCTTTTATCTGATTTTTTTTGTCTACAATACAGGGTGGCGCCTCTCATACGACGCGGAGGCTCGAGGGAGAACGACAGTTTGTATTGAAATGAAATTTTATGAGCATTTGTCCCTTAATCGAGGGCACTTTTTGAAAATATAGAGAGTTCTACAGGATATCCCCAAAAAAAGTTACATACCAAAGTTGTGTTTTTTTGTAATGGAACACCCTATATATTAATTTATTTTGGGATTCTGGGAGAAAAATAAAGGTGAGTTTTATTAGAGAAGTATATTACTAAAATGTAAGGTTTTTGACATATTTAACATTTTCTGAAAATAAAGAACGAAATTACAATAAAAGCTATCTAAATTGGAATATAGCCTGTATAGCCTAATATGTAGTTAAAATAACTATTGAACTATAAATCATATTAAAACTTGGTCCAAAAAGTTATACAGGGCGAGACAAAATTAATATTGAACATTGGTAACCTCTAGCACGTTACTCTTTTATTTTAAATGGAACACCCAGTATGTTATTCCAATATTCAATGAGGAATTCATGTCTCTTCAAAAAAACATTAAGATTATTTATTAAACAGAAGAACAAAGATATAAAGATCTATTGACGCAAAATCATAAAAATTAAAATATCTAGGAGAATGTTTGTCTAAGGGGTTGGGAACCTTAATAATATACAATAATAATTAATAATATACCGGAATTATATACTAGGTGTTACATTTAAAATAAAGGAGTAACTTGCTTTTAAATGTGACCAATGTTCAATACCAATTTTGTCTCACCCTGTTTAATTTTTCGGGTCAAATTTTAATTTGGTTTAACATACGATGGTTATTGTAATTAAATATCAGGCTATACAGGGTAAATTATAGGGTTAATTTAGGTAGCTGTTATTGAAATATAAAATTTATTCTTCATTTTCATAAAATGTGAAATATGTCAAAATCCTTACGTTTTAGGCATATGCTACTTTAATTAAACTCACCTTTATTTTTTACCTAGAATTCAAAACTCAATTAATATATAGGATGTTCCATTACAAAAAAAAACATAACTTTGATGCGTAAGTTTTTTTGGGGACACCCTGTAGAACTTTATATATTTTTATAAAATGCTTTCAATTAACCTATATATGCTCCTAAAGTTTCATTTCGATATAAACTACCGTTCTTCTTGGAGCCTCCGCGTCGTATGAGAGGCGCCACCCTGTAGATTATAATGGAATTAGGGAGCATTTTTAAAATAGGCGAATTTTTTTTTCGAAATATCTAGTAAGCCATAAACTTTTTCAAAAATCTGAAAGACGTCTATGTTCCGTATAAAACTGCAATTTTTTTCCAATTTGACCGACTCTCTAATTCCAGTGGTTTCCGAGATACTCATAGAGAACATCGTAGAAAACTCACCCTGTATAAAAACAATTTTATCTCTATTGTGTGGACGCATCTGATTTCTAAACGTGACCGTCTGCCAAATTTTCTTTTAAACATACAAATGGCAAAGAAATAAATTAATTCTGCGCAAACAAATATTCAGGTATCTGATAACGATATATTTAACGTGTTTTTGGAAAAATTTTAAGTCGTCTGTTCCAAAAGTGCGACCATATGCCGCGGCAGACATATATGACTTGCGTTCTACTAGAGTTTTCCATTTCTTTGGCACAATTTTATTGTGGTAATAATGATGTAAGCTAATATAATTTTTTTCTTTAATTTTGACAGCTATATGTCGTATGTCGTAACGGTGAGCGTGAATACTCGGCAGACGAGCGGTTTTATACTAGATAATGCTACGCTATTGCAATTCTAGTATCAAACCTTTGATAACTTATCAGGCAGTTCATTTTACTTCCAGCTCTAGGACTATAGGCTTTATGATAATAGTGGAAATTTTGGAGTAACTAGTAACTAAGTATTTTACTATATTTATAGGTGTTTTTACTTATTAATATCGTGCAGTTTTTACTAAAACTAGATATAAGGTGTTTTCAAAAGTTTATGATTATAAAAATTACATAGGTAATATTTCTCAACAAACCAAATATTAATTGGAGAAAAAATATAATATTTTAATCATAAACTTTTAAACGTTTAGGCGTACGTTTCACAATGTTCAGGATATGCAAGTGCCACATATTTCTACACTAGTTTGTCTTACATATACCTTGTGCCCCCTTGGTTCTTAACATTTTGCTTTATTCTTATAATAATAATACGTGTGCAATCGATGACTTTGTTCTCACAAGTGCGCCATCAAAACAATAAAACATTTTCTTAATTATTAATATAATTAGCCATGTTCGTAAATGAATATATTTTAAATGTTTTTTTTTATTATAATATAAATTTTGACTGATAATATATTATACAGATTTAACTGACGTACAGTTGATTCTTGATAACTTAATGACATTTTATCGATTTGTTTTTATATTGATAATATCGCTTGTTATAAGTATATCTTGAAGTTCTATTTAAATACTCAGCCGAAAACAATAGCGTATTAGCATTACCGTTAAGGGTAGGTTCAAATTTTTTAGTTAGCAGTTAGCAATGAATTTAAAAAAAAATTGAACTTTAATTAAATAAGTTTTAATTTTTTGATCTAAAATTTTATTATCAATTTGTTGATTTTCCTATTCTTACAAGAAAGGAAAACTACTAAAATAAAACTACCTACAATACACTTATAATTTTTTAAACTCTAGACGCACCTTACGCTACCCATTAGCAAAGCGATTATGCATCAGCAAATAATAAAAAAAATATAATTACATATTTTGATCAGAATTTTGAAACAGAAACACCATGATCGATATAATGTTTCTCATACAACATCAAATATAAAATATCATTGGACCAACAAAGGATTAAAAGTAGATGGACAATATCTTAACCATCTAAGATTCGCTGATGACATAGTCCTAATAGCCAATAGTCCATTAATATTTATTATTAGTCCAATAGTCAAGAACTACAAGCACAAATTAATAAACTAAATATAGGCAGCAATAAAGTGGATCTTAAAATAAATTTAGCAAAAACTAAAGTAATGTACAACGAACTAGTGGAAAGAAAAGACATTCTAATACATAAGGGTACGAACATAGTGGAGGCAGGTTCCTGCTTTCCGGCAACCAGCGCCGTCTCTGGGGACCTATTCTTGACCACTCGCATCTTCAAATATCGCTCACAACTCGCATCTCCGAAAAAGCCATATAACAATACACGTGATGCGTAACTTTGCGTATATGCCGTGTATTGTTAAATGGCTTTTTCGGAGATGCGAGCAGGGTACGGAACTAGTTAATTAAGAGGAAATTTACCTGATTAGCTAACCTAACCTCACCTCAAACGCCGCGCCCGCCGCGCCGGCGCCGCACATAGGGGTATTTGGTGTATAAACCTGGCCAAAAGTGAAATATTTTTATTTTCATTTTTTATCTTAACTGAATACAAATCTATAAATACTAAATGTAAGCGCATTTATTAGCTTTTTTTAAGTCGTAAGTTGACTATCAAATAAATAATATATTTCAATTATAAGTATGAATTATCTTGAGTGTATTCTGAATATTTCTAAGTATAAAATAGTGGAATTGTTTGTAGTGCTTTTTTGTGTGCAAATTGTTTATAATAACTGTCATGATGGATAGAGAGCCAGCTGGCAAGTCCTGTTTTATGCCATATTTTTATTTTGAAACGTTTCCTTCTATTCTATTTCTTTATAATGTTTTATATTTAAAAAATCAGAGGCATTTTTATAAGGTGTGGTAAGGTATAACTATTCGGCAATATTCCGCATGGAAATTAGTATCCGTTCAATGCTTAAAGTCTCCAGCTTTGGAATATGTACAAAAATCTTGCCAATATTTACCACTGTCCAAAAAAACACTGATTTAAATAGATTCTTAAAGGAATTAGTCTTTACCCTATAACACCCATCCTCGCTCAAATATCGTCTATAATATACAAATTACTTTCTTGTTCTAGCATCCTCATCCAATTGCTTGGTTTTGCACAGAATGGCCCTATTTGATCGGTGGAACGGGTTTCAGAGTAGAGGAAAAAATATTGTGTAGGAAAAACAAAATGGGGTTCCATATTAGCACCCTCTCCTCTAATAATTAATATTACTTGCAAAAAAGCAAAAAAATCATAAAACATAATTTTGGCCAACTTTTAGTTCTTAATACCCTCTGTGCGCCGTCGGCGCGTGCAAAAGCAGAAATAAATAAATGTGTTTTCGTTCCGGTAAAAGCGAGAACGCCGATGAACGCTGGTTGACGGCGCCTACCTGCTTTCACTGTGAACTAGCCGATTTGATACCACGCTTTAATTTTTCAAGGTTATAAGCGCGAGGCGGCGCGGCGCTACTATGTACCCATATAGAGGGTATCCCAGAAATACCTGCAAGTATAGTTCAACCCCAGAAACACGTCTATGAGGTTTTCTCTAAATATTTTTTTTTTGAAAAATCGGAATTTTTTGAAAAATTTTTTGGAACTTTTTTTAGTTTTTATTTAAAAACCATAATTTCTTAATAATATGGCAACATAGGTAGTAGATTAAATTTACAAGAAAGAAAATCCAGAAAAGATCCAGTGGTTCTCAAACAAATCTCGAAGTATTGAAAAGAATGTGTAAGGACCAAGAACTATTGACTACAATAAAAAGACGGAAAGCAGCATATTTTGGTCATATTTTTCGAAATAACAAATATAGTTTCCTACAGCTGATCGTTGAGGGAAAGATTGAATGAGAAACGAGGCATCGGGCGTAAACCGCGGTTTTCCTGGTTGCGGAATTTGCGCCAGTGGTTTAATATAGGAGAGGCCAGTGCAATTATCCGTTTGGCTCAAGACAGGGAGGAATTCCAATTGATGGTCGCCAACCTCGGATGAGGAGAAGGCACATGAAGAAGAAGGTTCTCAAAATTTTAGCAAAAAATCATTTTTTTTGGAAATTTTCAAAGTAAAATAACTCCGTTATTTTGGACTTATTTGAAAAACGATAAAGAGAAAATATGTTTCTTTTTAGAGATCTACTACCCTTTAAAATACTTGCACTTATTCCTGGAATACCCTGTTTATAACAATACACGTGATGCGTATACGCAAAGTTGCGAACGATGTCAAGAATAGGTACCCAGATTGGCGTCGACTACCGGAAAGCGGGAAACCTGCTTGCACTGTGTTCGCACACTAACACAACACTGGAAATAACATAAGAATATACCGGGTGCGTCTCAAAAGTGGCTCACCCCCATAACTTTTTTATTTTTTCAGATAAAAAATCGAGATTTGGTATGTTAATATATGACATAAATTAGGATCGATTGACGTATTCAATTGTTTTTGGTTTCTTTCTGTTTCACCGGAAAAGACTTACAATTTTTGGTTTTTAAATGGCACATTCGGTATTTTGATTTATAACGAAAATTTGACTCGAAATACCAAGTGTGTGGTACCAAATTATTCGTAAAACATGCGTTTTCCAAATGTGCTAACGAACCGCCCTCGTTCCATTTGAAAAAATTGAGATATGATTAAAAATACGATTTGAGCATCTTTTAACCGGCCAGGACAAGGTACTAAAAACATTAGACGATCAAATCTATTTTTTATTATATTTCCAAGGCTCTTTGATAAAAAATTAGCCTGAAAAAATAAAAAAGTTATAGGGGTGAGCCACTTTTGAGACGCACCCGGTATATCTTTGGGACAACTAATACACAGCTCGGAATCTCTACTAGCAGAAATCAACAGAAAAACTTAGTATGGAGTACTTATGGAAGAAACTCAATCATATTCAAATCTAGAATGCCACTCCATCTAAAGAAGAAAACATTTGACCAATGTGTACTACCAGTCATGACCTATACATGCGAAACCTGGACACTTAAAACGGACATCATAAGGAAACTGCAGGTCGCACAACGCTCAATGGAATGAAATTATTCTGGGAATAACCAAAAGAGACCGTAAAAGAATAGAGTGGATACGAGAAAAGAGTCGGTAATAGATGTCATCCACAGAGTCAAATCCCTCCCACCAAGCATAAAACCTCACATTACATTTGCAACATTGCAGTCAATCCCCAAACAGTTTGCTTTGTAATTTTGATTTCTAAAAAAAATCTATATAAATTAAAATATAAAAATATAAAAAAATATTTTAGAGCACACAACAAACTTGTTAAAAGTTTTTCTTGTGTTTCCGCCCTTAAATTGGTATTTTTTCAGAAGATCGTAAAAACTGTTTAGAATGAAGGACCCGTTTCCCAATGGGAAAAACTAAATATCTTTCTGTTAGGTTTAAAATCCCACGTCCATAAATTAATATAATACTTGCTTTGAAACAGCTAGAAACATACGACTAGCATCAATCATTAAACCTGTAAAAGCCTAAATTTTAACGTCGAGATTATATAAGCAAAACCCCTAGAAAGCAATAAAACTCTAAGACCCTTCTCACGATAGACCTCCCACGGACCAATACAAACAGATTTTGGATAAAAACAAGTATAATTGTTAATTTAAAGATTAAAGCAAAGTTCACGTAATGATATTCTGAAAGTTAAGGACTGTCCTCCTTTTTTATCCAAAATATCCAAAAGTATGTGAAATAAATAAACATATCAGATAAAGCAGCGAAACCTAATGAAATCCAATTATTATAAATGTGATTTGTTTGGTTTTTTAAGGACAGACCTTAAAATAGACTTTAGGTAGGGTTAAATTTAATCATGTGTAATTGTGTTTATGGTAATTATAATATTTACACGGATATTAGTGATAATTTGGAAAATAACGTAGAAATGGCCATAGAACGACATCTCTGACAAGTAGGATGAACTAGACCGGGAACGAAGGGTAGTTGAGGTTTTCTTAGACCAATCAGACGGTTCCTGAAAAGCGAACCTGGAGAGGATTTGAGAATGGCTCGGCTTTTGGTGGTTCCCTATTCTCTTTACCCGCCCATTTTAAAGATTTCGAGGGTTAGGAAAATAGTTTCTTGTATCAGTTCGGTACTGACTTTTAAATTAGACGGTCGAATTTACTCCGTGTAGATCTTATATTATCCAGTGGTTTTTTTAATTGTTTTAGTAAGTTCTTTATCTAAAGATTTTCTCAAATGATATTCAATTCTCAAGTTCTAAACTTTTCATGCTTAAAGATTCCCAATTGTTGTTTTAGATTTTCTTAATATTTTTTCTTTGTTAATTATTTAAGGCTTAATGTTCTAAAAGCTTTGGTTTGGTGTCCAGTTAATATTTTTTTAACATATTAATTTTCTGGCAAGGATAATTCTAAGAGAGATTTGAATTCTATGTTAATTTTAGATAATTTAGATTAGACTAATAAGAATATTTTGTATTTTTAACTTTATCATCTCCGAGTTCTAATTTCATCCATTAATTATTTTTGATTAAATTTCCGTTTTCTTCTTTATATTTCATTAATTATAAATGTTTTATTGTTAAATCTTTTTCTTTATTTTTCTTTATTTATTTCTTTATATTAAATATATTTAGGTGAAAAATCGGCATTTTATTTCTTAATCTCACCTTTTCACTAAAATATTAAGCTATTTAAAAGAACACTGTGATAACCGGTCGAGTGGTTTAATCGAAAGAATGAGTCCGAGAGCGAATGGGTAGATCTACAAGGGGATCAATGAAGTCTTCGACAGGTTCTTGTTGTTGATGAAATGCTGACGGATGTTTAACTGAATTTAGAAAGAACCCTTACCATAAAAGTGCGATGCCTTAATTTCTATTTTTAGCAGGTTATATTTTTTTATATATATAAACGATAAACTATATTTACGCTCTGAAAAAGAGCGTGTTCTCATTAATCCAAGTTCTGCCTACCGCTCAATAAATTATTTTAAATATAGTTATATAAAGGCCACACCACCATAATATCGGACAAATCTTGAAAGTTTTGTCACACAACTTTGAGCTATCAAGAATCAAATGCATTTGTCTTAAATAATGTAACAGTATAATATACATATATATTTTATATTCATTACGAGAAATTCCATAGCAGACACCTAAATTTATATTTAAATAGAGTTAGTTTTAAAAATACTCACCGATGGCACACGTACGCAGCTCGACCAAGTTGATGACGGAATACTCACATGAGACGATTCACATATTGATGTGTCTTGGGTACGATATATTCCAATAGGTATTTCACAAGTGGTCGAACACAGTTTCTGATATAGGCGACCATATGTTCTGATCCACATATCATCCTTTCCTATTTTCATCTAGAAATAATATCAATTTACATTTGTTTTCTAAATAGAAATTGTTTCTAATTATTGCTTTTTATCTACCTATAAAACTGTTTTCAAAGTAGGTACCGGGTGGCCAACTAAGAATGGACGTCGGCTGTATCTCAGAAACTACTTATCGTATAACTTAGGGAAAACATTCTAATAAGTAAATCGATCAAGAGAAATCGCTGGAAATTATTTTAAAGTTTGAAAAATGCCCGCTAGGGGGCGTTTCTCTAATAGCGAATCAGAAAACAGGGGTTTTCTCAAAAATACGCAGGTGAACAGGTATTTTAATATTACTATTAGAATCATCGAGAAATTTGTAATTTTTTTGATATAAAGTATTTTGCTCTCTAGGCTATATTTCTCTTTGCACAGTTAAATAGAGCACAAAATTTCCAAAATATCAGCGCAAACCGCAACTTTCTAACTTCTCTCTAACCGGAGATATTAAGAGAACAAATCACGTTAGGCTGCCGCTTAGGATTATATGGTCTAAAAATTATAGTAGTAGGCTAGGAAACAAAAAGAGGTAAATTGGTTACGTCAAAATATCAAAACATATTTTTTAATTTCATTTTAATACCATTTAATTATTATTTATCCATGTTCGTTTTTGATTCGACCCCATAAATTAAAACCCAGGCATATTGAATCCGATGACCTAGCTGGCCATGGAAATATTCCGCTCCAGCGTCTCTATCTACTAAAGTAAGTGGTATCCAAGAAATATCAATTGTATGATGTCAAACAGCGCCCTCTAGCTACCACAAAAAAAATGTGGAAACAAAATTTATACTGGAGATCATTGAGGAAGAAAAACTCTTTTAAACGAGCCCTAGTTTGTTTAAATCGCGCAACCCAAACCAGAGTTATCCTTATTTTAACAAAAGCAAGTTTAACCTTCCCTAATCACTTTATTTTATGAGATAGAGCAAAATACTCTATATCAAAAAAATTACAAATTTCTCGATGATTCTAATAGTAATATTTAAAATACCTGTTCACCTGCGTATTTTTGAGAAAAACCCTGTTTTCTGATTCGCTCTTAGAGAAACGCCCACTAGCGGGCATTTTTCGAACTTGAAAATAATTTCCAGCGATTTCCTTTGATCGATTTACTTATTAGAATATTTTTCCTAAAGTTCTACGATAAGTAGTTTCTGAGATACAGCCGGCGTCCATTCTTAGTTGGCCACCCGGTGCATAAAAGTGAAAGATAGAAAAGCTTTTATATAAAGCGGTGTAAGAATCAAGGAAATAGTGTGATATTTTCACAGTTAGTTGTGATATTTAATTTATTTAGTGAGATGAACAGTTTAAGAGCTGAGTTATCTGAGTTAAGAGTCTAAAACTATATGGAAATCTAGAATATGAAACAACAGAAAAATCTAGGAGATGAAATAAAGATATCAGTCAACATTACAAGGTGAGAACGAAAAATGTAGTAAGAAATCGAGTTTGTAGGAAATTCTGCGTATTTTTATTTTCGATAGAGACGCTATTTTCGAAAACTTTATTATTCTATAGTTTAATTATAATACCCCAGTCAAATTAGTTAAAAAAAGATACATCGGTGGAAAAAATTCCCACAGTTTTGAGAATGATTTTAAACGATTCCTCTATACTTGGGCTGATATGTGTCAAAAGACCCCGAAGATAGCTCGAGGAGTGGGGGGGAGTTAAATGTCAATTTTTTCACTTTTTTGTTTATATCTCGGAAACTGTGACTGAAAACACTATAGATACAAAAATAAAGCCGACGAAATGCTCTATAAAAATGATTCTATACATTTTTGTTCCTGGACTTATGGTTTCCGAATTATGCCCTTTACAAATTTAGGTGCTAAATCAAATGGCATATTCCAAATCCGTACAAACACATTTCTTTTTATTGCACGTTTTTTATTCAAATAGTGGTGAAGAAGTACGATATCATGAGTATTAAGTATTAAGTATAACTTTTAGTATATACAGACAGTCCTCGTACTTACGTCAGGTTAGGTTCTTCAAAATTGCGCCTTAAGTCGAAACGACGCAAGTCGAATCTTATTTTAAAAAAGTATTTTTAACTATCCATAATTGTAAATATAATACTTATACTAATATGGCAACTACAGAAATACCAGAGAGTAAAGTAGACATACTTAGAAAGTATATATTTATTTTTTTGGTTGGAACTTTTATTGTGGGTGTCGTCAAAAGTCGTAATAGTTGCTAATTAAGTAATGATCAACACTGTCCCGCTTTTTCATTATGAGGATCTGTCAACCCTGCTTGTATGTTGCTAAAATTTTATTGTTTATGTCCAAACTTCTTTTAAAATTTGGATCGTTCTTTTCAAAAAACCACGTAACTCGAAACAGTGGGACGTAACTTTGAGGAATAGTGAAAAAAATTTGTTCGACGTAACTCGAAACGACGTAACACGAAACGACGTAAATCGAGGACTGCCTGTACTGTGATTTTATAAATTTTAGACGTGATGCGTTCACATAAACCACTCCTTGAATGCGTAAGTTATTTGTTAACACAAATCATGTATTCTGTTCATTTATTCTGCTTTTATATTTTTAGGCAATTAAAAGAAAAAACCAAACTAGTCAGAGAGTTGCATCTCGGGAATAATCGATCAAAACTCTAGAGGTACACGGTTGTTATTGTAAACTGTCTTTAGATATACATTTTATTTCACTGTTGTTACGATTCGAGGACGTGAACCTTCCTGGATTATTTTTGTATATAATTAATTAGTTAAATAAAAGCCTAGTGTTACGTTATAGTTAATTGTGTGTTTTATTTTCTTTTCATTTCATCACTCCCTGGTATCTCCACTGTATAAAAGCTACCCGTATTGGCACTAGTGTTCTCTCAAACACTTTAAACATTGGGATGGCGCCCGAGGAACCGAACCAAGGCAACTCGGCGTCCGTGACCTTTCTCTAAAACGGGGGAGTCTCACAAGTTTCAGAAATTACACTTTTATATGAGCTTTTAAAACTTTTTGAAATTCTGCTAGGGAATACTGATACTATATTGGTAAAATGGATTTGTAGTGCAGATACGTTTATAGAAATATTACACTTGCGCCAGCTGTACCTACAGGAAGGACTCATGTAGCATATACTTATTATACTACAATTTTTGCAGCTGCGCTAAACGCTGTGTGTGTGGTGTACTTTCTTTACCGTAAGGCAGGCATGCATATTTTATATCTTTAACTTGCTGTTATTGTTAAATCGTGTGTGCACTAGTGCTCTCCAATGGAAGACAAAAAGTCAGGATGCAATGAAGACTTGAAAGATAACGTAAGGACCCCTTAATTTTACCATTATTAATATGAAAGGTTTAATTTTAGACTTTAAATGGATTTAAATGCGAAAATACAATATGAGAAATAGTGTTAATTTTGTCAACCTTGTAACTCTTAAAATGTTAGACCTATTAAAAAAATGCATTCAACTAATTCGGTAGAGAATGTTCTGAGCTTCAATTTTCTATATAGAGCGTTTTTCGGTAGATGTCATAGTTTCCGAGATATAAGCAAAAAAGTGAAAAAATTGACATTTAACCCCTCTTCTCTCCTCGAGCTCTTCATCTATCTTCGGGGACTTTTACACATATCAGCCCAAGTCTAGAGGAATAATTTACAACCATTTTCAAAACTGTGGGATTTTTTTCCACCGATTTGTCTAATTTGATTGGGCTATAAGCAAAAAAAAAGAAGTAATACCACACACGTTTTTATTATGTTGTTGTTTTAATATGTAAAATGTGAACGTCTGTGGTAACTTTAATTGTATTTTTGTTTGATGATGCTCGTATAAGCGAAACACGTCCCAGTTTAGTTTGAGCAGATTGAGTGCAAAGTTTTGTTCTTAAATATCTACTCTACATATTATAAACGCGTGTTCAAATATTAATCTTGTGGAATATATATCAACATAAAACGAGATGTAATTAACGAAATATCATCGTAACAACAGCTATTTAAGGAACGTCTTCGTTAGGGATCGGCAAGACAAGAAATCTTGTCTTGACAAGCAATTTCTTGTCTTGTCTTGAAATATTTTCAAGAATTAAAAAATAATCTTGTCTTGACCATTTCTTGAGAGTTGATTTCTTGTCTTGATTCAAGAAATCTTGAAATTTCTTGATATCTTGACAAAAGGGGAACTCCCGTTTAAAATTCATTTATTAAAGGGGAATCCCCTGTTTAAAAGTCGCGGTGAGATTGGTTAATGTGATGTTTATGCTTTATGCGTAAAATCGAAGGTCAGCCATCTAATTTTACGCAGTAAATTGTGTCTAGCCCCAGTAAGGCAACTATTAAGTTTTGGTTAGCGTGGTTATTTGGAGGGTGTTAATTCATTGGTTAGTTGGTTATTTGGTGGGGTTGGTTGGTTTTTACTAATTTATATTTGTTTTTTAGATATTCATTGATTTTCTTTATTTGTTTGTAATAAATTATATAGTACGCCATAGCTGTTCTGCATCCGTTTATGTCAAAAACTTAATAGCTTAATAGTTGCCTTGCTGGGGCTAGAAACAAATTACGGAGTACGTTTTATAATCAGTACGGAGTTCATGTGCCTTATAATTCATGGCTCTCAAACACTAGTTTCAACTTTTTAAGCAGCATTTACCAACCGTAAACAAAAATAATTTTTTTAGAAGCTGTTCTTGTTATCATGTTTGATGTGTTTGCTATTTTGATATGTATTTTTATTATTTTTTTTGCAAAACAAATATTTTTGTACTTATTGCAGTTTTTTTAAATATCTAAAAAATTTAGTATTATGTGATATGTTATAGCCTAAGATGTTGACTTAAAGACTAAAGAGAACTTTCTAAAACGGGTCTACTTCAGTGGCGTACATTAAAACGTATAATTTTTTTTATTTTAAAAGTTTTACGTTAATTCAAAATGTCTGTATGCCACCGAAGTACACCCGCTTTGCAAAGTTTTTTTTATTCTAATATCGTAGGCCATAACATATCCAAAAAATTACAACAAAAACATTTAAAAATAAAAAAAATTATTAGGCATTAAAAAGGTTCCAATTTAATTTGGCCCACAGTATGCCAACTTTGGACATCCGACTTTGGACGTACTTATATCAACTTTGGACATTGAACATCTGACAAAGTGCCGCTTCGTACAAATATATTTTGCTTAATATTTTTTTTATCCAACAATTAATGGATATTCATATGTATAATATACAAATACCTAAGTAAATGAGGATTTCTTTTTTATTTTATATTTTCAAGAAATTTCAAGATTTTCTTGATTTCTTGTCAAGAAATCTTGATCTTAAGTAATTTCTTGTCTTGTCTTGAAAACCAAAAATCATTTCTTGTCTTGGTTTCAAGACAAGATCAAGACAAGATCAAGAAGTTGTCAAGAAAATGACGACCCCTAGTCTTAGTTACTTATTTCACTGAGATTTACTGAAAAAAAAGTCCCGGGTACAGATACCGTCACGTTGTGGAAATAGCTCAAAACGAAGCAAAATTGAACTAGGCAACAGGAAACGCCAAAAAAATCCCCCCACGCCCTCCTCACGAATAGTTTTTAGGCACTTTTAAGAATCGAAAGTAGGTCGACGCAAACCGAAGTGGGTCAAGACAACTGAAAATAAACAGAAATGTATTTTTTACATTATATCTTTTATAATGTAAAAACATTTTCTTTACATATACCTCTACATTATTCTCCGCATAATGTAGAGGCTGTTTTAGAAGAATTGACGCCTTTTTTGAATAGCAAAAAAAGCACAAAGAAAACATTATTTTGTATTTTTTTAATGTTACGTCACGAAATTTTGTGCCCAAAATAAAAATACAATTTGACTAGATTATATAAGACGAGTAATAATAATAAGTGTAATATGATTACAAAAAGTATAATATGTTAGCAGTGGCGGATACAGAGGGCGGCATGGGGCCCAGACCCCCCTAAAATCTATGAATTGCGCTAAATATTGGGCTTTTGGGTTAAAAATGGCGTCCTAAAAAGCATATTCTACATTACTTTTTATTTGCCCCCCCCTAAAATAAATTCCGTACCGTATTCCTGTATCCGCACCTGTATGTAATAATAATGAATTAAAAACTATAACAGCTATAATTTTAATTTTATATATTATTTAATTAGGTAATTAAGGATCAGGCCAGAATGGAACTTGTGTATGTTCCATAACCCGTTTAATTGGTAGTTGGCCTTTTTTTAAATTACCTTTTTGGCTTTTATAGAGAATAATAGATAAGTACTTAGATAATATTAAAAATATAATTTAAGAACATTAGACAATTTTTTTGCTCATTTTTCTCACAAATTATAAGTCGATTTTTTGTTAGGTTAGTTAGTTTACATGTCCTTTTTCTTAAACGCTTGTCTTTTGAACTCAACAATTTATGCAATCAAAAGAAAATATAAATAATATTTAACTATGACGTGCTATGCACTATACTAGTAGCATTAATGGTTGTGCTGTAGCTATAAGAATGCTTACTGAAGTTAGAAATCCGGAACCTGGAGCTTGATCAATACCAAGTAGCAATCTAACAAACGTTATGACGTAATCCTTAACGAATGCTTGATATAATAGCGTATCAAGCATACTAGCACTAAATACACTACCAGCAGCAAATGGTAACCTAAACATATAGGATATATGAGACCCCCTTTCTTTTTCTCTCTAAAAAAGAACATAGTATTAATTTTTTGTTGTTTATTGTCCATAAATGAAAATAAATATTTAGTAATAGTTAATTAAAGCATAAAGTGAAGAACACAAACACAATCATTATAAATATCGCGAAAAACTGGATAAAATGGCAACTGGGCCATTCCGTCGACCCGGTGTATATCCTTCAAGAACGGTAAACTAATAGGATTGCTCATCCTCATAAGACATACGTTCGCCTCTTCCCGCGCTTCAGCTGACAGATGTGACGTCATTGTAGTCCTTGTCATGATAGTGTGTATTATTAGTTGCCTATGGTAAACTTACAAAAATAACAGCTGAGAAATTTTGAGTTAATTATTTTGTCAATTTTAATGTGAAAAAGGTGTTTTTAAAGTTTTTAGAGCTATAGAGTGTATAAATACGTTCATTTTGTGTTGTGGATTGTGATAAAGTGCTTACTAAGTGCCTACGATATTGTTTATTAATTATTTTAAAGCAAAATGGAAGTACTTTAAAAAGAATGCCTGCAAAAGGTGATGCTGGGAACTGCTGTTCTTAAAATTGCATTATCCGAGTATTTAATACGATTTATTCAGTTAATTTTATATACTGCATACATATAAGGGGTTTAAATAAATAAACTAAATAATGAACGTTTTGCATCCGGCAACCAATAATGCACGTGTGGGTATTATTGGTTGCCGGATAAGGACTAATAATCATGACAAGGACTACAATGACGTCACAAAGCGAGGAGTTTTCGCATGCACCTGGCAGACACTTTTGGCTGAATGAGCAGTCCTTTTAGGTTAACTGTTCTTGTATATCCTTCTTTGTTCTTTATTCTGTTCTGTATATATCAAACCAGTTTTGAAACCAATTATTTTTTTTTAGTTTAATAAAATATAATCTTTGTTTTGCATAAAATTTAATGTAACATGATAATTCTCAAAATTAAATAGAAAAATATAGAGTAAAAATATAACTTACTTTTTCCATTTTGGAAAGATGAAGAGCATATTTGTCATGTGCTCTAAATTGCATAAACCTCATATTCGATGATTGAGACAATTCCGTAATACTTTTTATGCTAGGAAAAAACCTATAACCAAAATAATTACAATGAAATACTAGAACTCTTTTAGATAAACCTACTTAAACATAGTTTGTACAGCAACTATCGTATTACAGTCTGATAGAGAATCTTCTTCGGCAGAGTTAGATAGTTCTTTATTTACAACAACGACATTTTCGGCTAATGTTATTCCAGCACGTAGGAGGTCGTCTAAACTAAAAAAAATATAATATAAATTTTAAACATTATTTAAAAATTGTTTACATTTGCCATCCAAAGTCATAGTTTCAGTATCAGATAAATTTAGTAACTTTAATGATTGTTGAAATACTTTGATGCTACTTCGGTACTATTACGAATAAATGGAGTCATAGAATACATAAATAGCGGCAGTATTTTAGTTTCAATGTTTGACCACGTAAATAACCACAATGAGACATATCAAGTAGCACTTAAAAGAATTAAGTACAGGGTGTCCCATTTTAGTTGAAATCATACGATATCTCCGTTATTTTGAAGATGAAGGGTTCGGTTTGCACAAACCTGTGCCACTTTTTTGTCAAACGGAAGATGCCGCACACAAAATTTTCATAGCTCTCTTCGTTTCTGAGTTTTGAGCTACAGGGTCTTTTTTGAAAATTTTGCAATTTGGGACACCCCCTGTATCTCTGTTATTGCTAAAGGTATTGAGACGGTGAAAACTGTTCATTGTAGAATATTTACGTAGAATACAGTGGCGTAGTCTGTTACTCTACGAAAATAATATTTTTAAAGATATGAACTAAAGTTATGTTTTCTTAAATGGAACACCCTGAAAATTTAACAAATTATATGATCTTGCCTGCTATAAGCTTCTCAAAAATATATAACACTCTATATTTATTTTCACTATTTAATGCAATATTTAAAAAAAAAATATTAAAAGATCATATTTATTAGTAGGCCATGATTGATCATAAAAGAAACTAAATAATTATTGAAAGTATACTGCTATCTGTCTCTTGTTTTATTTTGAGAGCCACTAATTAATTCCTTATCTATTAGGGAAACTTAAATCTCTACCGCTATTTGTAAATCTTGGAAGCTATCGTATCGGAACTTTTAAGTATTCCTTTAGCGAATTTATGTAAAATATACTTTCAGCATGAAGGAGCCCCCCCTCACAACTTAATTTACAACGAAAATATTAGAATTTTATTAAATTATTATTTCCCAAGTCAATGAATTGGAAAAAATGTACCCATATGATGGCTTCCCTGATTCCCGGATTTGTCCGTTCTCGATTTCTGATTTTGTTTTTTTTTTGAAATATGAAATATATCGTGGCAACTAATGCGATGTCAAACATCTGGAAAATGCCTTAATAATGCAAGTTTTTAGATATTTGTAAACCCATTCCATTATTATATACTCCCTTATAAAAAAGAGAAAAATATATTCAGATGTTCAGTGGTGATGTTCAATTCCAAATAAAATGTTAATATGTGTATGTCTATTTTAGTAAATACAATTTTGATTTTGTTATTTATCACGGCCTACTAATAAGAAAACGATATATTTTAAATATTGCAGTAAATAGCGAAAATAAATATAGAGTGATATACAGGGTGTCCCAGGCTGAGCGTGCATTAGAACTTTCTAGAGAACAGCAATATCTAGATCGGAGATTTTTTGCACATCATTGTTTCACAATGAGATATATCGATTAAAAATATTTTCAATATGGCGGCACTTCCGGAAGTACCGGAAGTTGACAGCAACTTTCTTATTTTAAATGGGTACCCTCATTTTTTATTACATACTTAAATTCTCTGTAAAATTTTATGAATTTTGATATCAAACACTCTATACCTAACATTAACCGTTTTTGAAAAAAAAATATTTAAAATATTTGGACAAAAAAAATTGCCTGTCAAAAATATGTGTATAGCCGAAACGTCAAAATTAGTTGTTACCACAGCCACTGTGTCATAAAGAGAAGACATGTGGCTATCTATTTCAAAAATTACATTGTTCGAACGTTATATAGTAATGACGTTAGCTGTCATTGAATTGAGCGATTAAAAAATTATCATAAATAATTTTTTTCAAATGGAAACCCACTTTTTTTATTCCACTAGTATAAAGGCTTTTCAATTCGTTACTTTTTGACCATACATGTTCCTATACCTAAAATAAATTGTTTTTAAGTTATTTAAGATTTGGTTTTAAAGCGTATATTTTTTTTGATTTTAACCAGTAGCCTGTGACTTTAAACGTCTAGTAGATGTGGGCATGTCATATTGTGACACTTTGTTCAAAAAGCAGTATGTTATCGATCATCATTTCCAAGCCAATTTGCACTGTTTTTTTTTCGATCATAGGATATATTATTAATAATATCAACTATTACATATCACTAAAGAGCGAAAATACGAGATATATTTTTATAAATACACTTTTTTAAGCAGGCAGTATTTATAGTATAGAAAATTCAAATAATTCGTTTTCTGATAGATGGAAATACATTGTCTGACTGTTTGACACTTACTGTCAAAGGAATCTAGATAAAATCAAGAAAAATATACGTTTTCAAACTAAATCTTAAATAACTTAATACCGATTTATTTTAGGTATAGGAACATGTATATTCAAAAAGTAACGAATTGGAAAACCTTTTCACTAGTGAAATAAAAAAAGCGGGTTTCCATTTGAAAAAAATGATATGATAATTTTTTAATCGCTCAATTCCATGACAGCTAACATCATTACTATATGACATTCAAACAATTTAATTTTTGAAATAGATAACCACATGTCTTCTCTTTATGACACAGTGGCTGTGGTAACCACTAATTTTGACGTGTAGGCTATACACATATTTTCGACAAACAATTTTTTTCGTCCAAAAATTTTAAATATTTTTTTTCTCAAAAACGGTTAATGTTAGATATAGAGTGTTTATATCAAAATTCATAAAATTTTACGGAGAATTTAAGTATGCAATAAAAAATGGGGTCACCCATTTAAAATAAGAAAGTTGCTGTCAACTTCCGGTATTTCCGGATGTCCCGCCATATTGAAAATATTTTTAATCGATAGATCTCGTTGTGAAACAATGATGTGCAAAAAATCACCGATCTAGATATTGTGGTTCTCTAGAAACTTCTAATGCACGCTCAGCCTGGGACACCCTGTATGTATATATATATACAGGGTGGCGCACCCCATTCGCCTCGGTTGATTATACGAAAACGGAAAGATGTAGAAACAAAATATTTTATGGGTATATGTGGGGAGGCAATATGCACAATTTAACATTATTTCGAAATATACAGGGTGTTTCAGAACTAAGATCCATACCAAAGTTATATTTTCTTATGGAACACCCGGTATTTTATTTCATTTTTGGATTCTTGGGCTCAAAAAAAGGCAGTCCTTCTATCTTCACGAATAACGGAGATACCGTATGATTTCAATCAAAATGGGACACCCTGTACAAGGCGTCCCACTAATAGCTCACGGCTATATCTTGGAAAGTATTAGCCGTAGAACCTGCGAAAAAAAGTATTTATAACTAAAGAGGCCATGATAAATTGCCGGAAATTATTTTCAAGTTTGTAGAATGGCCTGTAGAATGCGGAACTGCTATGACAAATAAGAAAATGGCATTTTTACAAAATTCTGCCTAGATAAGGGATACTAATCTTAAGATTAAATAATGGCGTCATAATCTCAAGCAAATTTCATTTTTTTTGTTTAAACGATTTTGCCCTATCTACAAAATAAAGCGGAGGTAAAATAATTTAAAGAGATGGAGCAGGTATTCTTATTAAAACTCTCGATGAATTCCCCATCTTCTCAATGAATTCCAAAATTAATTTTTCTAAATTCTAATTCCTAAACTTAGTATATGTGCATAGATGTAGATATACGTACCAGTCTATTGATCCCAACATCCAATACACCAAGGGAAAATACGAAATTGAATCTAGGAATGCAAAATCGGGTCGTCTCTCTAATAATAAAATAACGGGATTTAGTGAAGTCTTAGGACGAAAATGAGCTCTTAAAGGAATAATAAAATTGTATATGCCATTTGAGGCAAAATCTGCTGCTAATATTATAGTTTTATTTTGCCATTGATAATCTCTTGCATTCCTAAAAGTAAAATAGTCGTCTTTAATACCATGAAGATTGATTAAAAGTAAGTAATGCATTTTTTCTAAACATATTTAGGTATTATGTTGCCAAAAAATATTTATACGGGATCAATAACAAAATAACCCTAATAACAAATAAAATATTAAAATAAATAATAAAATTATTTTGACATGTTGTAATTTGTTTTGTGGTTGTTTCTTTAAATTGTTACTTTATTACAAATTAGACTGATAGATGATAAGATCAATTAAATAAAAGGGTAAATTTTTAGCTACCCCCATAAATTATTAACTAACAAATCAACATCAAACAATAAATTAAATAAACTAGCTCTATCTGGTTTATACAGGGTGAGTTTCCTACGATGTTCTCTATGGGTATCTCGGAAACTACTGGAGATAGAGAGTCAGTTAAATGGGGAAAGAATTGCAGTTTGGTGGGGTCATAAATATGCGCTTTTCAGATTTTCGAAAAAGTTCATGGCTTACTAGATATTTCGAAAAAAACAAATTTTGGCTATTTTAAAAATTGTTCCTAATTCCATTATAATCTATTTTAGACAAAAAGTTTTCAGATAAAAGTTGTAGATAATCACATCCCTAATGAGATTGTGTTCTCCGATTTTTTCTAAAGCCTGTCATTTTTGACATATGACACAAACATATGTTTTTTTAAATGGAAACCATAGTTGGCCATGACTCCATAAAAAGCGCCGTTTTTTAAGCTTTTCAACGATATAAGCTATAATATGTTTCTTTCACAAAATTACTGAGTTATAACCAATTCTTATCTTTCTTGACTAATTTCACTTAGTTAGCCATGGAAACAAGTTCAATCGGCGTTGCTCTCAGAAATGTGGAATTGTCACATCCAATCTTTGTAAATTAACATAAACAAAAATTGTAAATAAGAGTTTTTTAAATGAAGAACAGCGTGTAGAATTATTGGTTCAACTTTTCTTGGCCATACAGTTTCGAGGATATGTTGACCGGTGAACGATACGTTTTTTAGAAAACGGTTTTCAAGACATGTTAGAAAAGTTAAATTTATATACTCGCGCATTAATACAGTGGTTCCAACATGACTTTCATTATGACGCACCAACCTTCCCCCTACAATGAAAGAAATATTATTTAAAAAATTATTTATATCATAATTATGTAGATTCAGGGAGGTGGACCAATTGCATGGGTCACCTGACCTATTCATTTTAGATTTTTTTATGCGGTATGGTTAACAACAAGGTTTACAAAACAACTTATGAATTAAGAGAGGCACTCGAAGAGGCGGAACAGGAGAAGTTTAATTAAGGCGACCGGTCGTTCTGGGACAATAGTTAGAAATTCAGTTTTAAAAAGATGCATTTATGTACTCAAAATAATTGCGGATTTTTTGAACATTTTCTAAAATAACTTAAAGTGTACGTAGTGATATTATTTTTTTGAGTTTTAGTTTGTGTAAGCTAAATTGTAAAGAGCCGTTTAATAACATATTTTGTCTTTTTATAAGTTATAAATCACAACAAAATTTGGACACCATTGAAAACCGTTTCTAAAAAACGTAAGTAACTTTCACCGGTCAACGTATCCTGTATGGCCAAGAAAAGTTGAACCAATAATCCTACACGCTTTTCTTCATTTGAAAACTTTTTATTTACAATTTTTGTTTATTTTAATTTACAAAGATTGGATGTGACACAATTTCACATTTCTGAGAGCAGCGACGATTGAACTTGTTTCCATGGCTAACTAAGTGAAATTAGTCAAGAAAGATAAGAATTGGCTATAACTTAGTAATTTTGTGAAAGGAACATATTATAGCTTATATTGCTGAAAAGCTTAAAAAATGGCGCTTTTTATGAAGTCACAGCCAACTATGGTTTCCTTTTAAAAAAACATATGTTTGTGTCATATGTCAAAAATGACAGGTTTTATAAAAAATTGGAGAACACAAACTCATTAGGAATATGATTATCTACAACTTTTATATGAACATTTTTTGTCTAAAATAGATTGTAATGGAATTAGGGACAATTTTTAAAATAACCAAAATTTGTTTTTTTCGAAGTATCTAGTAAGCCATGAACTTTTTCAAAAATCTGAAAGGCGCATATTTATGACCCCACAAAACTGCAATTCTTTCCCCATTTAACCGACTCTCTATCTCCCGTAGTTTCCGAGATGCCCATAGAGAACATCGTAGGAAACTCACCCTGTATAAGAATTACAGAGTAGTGTACTACTTTTTTATAATTATTGGGTCCCTACCAGTTTCCACCTGCAGGTATAGTCTTAAAGTATTTTGAGGGTCTAGTTGGAGCTCTAGTTTCAAAAAAAACTTTTTTTTTAATCTCAAAAATGAAAATCCAGTTAAAACCCAATCATCCACACTGTAAAAAGCAAAGCTATATGACCAGATTGAACGTACGGGGTCTAGAGAACAACGATACCGCCGACGCCCTCCGGGAAGCCATCAAAGAATCACTTCCACCGATAATTTCAATCTCAATCGTGGATGCTGAACATGGCTGGACACAACTAAGAGATGCGATTCACAAAACCAGCGCAGCAGTACTGGGAAAATCCAACAAAAAGAAACAACCAGACTGGTTTAACGAAAATCAACCGCATATACAGGCTTTGTTGGAACAAAAGCATAGAGCACATCAAGCCGTTACTGCAAATCCACACAATCCAAGACTAGCACACAACTTTAAGGCAGCCAACAACACGCTCCGAAGAAACCTGCGCCAACTAAAGGATAACTGGTGGTCGCAAAAAGCTAGTCAGATTCAGGAGTATGCCACGCATTACGACTATCGTAAATTCTTCGAGGCTGTAAAAGAAGTATACGGTCCAACTAAGAAGGCAAGATGCCCAATCATGGCACAAAATGGTGAACTTCTAAAAGAGGAAGAACAAATCAGAAACCGCTTGAAAGAGCATTACAGCCATATCCTTAACCAAGAAAACAACCCCAATATGGAAGCACTCAACATAATACCTCAGTATATCAGCCTCGATGTATTAGACATTCCAATAACAGAACAGGAAATAAAGGACTCCATAAAACAGCTTAAAAACAACAAATCAGCTGGCTGTGACGCGATTCCGGCGGAAATCTATAAGTGTGCAAGTAAAGAACTTATTGGTGATCTAAAGGCTCTCTTTGATGTCATATGGGAAAGCGGAGAGGTACCTCAGGACTTTTGCAACGCGAATATAGTGAATATATTTAAGAACAAAGGAAGTGCATCAGACTGCGGAAACTACCGAGGAATTTCACTACTGGCTATCGGAGGAAAAAGAAATGTTGAACACATACACATGGGCATACGAGGCCTTGGGACTTAAGCTGAACATCGATAAAACTAAAATCATGTGCACTCCCCCGGAAGATCACAACAATGCTATAAAAATCGGAGATGAGCTGTTAGAATATGTAGCGGAATTCAATTACCTCGGCAGTTTGATTTCGGAAAAGGCCAATATCGACTCTGAAATTCAGCACAGGATTAGCAGCGCCTCAAGAACATTCTGGAAATTAAAAGGCGGGGTTTTCTACAATCATGACTTGAGGACAAAAACGAAACTTGCGGTGTACCGAGCGATAATAATTCCCACCATGTTATATGGAAGTGAAACCTGGGTGCCGTACCGTCGACACATGAACGCATTAAACAAGTTGCAACAGAGACATCTTAGACAACTCTTAAGAATAAAATGGTTCCATCATGTCTCAAACGTATCGGTCCTTGAAAAAGCTAACTGCGAGAGTGTTGAAGTCATGATTACAAAGTCCCGCTTAATATGGGCTGGTCACGTATGCAGAATGCAAGAAAACCGCATACCAAAATCTCTGCTTTATGGTGAACTTGTAGACGGTAGGAGGAGGCCGGGTAGACAACTCAAAAGGTTCAAGGATATTTTCCACGAAAACTTAAAGGGAATTAACAAGCAGAATGAGTGGGAAGAGGCAGCTCACAATAGAACGGAATGGAGAAGAATGATAAAGTCAGTTAACAGCGCCAACCAAAAGGTAAAGAGGCAACAAAGCAATGAGATTTTTGAATGTCTGGAGTGCGGTAGACAGATAACATCACGTATCGGGCTTTTCAGTCACAGAAAAGCTCATGAAAGAAAACGCCTTGCGTGACCATCTTCTGATGCGTGCAAATACTCGTCAGCGAGTAATGGCGGTATGTATGTAGTTTCAAAAACGTTACAGCAATTACAAGAAATGCTGAACACATATACCTGGGCATACAAGGCTTTGGTCCTTAATGCTTAAGCTGAACATCGATAAAACTAAATTCAGTGCACTCCCCCGGAAGATCACAGCGATGCTATAAAAATCGGAGAAGAACTATTGGAATATGTAGCGGAATTTAATTACCTCGGCAGTTTGATTTCGGAAAAGGCTAATATCGACTCTGAAATTCAGCATAGGATTAGCAGCGCCTCAAAAGCATTCTGGAAATTAAAAGACGGGGCTTTCTACAATCATGACTTGAGCACACCAAAACAAAATTTGCAGTGTACCGAGTAATAATAATCCCTACCATGTTATATGAAAGCGAAACCTGGGTACCGAGCAGCGGCGTGCGGGGACAATTATAGGCGGGGAAGCGAATCGGTAAAAAACCCTATTTCGAGACAATACTTTTACATTTTCTTAAAAAACTTACCTTTGAAAATTCCGAGGCCAGTTCCATTGTTGGATTAAAATTCTATCGAAAATTGTTAAACAAACAAAAACACATAAAGTTATAATTGTTAAAATACGATATTTAAAATTAATTTTCCGAAGTACTTGACTTTTTTTGACCCGTTCATTATGCAGTTTGCTACTAATTTTTAATTGATTGTTCCAAAACTTTTTTCTTTTATAGTAGCAGTTAAATGTCCTTTACTATTGACATGCCTTTTTACATTTTTGTGAAAATTATTTAAATCTGTAATCCCGGCTACGTTCGAGTTAGTCGTCTCACTTATATTAAAAAGTAAACAGGGCCAACAAAATAATCTGGATAATTTATTGCAGCCGATTAACCACTCATATTTGTCGTAAAACACAACATGAAAATGTCTAGTGAATTTTTTACCGACTTCTCCACTCTGGTCTCCAAATTGATAGGAACCGTTGGCATACCAGACTTAATAATGTCAGTTTTTTCTTGGAAGTTCCGACTAGAAAATCCCTTTTTTAATAACACACATACAACACAAAAACAGTCTAAATTATTGTCCACAATAGCAGAAGCAGAAGATTGTCCTTCTTGACCCTCCATTACAAACGAAACAATAAACACTAAGTTAAATCCGAAAAAAATACTATATTACCTATAAAATCGCAAGCGAACCCGTCCCAATAAATTAAAAGTCGAGGAAGGCGGCCGAAAGATCGCTGCCGTGGCTACCCATACAGCACGTCCAAATAAAATTACGTTTCTACAAGGGAGACACATGAGGAACAAAATATGTTAAAGTGAACCTAAGTGTTCATCTAGTTCTAACATATATATATGAGATACACGCAGGTTTATATTGATAGAATTGTGTGATACAGTGTTTACTAGTTGTATACCGTATGCACTCAAGATTCTAAAGAGTTTTTTGTAACGTAACAAATAATTATTAAAATGATGAAATCTGACGTCGGTATATAAGATATACAATTTATAAGTCATATGTATGTGTGATACTTCGTATCATAGTTGTGCCTATAGTACACATCTTGTAAAAATGTGACGTATACACATAATATAAATATCTATATAGACACTTTGTAATAGTTTACTCTTGTGTCTACATTCTAGCATGAAATGAAGGTGTGCGCACGCGCGGATAGCCTCAGCGTAGATACACCGACCAAGTGTATCTTATGTGTCCTCTCTCCTTTCTCCTTTCTAGGAGTGGTATGTGTTAACAGCCATTATTGTTTTATCATAAGAAGGTCTATATAAATGTTCTGTTTGTGTTTAGTTTAAAAGAGATTTTAAGGTAAGCACAGGTTTTTAATTACCTTGTTATACCTTCCTAAGGGTATTATTAATATTATAGCACCTGACTCAACCAAACGACCAAACCAATTTTTGACTCCAATGAATGAAAACTCCAAATATTCTCGTATAATGATAAAGAGGTTAGCTCTGCAATATAATTTCTTTTTATTTGGAAATAATAAAAATCTAAATGGACCAGAGAAAGAACGATTTAAACACTTCAAAGAACTTACACTGATATTCGGTAAGTTATTGATGAATCAATATACAGATATGTTTAATATTCAATAATCAGTTTCATATAAAATTTAAGTACTTACTTAAAATACAACAAAGTCCAACAGAGTGCTCGTTGAATGAGTATGCTAACAAACCAATTGCTTGGAGGGAAAAGAGGACAAAAAAAGACTAAAGAAGGTCCACCAAATCATGGCAATATACCAGTGTTTACTATTTTAGTATGTACTTATATTTTTAATACATTTTATACAAATTCATTCTTTTACAGTGTTTTCTTACTTCGGGTTTCTGCAGTGTAAATAATTATTATTATTGTGTTATTTGCGATATTGCGTTTCATGATATAAGGAAATATAAGAATTTTATTTTTTAACCACTTAATCCATTTTATGGAAGAAAAGTGGTACATTTAATACAAAACAAAAATGGAACAATTTTAAGGCTACTTCTCTTGAACTTACGATCGAGATACTTTTGGAAAATACAAAGTTTTGCCTTCCTAATTTTCGTTCTAAAAAGATATAATTGGTGTCATTGAATAAATATTTCTTAAAAAGAACGAAAAGTTAGGCATCAAAACTTGTATTATTAGGAAAATATATACGTATAGCAAAATATATACGTATACACGCGGTAGTCACAACTGCAATGTGTAAACAGAGTTTAAACGTAATACACAAGCACTGTGTATCCTACGGCACACTGTGTATCCCTTACTTTGTGTATACGTAAATGCTATACTGTGGCTACATTATGAGGCGGACGTTTAACCTTTGTGCATACGTGTTGAACTACAATGTGTAAACGTAGCATATTTACATCGCGGGAATTGTGTTACCCTGTGTCTACGTCTAATAATGTAAACACATCGTAAATGTGATTTGATGTGCTGTATGGGTAGCAACTGTGCGCTATTTTACGGCTTAAATTTGTCGTTTGCGTTCGAGGTCAATAACACCGACATGAAGGAGGGATAGGCGACCGGCGGCGATTTCCAGGCGCGCATCCATGCAGTGAAAGGCTAATTAAATTTACTACGTTTATGTTATGTTTCAAATAAATAATTTTAACAAATTAAATTAATCTTTTGTTATAAAATAACAGTATTATTAACGTTTAACTATTTATTTTTTTTATCTTTAAAAAGTTTAGGGAAGCGGTGCTTCCCCCGCTTCCATGGACCGCACGCCGCTGGTACCGACACATGAACGCATTAAACAAGTTGCAACAGAGAAATCTGCCTATCTGCGAGAGCACTGAAGATGATTACTAAATCCCGCTTAAGATGGGCTGGTCACGTATGCAGGATGCAAGAAAACCGCTTACCGAAATCTCTTCTCTACGGTGAGCTTGTAGACGGAAACCGAGTGGACAACTCAAAAGGTAGAAGGATATTTTTCACGAAAACTTAAAGGAAGGAAATAAATGGAATTCTAGGGAACTCTTTGTTATTTTTTGTTTTATCGCCTAAACCTAGTTTTTGCATATCTAAAGAAGATTTCTTCAACTTGACCATCATGACATGTGTTCAAATGATTTTTTCTTATTATTGGGTATGCTGAATTGATCCCGTATACTATATCAGACTTATTTCCTGATAACTTTAACTAATATTAAAATAATTCTATTCATTGCCATATACAGTATATAGCTCATTATGTGGTGTGAAAATACCACGTAACATGTTATTTATTATTATCATTATTATCATGTTTTTTTTATTTAGAAAATAAAATAATCTTTGTTAATTACCTATGCCAAACTGTAGAGCAACGTATTAAAATATGATACATAAACTCGAAAATTTACCTGTAATTGCAATGTTCGCATGTTGCTAATTGAAGGCAGCACAAAGGCTTCTTTTCTTTGAGCAAATAACATAGAGTTGGACTCACTCCTACATAGGGTGACACTGGAGGAAAGCCCTTAACTATACTGTGAATATAAAATAATATTATTATGTAATTACAAATATAATGTAAAGTAATCATATTAAAATTATATTAACTGCTTTTTACTACTACTGCTATCTATTACTATTGTATTCTTCAATCAGTATTTTGTGTCTTGGGCTAGATTACGAACACTCGATTGGAATGGAAGTCGCTACGAGTTGTAAAAAATGCGATATATGAACTATTTTTTGAAAAAAAATTCACCGTTTACGAGAAAAATTTAAAAAAATGTTGATCTTTGACCTTGAATAACTTTTTTAGCAGACGTGGGATCGATGGGGACTTTTTATTTTTTCTTTGGTCAACCCAATGCCTACCAAAATTCAGCTATGTCGGAATTATGGTAATTTGATCACTATTTTTATGACTATATTGAACGGACTAAATGGCATTTTTTGCAACTCGTAGCGACTTCCATTCGAATCGAATGTTCGTAATCTAACCTCTTGTATATACAATCTTCATACATTAAGATGCAAAAAACGGAAAAATTTTTCGTCAAATTTAAAGCGTCATAATATTTTTTTTTATTTTTAGCACAATTTTCATGATTTTTTTGGCAAACTGTATATAAATATATCAACTTTGATTCTTAATCTCATTTTTTTAAAAACTTTAGTATTGGGGTTTATTATCGAATGGTGTTGTTTTTACCTTAAATTTAAAACACCCTGTGCAATAATTTCGAAGACAAATTTTCCTACAACATTATTTTCCTGCCAGAATCATGTCCCCTGAGCATTTTGTTTTTTTGGATAATGTCAATACATTCCAACAAAAGTTTGGGCATTATTTTCAATTATTATTTCTTTTATTATTAAGTTATTTTTGAAAAATAACATCAAAAAGTAATGATAATTGAAAAAATTGATTGCGTTTTTTTGCATCTGAGTGTATATACAGGGTGCTACAAATTCAGGGTATGAGCATTAGTATCTCGGAAATCGTAATAGATACGAATATGGTTAAATTGGGGCAAAGCTGCGCCTTGGGATATTCGCCAACGCCAACATGCTATCAAAAATGTTTCAACATTTACAAGGATTTGAAAAAAAAAAGATTTTTTTGGAAAATGAACTTTATTTTTTCCTGTCGTTACTTGTGACTTTTGAGAAAACCAAAAAAGTGATTGCACATTTTCATAGCCACTTTATCAGAGCTATCTAATCGTATTTTTAAATTTTCAAATTAGTTAATAGTTTCTGAGATACATAGACCAACTTAATTTTTTTAAATACGGGCGATTTTTATTTCAGATTTTGAAAGAATTCAGTCTCATGAGTACAACGATATGCCACACTTAATATGTTCTTTTGTTTTGTTCTATTGACACTAATTTCTAGTTCGGTTCTGTTTTTTTAAATATTTAACCTTATTATAATAATCGTAACAATATTGATGAGCGCTAAATAACATTGAATAAGAAAAATCGAGCCAAATGGAAGATTCAAATAAGTAATATCCAGGTCAGTATTTTAAAGATATTATTTTTACGTTTTTGTATTACGAATTTGAAATCTGAATGTCACGATCTAGTAATATAGATAATATTAATCGTAATTATTAGAAATCAACTTCTAGAAACCAGTTTATAATGTTCTACAGGTTAAATAAATTAAGTTGGTAATTTGAACATCTAAAAATACTACCAGGTAGCCTTGTCAAAGTGGCCATGAGAATGTGGGATTAGTTTAAGCATTTTCTAAAAAGTAATGACAGGAAAAAATAAAATTGATTTTCAAAAAAATTGTTTTTTTTCTAAATAACTCTAAATTTTTGCAACTTTTTTGATGATATCTTGGTGAACATCCTAAGGCGCAAATTTGCCCCAATTTAATGAATTTATTACGGTTTCCTAGTTACTAATGCTCGTACCTCAAATTTGTAGCACCCTGTATATTGTATGTACTATTCTCTATATACAAAATATTCTAAAATGTCGGTGACCAAAACCTAAACAACTAATTTTAATAATATGTTGTTTTCTTTATAAATCTTTGTTGGCCTTGCATCGAACTATATTCGTATAAATTTTTACATCGTTTAGGCAACCATTTGTTAATGACATTAAACATTATTATAAATTTCTAGAATCTTAATATTAATACAGCAACCTTTGGATTAAAACCACTTTAAGCTAGCATTAGACTACAGAAAATAATCAGGGGCGGATACAGGAATTCATTTTAGGGGGGGGGCCAAATAAAAAGTAATGTAGAATATACCTTTTAGGGCGCCATTTTTAATCCAAAAGCCTAATATTCGACCAAATTTATAGATCTGAGGGCAGGCCCGGGCCCCATGGGCCCCCCCTCTGTATCCGCCACTGAAAATAATATAATCTTATGATATATCCTTGAAAAAATTGGTTTGAGCTCTATACCGGGTGCGTCTCAACAGTGGCTCACCCCTTTTGAAAAAAGTGGCTTTCCATTTGAAAAAATTGAGATTTGATTAAAAATACGATTTGAGCATTTTCTAACTGGTCAGGACAAGAGACTAAAAACATTAGACAATCCAATCTATTTTTCCATGGCTCCTTGATTAAAAATTAGTATTTTTAATATAGCTATGGCACTCTAGATTGAAATTTAAAATACAATTTTTGAATGTCATAAGTTGACATATAATATATCATTCTATTCAGAATGTAATTTTCTATCGAATAAAGTAAAAAAAAACACTTTCGAGACGCACCCGGTATAACTATCTTAAAATTTATGCATGTTGTTTTATTATTCCTCGTTTAGGCTCACTAACTCTGGCTTATATTCTATTATACCGGCTCACAACATTGTTAAATTCATTGTTGGTTTAATAGACATATTCACTAATTTCTAACTTCAGTGAATTTCGATGGCTACAAAAAAAACATTGCACTCAAAATTTGTCTTAAAAACTATAATTTTCTCACATAAACGCAAAACAAAATTGAGAAACGCAGCAAGGCTAGAAAACGTACCCGGCTCGAGGCTACCTGTTTTTGACGTCACTGCTTTGATCGATCGATGGCGTCCGTACGATCGTGCACTTGCCGCATTGTTCTTACAGACGTTGGCGAAGGTGTATTGTTTATTTTCATTATTTTGGAGTTTTGATTTTTTTTAATATGGGTCCTATAGGGTGTCCAATTTAAAATGAGGTACATGGGGATCTCTCTTGGAAACCGTTGAAGATACATAGTTAGTTAAATTGAAGCAAAATTGCGTATTTGTATGCCCAAAAATAATCTATGTCTATTTTATTTTAAAATCACACCGTTACGTAGATACAAGGTGAAAAAGAAAAAATGAACATTTTTGAAAAACCACCATTTTCTTTATTATTGGAGCTAAGGTAATCAAAATTTCAATATATGGGCAAGGCAACATGGCAATTTTAAAATGATATAAAAAAAACTAGGCCTTCTATGTTGCGCACGGTCGAGGTCAGCTTTTATTTTTCTTATGAGTGCCATATTTAAATTTGACATTTTAAAAATCCTTATTAAAAATATTTTCAACCATTGTAGCAGCCTAAAATAATTTGTTATTTTTGCGCTACATCTCTAGCAGAATTTAAGCAAATAATGCCCATCTCTAGTCGGTACCGCTGCAATTTTGATAGTACCGTGAATGCCGTTCAATGTGGTGGCGCAGGGTTGCCATTTATATTAATCGTTAGAATTATTCTTTAAATGTTATTAATAAATTTCCTGAAATTTCCTTATTTCGAGCACAGTTTGGTGTGCGTCGATTTTTTGTCTTCAAAAGATAATCTCTGGCCGAATTTTAACGTTTTATTCGGATTTTTCGACACTTCCATTTCGACCACTGGTGATAAGTCCCAGGGTGGTTTTCACCTTCCCAGAGAAGTTTTTTTGTACATCGTTTGTGGCGGAGAATAACCCTGCGAGTAAGTTATAGCTTTCTTCTTTTTACCTTTTTTCGTGTACTTAGAGAAAAATCACTTATTATAGATGTATCCCTTACCAACTTAAGGGGAAGATTTGACATTTTGGGAGTTTTTATTGGAGTAGATTTTAGAGGAGTTTTTTTTGAGAACACAGCAATAGTTTTTTTTTGAGCCGAAGATTTTTAGCAGTTTTGGGTTTTTATGAATGGTTCCGTGAAGGTTCCCTGTTGGAGGCTGGTGTGAATTGGCGAGTTTCCCCCTTTTCCGCAAATTTCCAAGTTTTCTGATGGTTTGAAGCAGTTAGGTAATAGTTATGGGCCCAGGTACGATACGAAATCAACACTGATTGACTACAGCTTCAGAGCAAAAGCTAAGTACTCATTTACGTTTTGCTTTAGAATCTTTTTGCCTTTTTTTAACTTTCTACTGAAATTTACTTTATATTGAAACCTTTTTAATGAAACTTAAACAAACGATTACGTTTAGTAATTTATATTTAGTAATATTTAAGTTTCGATATATCAAGATAACATTAATTTATTGTATTTCTTTTAAAGACCTTTTTTATTCACTTTCAAACTGGAGTTATTTAATTATTAATAAATGTACATAGTTTTTTTTTATTAAATTTTGCTGTTTTAATTTGAGATATATCATTACTGAACATCTTTAGCCTGTGGTAATTTTCTTAATTTTTTAAATATCACCTTAACTTGGCTTAAATTAAGTGGTGCCCAACAATATGCAAAAATAATTAAATGGACCTATACCTATTGTTCACCAGACGAAGAACAGCCGTACGCTGCGGTTTTCTTTTTAATTTTTAACATCCTTTTTTATAATTTTTTCTAACCTTTTAAAAAGACGCCGCACCATGTACCAATATGAAAAAATCAATTATAGAAAAAGCAAAAGTGCACTTCGGCCATGCGCAACGTAGTACGCATAGACTTTTTTGGACATAATTTTTAAAATTTCCATATTGCCTTACCCCTATGTTAAAATTTTGATGACCTTAGCTCCAATAATAAAGAAAATATGGTGGTGTTTAGAAAATGCACATTTTTCTTCTTCTCCCTGTATTTACGTAACGGTATATGCATATTAAATAAAATAGACCTAGATTATTTTTGGACACACAAAAACGCAACTTTTCTTCTATTTAACCGATCTTGTAACTTTAACGGTTTTCAAGATTCCCATTATTCCCTATGTAGGTACCTCATTTTAAACTGGACACCCTGTATACGTGTGCGAAGTTTCAGGTCAATACAATTAAAATTTAAGATTTGGCTCCTTCTTCTTAATCCTCTCCTCCCTGATCAGATCAACAATACGATAATTTTACATTGTCTTAGCTTCTATATACGCATGCAAATTTTCAGTTTAATATGATAATTAAAATTTAAAATTTGGCCCCCTCCTCCTAAATACGGGCCTCTGACAGCTCAAAAACTCAATAATTTTGTATTGGTTAAAACCAAATGTTGTTTGTTATCGCTTTCAAGTAAACCCGTCCTCCATCTCACTAAGTAGCTTTGTTTTTAAACTAGTAATAAACTCCAAATATTAATCACAATAAATCAAATTTAATATACAAACTACATCCGAGCAAAACGCCATATGTCGTATTCTAGCTTGTTCTGTTAGAAATTTCACAGCGTGTAGACAGCACCGTTTACTCGCGCGGAAATACCGATCGAAGCAGTGACGTCAGGCCGCGTTCAGCGAATTCAAACGATTACGATAATTTCGCACGGATTTTTGAGGCATAAGCCTTTTACGGAATGTTATGAAACTTTGAATACTGAGTTTTAATGTCATAATGAATGATTTTATGAGAAGTAGGCACGTTTTAATTTTTTTGTGAACATTTCTATTACGTCTCTGGAGAATTTTTCTCTACGTATTCCAATAACAAACAATTAACTCTAGTTCATTAAAATCGTGTATCGCTTATGATCCAAAATTAGGGAGCTTGAAAAACTGAATGAAATGAAGCACTTAAACGCCTATAACTGACATTCCTTTCCAAATTAATTTTCCTATCTAATAATAACATAGGAAATTTGATTAGAATAATTATATAAAAATTACTATATAATAACTTGTATCATTATTCTCTAAATATCAAGTAATCAGAAATATCGTTGGAATATTTTAGCTTAATAATATGTACATGATGTTATTAAAATGTAATCAAATAATTCGTTGACTATCACTATCTAATAATCAGTCATTGAAAACTGATATAGGACTTACCTAATACATTCATCATGCCATGCAGGTTTCTCGAACTCCATAGAATCATCAGAAAGACTAGACCTAAGAAGTGCAAGGTTTGGACAGAGTGATAACGGGTAAATAGATAATGCTGATTGAAAGCGCCAAAAATATCAAAAGCAGTGTTATCAAGATGAATATATCATGCACCAGGAACATTGATGTTTCTACAGCGCAGCGTTTTAAGTTGTTTAGTAACTAAAGTAAGCAAAAAAAAGACTGCTAAAGAAATACGTGCAAGGATTTATTATGTTTTAAATCCATCAGAAAAGAATTTATTCATGCAAATTAAGTAACGCAATGCTTAAACTAATCCAATTTTGATTTTCAGATTTTTTAAGCGTATAGAAAAGTTTTGCCGGCCTAGTCATTCTAAATCCGTGGTTCGTAATTTTATTAGTAAGACGAAAATAAAATACTCGTTTAAACTGTTGATAGACAAAAATACAAAGAAATATTGGTTGCCCATGATTTACGACGGTAGGCATGATTTATGATTAGGGAGATAAAAATAAAATTTATATTAAGCGGGCATACTAACGGAATGTAACATATCAATGTAACATCGCAACCGGACGGAACGCATGCGGTCGTTCGTTTGTTCGTTCCCTCGGCCATCCGTTTCGAGTCGGTACATCAAAGGCGTTCGCAAATGAATGTTCGCTACCGAACGAATGTTCATTCGTTCGTTCGGTAGAAGTATGGACGGCACCGGATTTTAGAACCAAACGAAAACACCTTAACCCATTCGTTTGCGAATGGACACGAACGAATGAACATTCGTACGTTCGTTCGGATAGTGAATTCGCACCTGATGTGAGATATTAGAACTATATTTCATATCAACTAAACTTCTAGTTACGTAATCGAGGGCTCGATTATTAAAATCATTGTTGCCAACCATGGACATATTCAAATGTCAAGTTGTCGTTTATATATTTATTTCCTGACATTGTCATTCGTTTTGACACTTTAGCTTTGTATTATGTTTTTGGTTTAAATAAATAGTGTTGTGATACTTTAAGCTTGAAAATGTTTACTAGCAGACCTTGTAGTCGAACATTGTTCTTTTTAGAACCTCGTTAAGTGCGAAGTGTACCAGATAGCTTAATAGCCGTAAAAAACTGATTGCTACTTTATTAGAATATTTTTAAAAGTGCTGTTAACGAGCTGAGTTTTGTTGATGTAAATAATTATTGTTTATATATGTATAATTATTTTTTTTCCTTAAAATATTTTGATTAAAAGAAAATATTTATATAATAGTCAGCGAAGCTGTGCCGGTCAAGCTTAATCACGTGACTAAAAGTTTATTTGGTATGAACTGTATTTATTTTAATTATTGATATTTAACGGTCTAATCTTTCGGGTATCAGTCATTGCTGCATTAATATCCTAAACGATTTCTTGATCGCTATTAAATATTTTACCGGAAAACTGACATTATGCATAGCAGCAATGCATCTTCCCCCTTTTTATGGTTCTGTACTTTAAAAGGAAAACAACGGTACTCTTATAGCATCACTTTATTGTCTGTTCGTCGGTCCGTCCGTCTCTCTGTCAAGAGTTTTAATAACTCTATGGTCAAGACCCCTATCTCGGAAACGCGTGGAGGTAATGTAGTAGATGTAATATGTAGTAGATGTCATATGTGATGTAGTAGTGTAATATAACCGATAATTTTGGTAATATTACGTAATATTAGCACAAGATCGGTAACATTGGAAATATTGATTTTTCCTACTCTTTTCCTTTTTAGCCGACCATACCAACAGGTATGGTAGGTACCTAAATACAAAATATTTTCATGGTGTCTGTCTGT
The DNA here is from genome assembly GCF_002938485.1 of Sitophilus oryzae. Lineage (NCBI taxonomy): Eukaryota > Metazoa > Arthropoda > Insecta > Coleoptera > Curculionidae > Sitophilus > Sitophilus oryzae. The sequence continues at coordinate 724,597 of NW_022147250.1, read as the reverse complement.
CCGTCTGTCCGTCTGTCTGTAACACGATAACTCAAAAACCGCTAAATCGAGTTTAACCAAATTTGGCACAAAAATACTGTGGCACCCGAGAATCTGGCCATTAGTTTGTAGTGGGGGTGTGGGGTTGGTAAGGGGGTATGGGAGGGGGTTAAAAATTTTAAAAAATCGTAACTCCAAAATTACAGTAGCTAGCGAAATGCGATTTTCAATTTAAGATTAGGAATAATATTTGCAACAACATTTATAATAACATCAAAATCAGTTAAAGTCGCAGTTTTTGAGATAAAAAAAATTGGAAAAATTCCTTTACTTTGAAACTAAAAGAACTGCCTACCAACTTTTTATTAACATATTTTAGTATGGGCGGCTATACGTGCCTCCCGGCGCCAATTTTTCTTGTTGAAAACAAGACAACACATTAAAAAGTCTAAGCCAGTTATTTCTGATGTTCTTTCACTAAACATAATAAGCCTTATGCTGGAAACGAATTTTGGCTACAAATACAAGCAACTTATGACTTAAGCCAATTTCTAGTGGATAACAATTTTTGAAGCTAACGGACCAACAACCTCAAAAGGGTTTACCTGCTTTTTTGAAATTAGATCTGTATTATGTATCGAAGTACCAGATTCATCTGTTGATATTAAATATCATTATTACGTTACAAATAAAGCATACGAGTATTTTAGCAGTTAACTTACGACTGGGCCGCGTTAAAGTAATTTGCTACCCTATTCACCAATTTTTCCCACACCCTCGCACTAATAAACTACTTAAAACAATTATCGCATATTTAAAAAAAAATTGAAAAACACAACACCTTGAATTCTGTGACTTACGTTTTTAAATAGTTTGGATACTGTAAAGTCAAATTCGTAATAAGCCTATGCGCTGAAATGCAATTTTTAGCCGACCGATTATTTAGTTCCAAAGGTGAAAAGAATACATTCTTAACTTCTAATTTCTTAATTTCCTAACCGATCGGCCGACTATCTGATTGCATGTCTGCGTGGCTCCATAAGAATATATTGGTTACATATCTGTAATAAATAGCAATCAATAGTCGGCCGACTATCTGATTGTGAATTCTGCGTGGCTCCATAAGAATATATTGGTTACATATCTGTAACTAAATAGCAATCAATAGTCGCCCGATTGTCTCCATCAGAATAAAGTAATCCGTAAACTCCATCAAGTAAAGCGACTAAAAATTGCGTGTCAGCGCGTAGCCTACTTATGCCAAAAAAGCTCGCAAGTGGTTTGGACAGAAAAATGCACGCTTCATTAAGAAATATGTAATAATTACTTTTTTAAATATGTGTTATCATCGAAAGTATTTTTTACATGTAGATCTCATTATGGAATCACTGACTGGCACAATACAAAATTAGAGGAAATATTTTTGCTAAAGAATTCGTCCTTTCCAGCGAAAAATCTATGTCTGATTGATGGATCGGACCTGTCTAGTGGGTAGGAATTTGCTCCAGCTCTAAAATAAGTGTGTTGGTTATAAACTATTTAAATTTGCCATCGTAAACAGCCGCAACCGAAAGAACCTTTATACTTATGGATTTGTCCATCGGCCAAGAATAAACAAACTTACCGTAGAAAGGGTAGGAAAACTTATTTATATGGCTTATAATTATTATTATTTACTAAATGGAGAAAAACATCCAAGAATGATAGAGGCTATTGAGAAATAAATGGAAGAAGATATCGATTTTGAAGTAATAGATTTGACTCAATTAACGAAAGAGAAAGAAGAATCATATGACAATATTAAGTATGATTTATCACTATCCACTCTATTACGTACTATAACATAGGCTACTTTGACTCTGATTAGCTTAAAAACGTTCCTGTCTTTTTTTGTAATGTTTTTACAATGAAGATGTGTGATTTATTTATTTTTTTATTTGGATATTAGCTGTATCCGGCATGCTCTGAATTCCCACTTAAAAAGGATTTGTTCTATATAGTTCAGTCATTGGGGATTTTTGCTTGGAAAAAAGTCCGGAAGTTTTGCAACTTTGCAGGTTTATTGGTTTTGAGGTCCCTAACTAAAATCCATAAAATGCACATTTCCAGACTTGCCGCCGGCGCACAGTAGAACGATCATATGTTTGATTCTGGACATAACACTTAAAATCGTAATTAAACTTTTAATACAAATTTCTTCAAATACATATTTAGAAAGCCATAATTTAATCAACTAAAATCGAATTTTATTGAAAAATTCACCCAAAGCTATATATTATGGTATACAATATATGCGTTTCTTGTTAAAGATATTCAATATGTGGGAAATTTATACTCGCAGCTCAAATTATTGATTAAATAAATGACTTAATTCATGTGCCCCATACAAAAGTAGCCCATATTTTAACGAATAATTTTAAAGAAATTTTGAAACACTTGGGTGTTTATTTAACTCTATTCTCCGTGAAAATATACAGTTTTTAGCGAAATTTATTATAGATTGCGTGTTTCTTTCGTAATTATCAAAAAGTCCCACCGAGTCCCGATTATTTGTTGGTGGGTATGACTTCTCTATTTTATGCTAAACTTATGAATACAAAGTTTTATTGCAGCCGCTTGCAGCAAAGATGGCTTTAAATTTTTGGCTTTAAACACATTTTTTCAAAAAAATGTTTTAAGTTAGAAATTTTGCATAATTGCTGAATGTCCAGCACATTGCATTGGGTCGATCCACTGTGCGGCGCCGCCATCTTGCCAAGATGGCACCCAAAATCGGTATTTTGTGAATATCTCGAAAAAGAGAATAAAATTTCCTATAAAAAAGGTTTTATGAAAATTTTCGCTAAAGTCAACCGTTTAGGCACAAAATCCCTGGAAATTTTACAATTTTGCGTCAAATATGATATATTATGTAAATGTCGATTAGGGTTCACTAAAACTAGTTTTAGTTTAGTTTTTTTCAATTTTGTCATGAAATAGTGGCGCATCATTAATTCGCTCATTAATTATTTATGAATAATTAATTTTAATTATTGAAAATGTGTACTTGTTTCCACACCACCCAAGAGGTAAAATACATGGCGCGTGTATTTTAACGTGGTCTCCCCGGAGGCCTACTCTATTAGGTAAATTAAAAACTTTAACTTATCTGCACAAGCCCAACGGATCTGGCTCATTGATGTCATATTCGATCGTGTCTGCTGTGCTGGACTCATCAGGGTGGTCTCTCAATACGTCCAACTCTTCATCTTCAGCCGCCAGAGGGATATCTACAGGCAAGTCCAACTCCTCTTCATCGGATTAGTCGAGTGACACTTCAGTGACGTTGTCACAGGACTTCCCATTGCAGTATGCACAAATCATTGAACATTTTAATCCTGCTTTTCTGCATTTACAGGATAAAAATTCCAATAGGGATTTTGGAGCTGAATGTTTCAACGTTGTGACTGGAGTAATGCCTGTTTTTGTTTTCTTCCAACCCCATTCTTCGGCATCTTTGGTACAACCAGACCAATGCTGAACCTAGTGGTAAGTTCGCAATGAATGCTGTCCAGCACGACAATTAATTATTCATAAATTAATGTGCGAATTCATGATACGCCACTGTTTCATGATAAAATTGAAGAAACTAAACTAAAACTAGTTTTAGTGAACACTAATCCACATTTGATTTCGGCAAATCGATTATATGTATATCATACTTTACGCAAAATTGTAATTTTCCAGGGATTTTGTTCGTAAACTGTTCGTTGACTTTAGCGAAAATTTTCATATAACCTTTTTATAGGAAATTTTGTTCTCTTTAATTTTGCTCTCTTCAAATTTTTGCGAAAAACGCATAGTTTTCGAGATATTTACAAAATACCGATTTTGGGCGCCATCTTGGCAAGATGGCGGCGCCGGCGGCAAGTCTGGAAATGTGCATTTTATGGATTTTAGTTAGGGACCCCAAAACCTATAAACCTGCAAAGTTTCAAAACTTCCGGACTTTTTTCCAAGCAGGCCTCTGTTTTGAGCCCCAATGAATGAACTAATCATTTCTTAAAGTGTTTGTGAGTACAAAATATATTTCTTTATCCACGACTCGCCTATAATTTGATTATTATACATGAGTTTATGAAATAATAATAATATTCATTATTCACTAGTGAATAATGGTTTCATTATTCACCGCTTCCACGGATATCTCGATCCAAACTCCAAACGAGAGCTATTTGAAGTTTTAATGTCACTTTTTGCATTCTAAAATTAAATTTAAAAATTTTAAGTTTTCAATGTTATTTTTTGGATTCATCTATGGGGAGTTTCAAAAGTTGTTTTTTAAAGTATAAAGTATAATATTTTTTTAAAGTAGTAAAAAAATTATCTAAATTTTTTTGATAGTCCTGGATAAAGTATAGTATTCTACTCGTATAATGGCTGTCATTCACTTGGACGATTCATCCGCGTGAATAACAGCCACCATTATATGCTCGTTGAATAATATATTATTATTTCACTCCAATCAGTCGGTAAGTAAGAAAGGTTCTGATAATTGTGCATATTTAAATAGGAAGAATAGATAGAATCAAAACGTCATCAGCGTCATCCTATCTGTCATTTTATACATCTATATCTGTCTACATCGTTTTCCTTGGACATCACCAATTATAAAATTTTTTGCCATGTTTGTCGGCAGGTCTTCGAGCAATGTGTCCAAAGTACTAGAGGATGCGTTTCAGAGAGATAGCCGACAGACGGGTGCTTATGTTAAGCTCATTTATTATTGACAGATTCGTTCCTCTAGCTGTCCAAGGTATTCGCAGCATACGTCTGTAGCACCACATTTCAAAACTGTCTATCATCCGCCTTTCCGATGATTTGATGGTCCAGGATTCTACTCCATAAAGAAATCCCATACATTGTAATCAGGCCATACAATTACTTAATCTCTTTAACAGGGATTTTTTTCTCTCATCGTAATGAACTTGTAAACGAAACGCCTGGGTGAGCTTTTTAGGAGATTTTTGACCTCGCCTTGAAAAAATAGCTATCATAATCGGATAAGTTTTGATTATATCATGCTAAATTTCATTCCGATTTGGCATTTTTTTTTTCACTTCAATGGAAACGTCAACAAAAATTTAGACTATTCTGGGATATACAGAAGACATCTCCAAAGTTTCACCATAATCGAGTAAATATCTTTTAAAATAATACAAGTTACTTAAATGCATTACCCTATAATTTTAGGCTTGGTGTCTGTGCTATTTTTTGTACTTTATTATAATATAACCCAATTAACCCATGTTTAAGATTCCATAGCAAGGAATTGTTTTGTCTTCATCGATTAATTCGAAAAAAAAATCATGGTATTCTAATCCATTAATTTGCCTATTTATAATTTTAATTTTAAAAAACGCTCTCAACGCAATGAACGCCATCTTGAGTAGCGCATCAATGAACAAACAAGCTCTTTTGTGCGGCAAGCCAGACTTAAGCCGGCGCGCGGCGCTACACTACGTAGCCAGGCTGGGCCAATGCGCAACTAGCAAAGCTGATCAAATATGTACCAGCTCCAATACACTCCAGTGCATCCACAAGACATGGCCAATATTGGCAGATGCAAGGATAGCGAACGTCTACTAATATTGGTGTCGGTGTGCATGTTCTGATGTGCACTTACTGCTCAGTGTTGTGTTGCAAGCTATGCGTTAATGAATGCATGTGTACAACTGTTATATTCAATTATTTTTATGCATGGTCTTATTTGGGTTCCATATCTTGGGATACCCTTCATATAAAGCCATAACTTTTTAACTGACCATATTTAATTCTTTACTGTCCACATTTAATTCCGCCATAGTAAACCGATGATCAAACAAAACTACTTTCAAACACTGTCCAAACGTTGCATCGTGTAGACCGTTTTACACATGCATAAATACACGCCAAGGCCAATGCTCAAAAAATTCTATGACCAGGGGCGCATCAAGACACAGACTTTTAGGGGGCTTAGGTCACTATAAGATAATATTGATTTGAGGTTAAAACCAATATTATACGACCCCAACCTGCCATCTGGGGGATTCCCCCCTATACCTCCCTAGATGCGCCACTGCCTATGACATATGTGCAAGTTTACAGTCTCTAGAGCGAATAATGACAAGCACTAAGCCAAGCTCACGTAGGCGTTGAATTTGTGGTCCACACGGTAGGCCCAAGGTGGGCCAACTACACCTTGGCCAAGCCTTGACACGTCGAGTGACGTCGGCTTTATCAACAGGTGTGTTTGGCGTGTACTGTTCGGCGCAAAAGCTTAGGTTGGTCTGCAGAATTTGTAGGGGCACGCGTTGCGCGTTTTTTTCATTAGCAGAAAAATGTTGGATGAGGGGTCCCTAGCAGAGGGGCTAAGCGGGTTCTGGGCCACAAATCCAAGATAGCGGTAATTCAAAACTTAACTATGGGGCGTGGTCCTTGTTGGAGGAGTGGGGGGGGGGGGTTATTGACCGGACAAACCGGATCTGTTGCAAATAGCACTCCATTCCTAATACAGGGACTATGCCCCATAGGTAAGTTTTGAATCGCCGCCATCTTGGGTTTTTGGCCCAGAACCGGCCCGCTTAAGCCTTCTACTGCCACTTTTCTTTTCGGTTACATGGTATTAGTTTTTGTATAGCTGCTTTGGTTTTATATATTTTTTTAATCACGATATACCATGCGATCGAAAAACGGCGTCAGAGTTGACTTGGAGATGGCTGGATCGAGAAATGGAGATCGCTGTCGTTCTGTATGTAAAGTAAAATGGGCATGACGATCCTCTCATTTCCAAACCATCTTGACACCATTTTTTTTCAATCGTATAATACATATTGTTAGGCTGTTTAGAGCAGGTTGTGATGGTTGATTCATTGTGATTGATGGCAATGCGTTACCATAATAAAGAGATTTTTACACACCTTATTGATTTAAAGTTTCCTATGATTGAATTTAGACGAAATACAGCGTTTTTTGGCTAAGGATATATTGAGATGTACATTATCTTTAATACATATTTTACTTTATGACATTTTGAGAATACAGTACTTTCTCGTTGCACCAGCCAATCAAAATCCGTCTAATTGCCAGTGCCCGAAAACGAGTGGAACCATCCTTCGTCTAACATCGTATTTGAAGAAGGCCAAGTTCTCGATCGGCTGATTGGGAATTTTGACCGTTTAAAATGCATTGGCGGCTCGTGACCCGTGTGACTGGGTAGGCGACAAAATTTTAGTTGCCTCTATTTGTCCTCCCCCCCCCCTAATTTACATAATACACTAGCCCAGTTTATAAATATATGTTACCTATCTCTGGGTTAAAAATATGGCTCAAAAATATTTAGGACAAAACTAAAGCAAAAATAACAGCATTCAATGTAATGACATAATGATTGACATAATGTACAAGTATAGTTTTTATTAATCTATTTTATCTATTTTTTTTATCTATTACTATGGAGTCTCTATGGAGTACATCGTAAGAATTTTATTTTATTTTTATTAAATTAAAAATTGGTAGTATTAACAGAAAGAATAATTATTTATATATTAAAGTTTTATATATTAAATTGATGAGTCGGTCTCTTAATAAAGAAAAGTTATTTATTATTATATCAGTAAAATCATCAGATTGTTGAAGAGCTGTGAAAAGATCTTTTTAGAATGAAAGTAAGGCAAGTGGCGATAAACGATTTTTCATGGAATCTCTACTATAAATTTTAATGCATTTCAAACATGAAGTATGTCTCTCACCCCAAGTACTTGTAAATGGTGTAGTAACAAACAAAACAAACAATTTGAAAGCCTCTGGAAATATATTTCCAGGATTATTCTCCTTAAATTATTTTATAATCGAAATTGTCATATCTATTATTAATACATACCTGCAATTTATTCATTAATTTATGTTGGTCAATAACACTTTTTGTTTGTTAAATCACATTGTTATAAATAGTTTGTTAAATCCGATGTTAAATGCGTTGGAAATTTTTTATAGGATTCTTTAAATTTTGGATCCGCAAGAGATAAATAAAAATAATTGAGAAAAACGAGTACCTATCTGCAAACCTTATTTCTAAATGTATAACAATGTTATCTAATATTTCATAAAATAAAATTCGCAACGATATTTGACTTAGCCTCTTAACATATCGAATTGAAATAGCACAGAGACTTTTCTGTAATATCTCTTGTATCGTCTTCTTGCACCGAATAAAATAACGCGCTTTTTTATTTCGTTATATCATTTTTAATAATCTCGGACAAGCCCGAAAAATGTTTCCAATTTGCTTTAAACGTTTTTTGAATTTTCATATAAAAGTTTTAAATATGAATCATATGAAATATCCCCTTAACGAGATGTGATATATCTCCTTATGAAACATCCGGAATATCCCCTTAACATTTAAGCCTACCGAGCCTCACGACTTCATGCGAAGGCGACCGGAGATTTCGCCTAAGCCACGTCTTAATATGATACAACTCCGACTTACGTCGCGTCGCTACCGCACGATGAGTTAGATAGAGACAGAAGACTGCCGTACGTCGTGCATCGACTCTGATAGTAGGCGATGTAGAAATCGCCGAACAAAGGCACTCCAACGGTCGAAATTATTTTGCTTTCTAAAGGTGGGTACTCACTGAGCGAACGAATGCCGAACGAACAACGAAGTCCGAACAACGAAGGTTCTGGATTCGTTCGGCCGTAATTCAGGTACCCTACCAATGAGCGAATCCGAAACGAATGCAGAAAGTTCGCTGTTTGGTTGGCTTCGTCGGTTTGTGAGTTTGTTTAGCAGAAAAAATGTGTGACAAAATTATAGCGGCATCAGCTTTTATAATTATTGCGGGATCACTAAAAGTAAAAAAACAAAAAAGGAAAAGAAAACATTGGATGTCAAAGGTTTATCAAAGTCGGGATACATATAGGGGACTAGACTGCTTCCATGCATCTTTTTTTTTACTTTTGTTATGGTACAAATTATTGGAAGGATTCCATAACAATTCCTCCTTTCTATATGCTTCAATTAAATCAATTGTAAGTTCGTCTGTCCATTGAAGTTTACCAGACATCTTGAATCTTTTTAACTTAAAAACACAGCGTTCAAATGCAAATAATATAAATTCGGATTCGGAGTTCCCCCAAAAAATTAAAAACCCGCGAATCTCGTCAACACCGAACTGCGTATCTCTTTGATGTACCGCTCTCCGACCGAACGCAGGCGACGGCGAACCGAACTTAAAAATGCCATGCGATTCGCCTTCGCATTTACGTACACACTTGACGAATCATTCGGAGTTCGTTGTTCGTTCGCTCAGTGAGTACCCACCTTAACGCAGCGGCACAGTCAGCGGTCAGCGTACGCAAGCGGTAGTGAATATGTTAATATCGTTAATATACAAGACCACAAATATTAAAATAATATTGATTATTAAAACACACTTTCGTGTATTAACTATGTATATTAACAGTATTTTTATGTATTGGCAACATTAATAGTAAATATTGTAATGTAATAAATCGCTTAAATTCTGTCAAAATCTTAGGGTAGGCGCCGCCTACCTTGTCTACCATGACGAGCCGCTACTGTTAAAATGTATCTGATGGTTTATGAGTTGTTTGCGTTTTTATGTAGCCTTTTGGGTGTCTAGTTTCTGTTCATGTTTTTTATATATATTTTACTAGTAGTTTATTTATTAAAGATTAAATTAGCATCGACCAACAATAAATTTTGTGAATAAATTCTAGATCTTTGTTTTCTCTCATTCATGCTAAGCCTATTTACTTTATGTATAATAACATTTTTATGGATAAACTATGGACCACAATATAATATAAGTTTATTAACCATCGTATTTGAAGTATTTATTTAACCAAAATTATACTTACATCATAAAAAAATGTCCCAAAATTTTAAACGAATAGAATTTCTAAATTGTACAAGAGCGTATAAAGCTATGGTATAACGAATCTACGCATTTTCAAATAACACGCTAAATTTGCTCTGCCCCAAATCGTGCTGAAACGATTTGATTGGCTGGGTGCTAAAAGGAAAGTAATGTGTGCGGATATTTTCGGTTAAACCCGAAGTGTCAGTAGGTGAAGAATATTTTATTTCATTATTTTATTTGGAAATATTTTTTATTTAAATATTCGTATATGTTTCAAAATTGGTGCCCAAAAAACTTTTAATGAACGTATTGCGTGAAAACCTCTGTATAATGAAAACGCCATAGTGAGCTCTTATTATATTTATTAAAGAACATTAAACTTATTCATTTTGTATAGTTTCTACTAAATGCCAGAATTAAGTAACTTATTAACCCAGCTGTTAAATTTGCCCAATTAATATTCCCATAAAATGATTATACCAGTTTTGTTATATTAATGTTGCTAGCACAATAATATTGTTCTTCATACTATTTCTACAACTGTACATACATGATGCAGATCTTAACTAACCAGCGAATTCATATAAACTATTTTGCGGATTGCTGTGTAACTAAAACACATAAACTGTATTAATAACTTACGCAATTTTTTCACTGGGCGATCTCCATGGAACATCATCTTCTAACTCGTCTTCGCTTTCATCTCCCTCATCGGTGACATCTTGCGATATGTTTAGAGTACTACCAGTAAACATGTCAGGGACCTACAAAATAAATATTATTTGTTTTCTGCTGTAGCACTTCAAAAAGTAAAACAATTCAACTTGTAGGACTAGTTTAGTAAGGTGCAAAGACTTGCTTGTCTGAGCATAACAGGGGCGATGAAATCAACGCCCACTGCATCAATGGAGGCGCTTCTGGACCTTCCGCCTTTTCACATAGTGATCCAGGAGGAGGCAAGAATGGGACTCTATCGACAACAAAGTGTTTTGTCTCTGGAAAATAGGACAGAAACAGGACACTTAAAGATGGGAGATTCTATCGGAGGACCTCTACTCCAAATGAGATCGGACCAAATGACCCCTCTTTATCACTACCACAAACCATTCGAGGTGAACAAAATGGATCGAGGAATGTGGACAGATATAACATTCCTTCAGGATGGACTAACCTGGTATACAGACGGGTTAAAGAGCTGGAGTATTTGGGGAAAGACCAGGGGCAAGCTTATCCTTTTCCTTGGGTAAACACTCAACCGTATTCCAGACAGAAATCTTCGCGATTCTACAATGTGCGAGAGAAAACAATAGAAGAGCTTATTCAGGTAAGCTCATTAATATATGCTCAGACAGTCAGGCGGCACTTGGGGCGCTTATGAGCCCAAAGGTATCGTCGAGACTCGTCTGGGAATGACTGAGTGAACTGGGAGCTCTGGCACGAAAGAACAGAATTAAATTATTCTGAGTGCCGGGCCACAGCGGCATCCAAGGCAACGAAAAAGCCGATGAGCTAGCTAGGCAGGGATCATCGGCATCCTATCTTGGTCCAGAGCCAGTACAGGGAATACCCATAAGTATGGCCCGTAGTGCACTAAAACTCTGGATCAGGGAAAAGCAGAATGTCCATTGGAGAAACAGACAGGGGCACAGGCACGGCAAGGCTTTTATCCAAGGACCTAGCTCTAAAACCGCAAAAGAACTGCTAATGCTTAGCAGGAATAAAGTGCGGATTACAAAAGGCCTCTTGACAGGACACATGGCTGTCAAGTGTTACCTGAACAAGCTCAACCTCTATCAAGGAAGTCTTTGCTCTGGACTCTGCGATAAAGATTCTGAAACAGGGGAGCACACAATATGTCATTGCGAGGCTCTGGATCGCAAGCGATACTTTTTATTTGGGAAAGCTAGGCTAGAACCGGAGGAAATATGCTCCCATCCTATCAAGGACCTGCATAAGCTAGTGCAGGGCACAGGGATAGGAAAATGGGTGCAGATATAGAAAGGGGACAAACACAATAGGCCTCACAGGTCCCAGTGTTTCCGGCAAAGGACGGCCCCTTGTTATGAAAAAAAAAACTTTATAACAATAATGCAATGTGAGCAAATACGTATGTTGAGGTAGTGAATTTCCAAAGGCAATTGAGATTTAAAATCACCCTTTAACATGGAAACTAAGATAGTCAAAACAATAATTTTGTTTCAGGCAGCAATTGATTTACAAAAAAGAAGCTCAAGTCTGCATAAATCTCATAGTGTTAAGTGTACTGTTAAGTGTTAAGTCATCACAGTGTTAAGATTGTTGATGACGTGACACTATGTCGAAACGAAGAATATACGCAAATATAACTACAGTTCATTTCAAATAAACTTTTAGCCACGTGATTAAGCTCGACCGGCATAGCGTTGCCCACTTTTACATATTTTATTTTAATGAAAACATTTTAGGACACATAAATAAATTAATTATAAATATATAAACAGTTAGTCTAAGAGCTAGCAACGTTTTCGAGAAAGTATTTTAAGACGTCTGGCTCTTTGATATATCTTTTACTATGCTCTCTGGAACAGCATGCGGCCCGTGTGGCTGCCGATACCCGTTGCATTCACCACTGCGTATCGAAAGAAGATCCTATATTTTTTATTAATTTAGTCCTATCAATTCTACTATTGAATATAAATCGAACATGTCTCCATAGCGCAGTGCGTAGAGTTTCCGACCACGAACCGATGATTCAGAGTCCGGGTCAGGTCAAAGACTTTTTTATTTTATTTTCGTTTATATTCTGATAGTAAAGTATTAAATAATTCTGGTAATTAAAAAAAATAAATATTTAATACTTTACTATCAGAATATATTCAAAAATAAAATAAAAAAGTCTTTGACCTGACCCGGATTCGAACTCTGAATTATCGGTTCGTGGTCGGAAACTCTACGCACTGCGCTATGGAGACATGCTCGATTAATATTCAATACTAAAATTTATAGGACTAATAAAAATATAGGATCTTCTTTCAATGCGCAGTAGAGAACGCAACGTTTACACTCAGCCAGACGGGCCGCATGCTGTTCTAGAGAGCATAGTAGAAGATATATCAAAGAGCCAGACGTCCTAAAATACTGGTTTTTCCGACCTTGCTAGCTCTCGTACTAAGTTTTTATTTACATCAACAAAACTCACCTTCTTAACAGCACTTAAGGGACATATAGGGTCATTACTACCGCTATCCCGTTCAAAATATTCTAATAAAGTTGCGATGAGTTAAAGTTTTACGACTATTAAGCTATCTTGTACCATAGTAGAAAGTAAAGAGTAGTTGCACTCTCCCAAATATTTTCTGCCAGTTTTTACAATCTGTCGAATATCCTGCGAGGTTCGAGCGTTGCGGCCCAGCACAGAGACGGATTGACAAAAAATTGTGTTATGAGTTTTTTTTAGAGTCATTTGTGATCATGTTTGTGTTCAGGTTAATTTTCTCATGGCTGATTACTACTGGATATAATTTGATATTATTTTCATTTAAACCTCAATTTTTTATCGATTTTACTTTTGCTTGCTGTTTAACGAACTGCACCATCAGTGAACAAAAATTTGCTAGTACCGAAGGTACCGAAAAAAAAATGAAAATTCCGGTTCCTTAGAGGCCTGGTATCGAAATTACGGGTTCTGAAAAACAGCTCCGGTTCCGGAAACGCTCCGGAAAAAATTATTTTTTTATTACGTAAGAAAGTAGTGATGATATTTCTCATTGTTCCTGCTTCTTTCCTCTTTTGAAATTTCTGTAATGTTTATTAGCAATTATTGAAGTTTAAATGTGTTATTTTATTATTTAGTACAATGTGTTGTTCAATGTATTAGTTTTTATTTTGAAAATCACCTAAGCAATATATTATATTACTACAAAACAAACACATTAAAGTTAAAATTAAACTTGTTTTAAATTAAACAAAAAGTTGTAGAAAATCTTTGAAATAGATAATAATATAAATGTAATTATATTTTTATCCGGATTTCTTCCCATCAGAAGATTTTCAGATACAGAAGAATTGGTAGTTACACGAAATGTGAAAATATTATGTTTTGAAGCAAATTTGTATTCGATGATCAATTTTTTTGATTTTATTTTATTGTGAACTCATATTTTCCTAAATACATCATCTCTGTGAAACTATGGCGAGTGCCACGACTATATTTTGCCTAGTTATATACCACGACTATACAGCTACGTCAGTGGTCACGGGACGCGAGAACAATGTCATATAAAGTGGCAGAAAAAGAACAAAGGATTTGATAAGGAGTAAAGCTACTAGTTTCCTTATACTATGCTTGTACTCTTCGTACAAAAGGGGTTCTAAAAAGAACAATGTTCTACTGCAAGATCAGCTACTAAAAATTTTTAAGCTTAAAATTTCACAAGACAATTCATTTAAATCAAAAATTAGTAATACAAAATAAAACTGTCAAAACGAATGACAATGTCAGGAAATGAATAAATAAATGTGGCAACGTGACATTTTTTACAGCAGAACTACCACCTCAATCCCCAGCGGGAAATTTAAATTCCAGTCAGCCCGGTGCCGAATATGTCCATAGTTGGCAACAATGAATTTTAAAAATTGGGCCCTCGATTACGTAACTAAAAGTTTAATTGATACCAAATATACAGGGTGGCGCACCTCATTCGCATCGGTTCATATTACGAAAACGGAAAGATGTAGAAGCAAAATATTTTATGGGTATATGTGGGGAGGTAATGTGCACAATTTAAAATTATTTTGAAATGTACAGGGTGTTTCAGAACTAAGATCCATACCAAAGTTATATTTTTTCTTATGGAACACCCGGTATTTTATTTCATTTTTGAATTCTTCGGCCCAAAAAAAGGTATTTATTATAAGGGTTAAATATGTTTTTACTTTACAGAAAAAAATTATTCCTTTCTTAAATGTATACAGGGGTATCAAAAATTGCTGGTCTATTTTAAATATTTATTTTACATAAAAACTTCGTTATTTCAAATGCAACACTATGTATTTTTTTAAATAAATCGAAGCAGATTTAAATGCTCTTTCAAACTATATTAGGGTTTCCTATACCTATCTGGCTCAGATTTTGAATAAAAAGCGATTTTTCAATAAAATTGTAATCAAGATGGCTAGTGTTGTCATGGCAAGTTTCTAGTGACAGTTAGTAGCTATTTTGAAAATCGAAATTAGTTTATGGACTTCTTTAAATTTGTACCAGTTTATTTTTATTTAATTTACCTACAATAGTTTAATAAATAATATTTATTAAATATGTGTATTTTATTCTATCAAGAAAAACGAAGAAGTAGTTCTTTGAATTATTTTACGATGACTTGTAGATATATGGATTTTCTATAAAATAGCCAATTACGGCAAATTCATTTTATTCACTTCCAACGACAGGTTTCTGCCTAATAGGTTTTTTTATAAACCACACTACCAGCTCTGCGAAATAGGACAAGAAGTTTTTCAAAGAAACGCTTATCAGGAAGATTCCTATTTGGATATCTTTGAGCATAAGCCCTTGAGGCAAAGAAGTAATTTTCCTCACAAAATAATATCACTAGTAACATCTATTCGTTCCGCCAGTAGATACTGCTTTATTTCTCTTGATTAATACTTACCTATTAAACTATTGTAGGTAAATTTAAGTAAACTGTTATATATGATAAATAATAATGTCCATAAACTAATGTCGACTTTGAAAATAGTTACTAACTGTCACTAGAAAATTGCCATGGCGACACCAGCCATCTTGATTGCAATTTTATTTAAAAATCGCTTTTTATTCAAAATCTGGGGTAGATAGGTATAGGAAACCCTAATATAGTTTGAAAGAACATTTCAATCTGCTTCGATTTATTTAAAAAATACAGGGTGTTGCATTTGAAAAAGCGAAGTTTTTATATAAAATATATCCTTAAAATAGATCAGCAACTTTTGATAGCCCTGTATAAATTTAAGAAACCAATGCCATTTTTCAGTAAAGTATATAACTGGTGTTTCTCTGCCTTTAAATTCAGCATAAGAATTAATTCTGAAAAGTAATGTATAGGGTGTTAATAGTCTATTCTATTGTAGCATGCAAATTTAAATATCTTTAAATATCCCAAAAACTAAAAGATTTTAAACATAACTTATTATATACTTACTAACTTATTACATACTACATATTTAACCCTTATAATAAATGCCCCTTTTGGGCCTTAGAATCCAAAAAATGAAATAAAATACCGGGTGTTCCATAAGAAAAAATATAACTTTGATATGGATCTTATTTCTGAAACATCCTGTATATTTCAAAATAATTTTAGATTGTGTACATTGTCTCCCCAAATATACCCATAAAATATTTTGTTTCTACATGTTTCCGTTTTCGTATAATCCACCGAGGCGAATGAGGTGCGCCACCCTGTACATATATATGGAATATATTTAAAATGTCTAAAAACTTACAGGTAATATACTAGGCCTTCTGGTGTTTCTTCGTTGGTAGTTGTCTGGATTCAGCATGTTTAGGTTATCGCCCTTTGGAATATCTAGATGATTACCCGAAACCGATAGTTCTATTGATATCGAACCTGAAGAATCTCGCAAACATTGTCTTGAATCCGTTGTCCTAGTATTTTCTATAACATGAAATATAGTATTTATTAATTTAAAAAATATATACTTCAAAAGTATACGTTGTTATTCATAAAAAAATATTAAACGTCTAAAGCGCACCATAATTGCATACGCCGAACACACATTGAACAAATACAGGGTGTCCCAGAAATAAGTGCAAGTATTTTAAGGGGTGGTAGATCTCGATAAAAGAAACATATATTCTCTTTATCGTTTTTTCAATAAGACCAAAATAACGGAGTTATTTTACTTAGAAAATTTCCAAAAAAAATTTTTTTGCTAAAATTTTGAGAACCACTGGGTCTTTTCTGGATTTTCTTTCTTGTAAATTTAATCCACTACCTATGTTGCCATATTATCAAGAAATTATGTTTTTTTAAGTAAAAACTAACAAAATTTCCAAAAAATTTTTCAAAAAATTCCGAATTTTCAAATGTTTTTTTTCGCGAAAAAACCCTCATAGGCGTGGTTCTGGGCTTGAACTATACTACCAATTAAAATACTTGCACTTTTTTCTGGGACACCCTGTATATACATATATTATAGCAAATATTGCAGCGCAGACTTGTGTAGTGATGTAGTTACGTAAAGAGAATTTTGTATTAAATAAAGTTAAAAATATATAGGTTTTATTTTTTACTTAATTTCAAAAAAGAAAATATTGCTATTGACATTTGTGAATAAAAGAGATGCCAATAAAATACGGCTATAAGTAAGGTTAGAATAAACGAGCTTTAACAAATTAGAGGAAAGTTAGCAAAAAATGGAATATTTTTTTCTTTACTTCTTTTCTTGACTGATTACTTAATAATTTGATATTATTTTCATTCAAAATCTCAATTTTTTATCCATTTTACTTTGAAAAACCATCCCTTGCTTTCTGATTGATGAATTGCACCACCACTGAACAAAAATTAGTCAGTACCGAAAAAAACGGTTCCTAAGAGGCGCGGTTCCGAAATTCCCGGTTCCGAAAAACAGGTCCTGTTCCGGAAACCCTAGTGTAAAACCATTTTCAAAACTGTGGATTTTTTTTTCTCCGGTGGGATTTTATTTTAACTGATTTGACTTGGGTAGTAATACCGGGTGCGTCTCAAAGGTGGCTCACCCCTATAACTTTTAATTTTTTCAGATAAAAAAAACGAGATTTCGTATGTTAGTATATGACATAAATTAGGATTGATTGACGTATTCAATTGTTTTTGGTCACTTTCTGTTTCACCGGAAATGACTACAACTTTTGATATTTAAATTGCACCCTCGGCATTTTTTTACTTTATTCGATATAAAATGACATTCTGAATAGAATGACATATCATATGTCAACTTTTGACATTCTCGCTTATTGTCGTTCATGATTGGATGTTGCAATTTCAAATAAACCATGCATATTCGAAATTGTCCGGTGAAATAGGAAGTGGCCGAAAAGAATTGAATACGTCAATCAGTCCTAATTTATGTCATGTACTAACATACCAAATCTCGTTTTTTATCCGAAAAAATAAAAAGTTACAGGGGTGAGCCGCTTTTGAGACGCACACGGTATATGTATAATATGGTTCGTAATTATTTGCCGTTATTTGAGTTATCGCATACTATATTTTAAACGGCGCCCAGTTGGCTTGAAAATTACCATCAATGACGTTTCCCATATAATTTTACATATAAAATGACAGCGATCTTCATTTCATAGTCATCGCTGACGCTGCGCCGTTTTTATTCGATCTTTTTTTCAAATTTGTTGAAATATTTTGGGTATTATTGCCCTACCAATGGTTTAAATCAATTATTTTCTTATTTGTTTAACGGTGGTAGACAATGTTTCAAGACTTGTAATACAAACTTGATAATTTCACTTGAATAGTTTTGTGTCGAATTTCTATTGTCTTTATTTTTACAGAATTATACAGTTACGTTATAAAATTTGGCTATAAATAAGATTGGAAGAAAGATTACCACTCTACGTTATCAAGAAAAAACTAAAACTAAATATTCTAAGCTAAGCTACTTATAACGTATGATTGAAAATAAAACGGTGTCAAAGACGGCTCGGGAATAACAATCGATTATAATTTTGGCGAGGTCAATCTTTAGACTAAAACCTGTCAAAACTTAACCTTAATTAAAGATAGATTAAAATAGGACAGAACGAAGAATCCAGACACACAACAAAGATTATTTTTTCTCGAATTTTAAACTACACAATTTAAAAATAATTTTTACTCAATATGAAAGTAAATTACAACCTTAAAGCCAACGGGCAGTAAGCGCCATTAAAAATAAATACATAAATAGTACGAGTTAAGTAAAAAACGTCTAGGACTTGACTTCGCCAAAATTAATATCGCTTGTCAGTCCCCAGCCGTTTTTGACGCCATTAGCTGTTGTTAAAATCCATTCATCTATAGCGTTATGACGCAAGGCACCTGCACTGCTTCTCCTTAGGAAGATTTTCCTAGCGAATCTGTTTTACTAGTGAACGTCTACTTGGCGGTAAGCAATGCTAATTTAGCAAAATTATTCTATAGTATTACAATAAAAATATCTACGCTTACGCTTATGGATGAGCAAAACCTCCAATCACAAGCAAATGGCGGTTCCAATACAATCGTGTCATTGGTGGAAAACTCTACTTCAGTAAGTGGTTGGTTGAAAGTGTTACTTCACATTGTTTTGAGTAAAACATTCTCTTTAATTTTTCGTTTATTCTTTTTTTGGGTGAAGTTTTTGTTACTTGAAATCACTTATAAAAAAAAACATCGAGTATATAGAAGCCTCCTCAAACACAAAACCAAAAAAAATTATCTGCGGAAATCTCATGCATCATTCTCTTTTTTTTCGACTTTAGAATAACTGATTCTTTATCAGTTACATGAAAACGTGTTCCTGCTTTACATTCCTGCTTTGAAAAAAAAATCAAAAATCCTACTTGTTCCTGCTTTTACATATTTTTCCTGGTGTAGGTATGAACTTAACCTAGTAGATACTGTAATTTAAACATCAATACCGTACCGAGAAAAAACAAAAATAAACAAAAATGAACCAAGAAACCAAACCCTACTAAACCTCAACTTATGAGTTGCCGAGTACTTTTCAAATGTTGCTATACCGGGTGCGTCTCAAAAGTGGCTCACCCCTATAACTTTTTTATTTTTTTCAGATAAAACAACGATATTTGGTATGTTAGTATATGACATAAATTGGGATTGATTGACGTATTCAATTGTTTTCGGTCACTTCCAGTTTCACCGGAAATGACTACAGCTTTTGATTTTTAAATGGCACCCTAGGTATTTTTTTACTTTATTCGATAGAAAATGGCATTTTGAATCGAATGACATATCATATGTCAATTTTTGACATAGTCACTCAAAAACAAATTCTATTTTAAATTTCAATCTAGAGTGACATGGCTGTGTTAAAAACATTAATTTTTAATCAAGGAGCCTTGGAAAAATACATTTGATCGTCTAATGTTTTTAGTGTCTTGTCCTGGCCGGTTAAGAGATGCCCAAATCGTATTTTTAATCATATCTCAATTTTTTCAAATGGAACGAGGGTGGCTCATTAGCATATTTGGAAAAAGCATTTTTTTTACGAATAATTTGATACCACACACTTGGTATTTTCAGTCAAATTGTCGTTATGAACCGCATGTTACAATTTCAAATAAACCATATGCCAAAATGTCAAAAGTTGACATATGATATGTCATTTGATTCAGAGTGTCATTTTTTATCGAATAAAGTAAAAAAATACCGAAGGTGCTATTTAAAAATCAAAAGTTGTAGTCATTTCCGGTGAAACCGGAAGTGACCAAAAACAATTGAATAAGTCAATCAATCCCAATTTATGTCATATACTAACATACCAAATATCGTTGTTTTATCTGAAAAAATAAAAAAGTTTTAGGGGTGAGCCACTTTTGAGACGCACCCGGTATAGTGGAGTGTCTAGAGACTTTTACCACGGAATTCAAGTACTGTGAATCTATTAATATGAAACCTTCTGTGTATTGTGTTTTATAGATAAAATACTAAAATATTTACCCATTTTTTTTCGTTGCTTTTAATTTTTTATTTTAGTAATTTTAGTAAATTCTTAATTATTTTCTTCTTAATTTTTTGATTTTTTTTCTAAATAAATTTATTGAAATAAATAAACCTAAGGCATAAGCTATACCTATTCTGCTTATATTATAATCATTGAAATTTTGATTGAAATCGAATTATACAGGGTGGCGCGTCATACACGACGCGGTTTTTGCTAGGAGAACAAAAGTTTGTATTGAAGTGAAGCTTATGTAAGTCAATTTAAAGCATTTTCTAAAATTATGTAGTTCTACAGGGTGTCCCCAGAAAAAGTTACATATCAAAGTTATGTTTTTTGTAATGGAACACTCTATATATTAATTGATTTTTGGATTCTAGTAAAAAAATAGAGGTTTGTTTCATTAGAAAAGTATATGACTAATAAAAAAAAAACTTAAAACTTAGATGTATTTTAAAGGTTAATATATTTTGTTTTAATAGGCCGATTTTGATGATTTTTCAAGCAGTGTGTAGCCAAATTATTTGTCTTTTTAGTATCTTTTTGTAAATTAGAAATGAAACTCCCCATCTGTTAATTATACGAGGGAAAACAAAATGTTGATATTTTGGTGAAAGTTTGAAACACCCTGTGGAATATGTTAAAACAGCAAGAAATTTAAAAATAATTTTATCATCTAGATACATCCTTTCTCGATGGTTTGTTTTTTGATTCATGTCATTAGCTTTATTTTTGTTGGAAATATTCGCTATTGAAGAAGGTACTAACTTCTAGAGATAAGATTTGCTTCATTTAATCTTCTTCTTATAGTTCGTTAGTTAATATGTACGTTCCTTAAGTGCAATTCATTATCAATTTGAAAAGCTGACGACAAACAGCGGTTTCTTAGCGATAAACTTAGAATAAGTCGATCGTCTCGATTAGTTCTCACACGAAGGTTCCTGGACGTGTAGCTATACAAATATACATATATATTTGACTCACCCTGTATATCTATAAAAATATTTTTGAAATGTGAACTACCATTAAACACATATTTTGTAAAAGGTTTGGAGTGAAAATCTCAAATAGGGATTCCTATTTGATAAAGAACTTTTCCGGAATACGGAGTCATCTTGTATTGTATATGCATTTGTATATATGTGTGTTTGTTTAAATACTAAAGTGAAAGCAACGAATTTAAATGAGTAAACTTTGAAATATATCTTATTAACAATACAATGCAAAAAGTTTTATAAAAATTCGTTCACAGTAAATGAATTCCGAGGTTTGTATCCCATAAAGGTTTAAAGCACTCCACTAATATTTTACAATATTTAATCAATAAATGAAAATGGTACACCTCCGCAAGAAATTTTTGCGTGTCTATGTTTAGAAAAATTTCTAGAATGAAAAACAGAAACGTGTTTTCATGTAACTGGTTTCAGCTATTCTAAAGTTGAAAAACTGAAAATTATGTATTTCTGCATAATTTTTTTTTACTTACTATTTGGAAAGGCTTCCAAGTACTAAATAAACAAATATTTCTCACATAACTGATTTCAGCTAAACTAACGTAGCCTTGATTTCAGCAATTCTAAAGTTGAAAAACTCGAAAAGAATGCATTTCCAATTTTATACATACTTTCAGAAAAGGCTTCCAAATATTAAATAAATAAATATTTCTTACATAAATGATTTCAAGTAAACTATATTTCAAAAGAACAGCGCTTTTAGTTAATTTGCAAAATATCAAGTTGTTTTAAAATTAGTCAAGTATCAGTTTTAGCCATATATCATAATATAAGCTATCACTGGACAGAGCTGTGAAGACATTGATTAACTCTGCTTTTCAATGTTGAATGACCACAATTTACGTATAGAGTAGCCTTATTAGGATGTTTAGTTAAAGTTTCTATTTGATAACGGAGAGTTATAAAATAAACGGAAAACTCATAATTATATAATCCAGTTAAAATAAAGACAATGGAAAAAAGACAACAGTTTTATTCAGAAATATTTATAGCAAAAATGTTCAGTAATTTTTATACTCAAAATAATACAAAATTCAAATTACTATATGTTAATAAAATATATCCATTCCTATGAAACATAATATATCCATATAATACATACATAGTATACCGGACATAGTAGGTATGTTTCATGATATTATATATTTAAATGATTTATTATAATGAAATTTTGTTTTTTCTTAATATACACTCAACGGCACGAACACGGGCACCTTAAAATTTGCATGTAGTTTAAAGTTTCAAATATTGTGTTCTAGTGAACCGATTTTGATGATTTTTTCAGCAATTTGTAGCTAATTTATTTGACTTTTTAGTATCTCTTTCTAAATTAGAAATGAAAGTTGCTATCTGTCAATTATAGGAGGGAAAACAAAATGTCGTTAATGTTGATATTTTGGTGAAAGTTGGAAACTTTGTGGAGTACGTTAACAAAGCAAAGAATTTAAGAATTATTTTATCATCTAGGTGTATGTTTTCTCAATAGTTTGTTTTTTGATTCATCTGTATAGCTTTATTTTGTTTAGATATTCGCTTTTGAAAAAGACACTAAAAATTTGTTGTATGTTTTACATTAAAACCATGTCTTTGCTTTTGGTCCTAGTCAACAGACCGATAAAATAGAGTTAATGTTAAAATGATTTATGTAATATCACTGGTCACTGTCTTTGAAAAATTATATTATTATTGTCTGTTGGGTTTAGTGTAACTACACTACCAGATATGGTTTTAAGTCCAAAAGTTGATCTCTACAATGATCAATAATTAAAGCAGCAACAGCAGAATACTTCAGAACTTAAACCATTTTTAGTATTATAGAGTAAACGGCAATAAACAATAATAATATGACTTTTCAATGACAATGACAGTACAAAAACAATAAACACTATTTTATAAGTGTGTTGATGAGGACTAAAGATGAACCAAAAAGCAAACTATCAAGAAGAGACGTACCTAGACGATAAAATAATTTTTAACTTCCGTGCTTTGTTAATATATTCCACACGGTGTTACAAACTTTCA
Source organism: Sitophilus oryzae (assembly GCF_002938485.1). Taxonomy (NCBI): domain Eukaryota; kingdom Metazoa; phylum Arthropoda; class Insecta; order Coleoptera; family Curculionidae; genus Sitophilus; species Sitophilus oryzae. The sequence continues at coordinate 700,974 of NW_022147250.1, read as the reverse complement.
CCAAAATATCAGCGTTTTATTTTCCCTCGTAACGACAGACGGAAACTTTCATTTTTAATTTAGAAAGAGATACTAAAAAGTCAAATAATTTAGCTACAAATTGCTTAAAAATCAGCAAAATCGACCCTCTAGAACAAAATATATTAAACTTTAAAATACATCAAAATTTTAAGGTGCCCGTTTATCCTGCCTGTGAATGTATTATGTTCCTGAACTATAAAAAGTAAAATGTACGGAATAATGAACATATACCGGGTGATGCATCGTCATTAGGAACATAGGAAATCCCATGTCAATTAACTTATGACTTATTAAACTGTCCAAATATTGGTCCCCTATTAATTTTACAGCAAAGTTATAAATAGGTTTTTTAAAGGTGTGCGTATGCTGAATACACATGTCAAATTTCAACAATTTTAGACAAGCCGATTTTAAGTAATTTAAGAAAAACTGCATCTATTTTTAAATTAAAGGTGTATAGGTAACAATGCAAGACCAGGTAAATGCCAACGTACCTTAAGTTGTCGTCCTATAATAATTTTATCAATGTCAAATTGTATTTTCTAAACGTTATGCATAGTGATCGGATCACTCGAGTGAAAAATACTCGGTCACCTGAGTATTCATATCCTCGGTATGTGTCGAGTATTTTTGTCGATCTTCGAGGATTACCCGGCACGCAACTAACATCGGGTGTGGTGTACTGTCCTTGCTGCTCGCGAGAATACAGGCGATTTACGAATTATACTGAAACCTTTATTTGTCGATCTTCGACGATTACTCGGCATGCAACTAACATCGGGTGGAGCGTACCGTCCTCGCTCTTTTTGTTTAATCACTTGCTCGCATATCGCTCGCAATAATAATCGGTTTTCATAGTAGTAACCTGGCATTTTTGAACATATTCATAAAAGTTTTCGGCTTTCAAAATTCCATTTGACAAAACTACAGTTGTTTATTTAGGTTAAGGCTTTGGAGATTTTGCTTTATTTACCTTTCTAATTTTCATTTACGTAGTTTCTTGTAAAAAAAACCTTTGCTTGTAGTTGTACGTTGGACGTTGGGTGACTATATTCTGATAAAGTATAATCGAAATTTAGTGTGATGGAACGTAGATATAAAGTGAATGATTTGCCGAAATTTACCAACAAGAATAATAACAATATTTCTGTATATTTTATTTCAATTTTTTTCAAACAGTTTCGAAAGCGACAGCTGACTCGGTTTAAGCCTTAAGTAAAATTTCATTAGATAATATTTTTCTATCATGAGGGTCCACAAGAGAAAGAGGGTGAAAATCCGAAACAATCATCATTAAAAAATTTTCTTCGATTATTAGTTAAGCTGTACCCAAACAATATACTTTTTAAAACTGGATATTATGTAGCACAAAAACTTAAAATATGCACAATAACATAATACTACCACAATTTATTAGGTACTACAGTTTATTTTCAGTAAAAATACGCTATTAAAAAGTAAAATAATATATTTTTTTTTCTCAATGACTGTCCGCCGACAAATAAATAACGAGCCCTTTTAAAAAAGCCGCTGGTATTTCCTAGAATTACTTGGTTTCATTTGGCCTGAAAGTGTGCTGAAAAGTTGCCAGATTAGTCTCAAAGTCGGAGTTAAAGAAACAAAATCAGCACAATTTAAAGCAAAATCTATGAAAATTTTATTTCCCACATGAAATTATACACCAAAATATTAAAAGTTATTAAAAAAGTGTTTAAAATCATTATTTATTTTTATTACAATATTACTCAAGTCATTCAAGTACATGGGAGCAGTGTGTTAAAAACAGCAAGCCAAATCACTCACACCAGCGGCGAGTATTATACAGATTTCGATCGAGATATTATAGAGAAAAAAAATTATGACCGACGATTCCTCTGATGATCATCCAATTATTGGAATCCTCGAGGATAAATACTCGAGGATTGAAATCATCGGATTTTTCTCAACACTAGTTATGCATTTGCCTCATTTGAACCAGTTTAAAATTACAAAAATATATTTTGGGAGCACTAAGCGTAATTAACGTAGTAATGCAGATAGCACAACAAATTACATTTGATAATGATTTAATAATAAGTTGACAACTTAAGGTATGTTGACATTGACTGGTTTTGCATTGTTACTTGTTAAGTTTTAATTCAAAAATAGATGCAGTTTCTCATAAATTACTTAAAATCGGCTGGTCCAAAATTGTTCAAATTTGGCACGTGTATTCAGCATTCGCAGGCCTTTAAAAACCTATTTACGACTTAGTTGTAAAATTAACAGGGGAGCCAATATTTGGAAAGGTCAAAATTTGCATGGGATTTCCTATGTTTCCAACGAATAATAATATACCGCCCGGTTTTATTTATTATATTTCACTAAGCGTTTGCCAGATGTAGACATTTATATAACTGTAAGTCGCAATATATAAAAAATCTCAGTCATAATGAAACTAACTAGACAAAGCTATTTTTGCTAGTTTTTATAGCATTTATTTGATTTTACTTAACTAATTACTAATCTATTGTGTATTTAATTACGCTGTGTCTAGGTGCAGGTTAACGTGTACCACATTATGATATTTAGGTACACGGGACGACGTCATTATAGATATCACATAAGAAAAATGCATGCACCGATTTGGCGGCGACCAAGTACATAAACATGCATGTAAGAACGTTTGAAATAATACAGTTAGATATATTTATCTTTATTTAATGTTATTGTTTTAAGCAAACTATGATATACATTTTTTTAATATAATTTATACCATTTTTTGTTTGAACAAACTATAATATATATGAAAAACTAATCTTTGCATATTAAATGAACAAATAAAATCAAGACTTTCAATGATTTTGTTTATGATCTACCCTGTAGCACAGCATTATATGTAAACTATTATATTTACATATTGACCCAACGATAGAAACGACGATTTTTTTAATGGCCCAATATATATTTTTTATATGAATCCGATATTAAAGATGCGGTTAAAAGGTGCCTATTCTATATAGATATAGAAAAATAGTATATCTTTTATATATACCATGCATAAAAATATAGGTTGAATACATATTCTATATACATAGATATAGGAAAATAGTATATCTTTTATATATTACCAATATTGGGTAAATATTACATATAAATGTAAATATTAGTTACTGCTAAATATACTTTGAGCGTGATGGAACAATATTTGATAAATATTGTATAAAAATATAGGTAAAAGGTGCCATTCATATATATTACCAATATTGGCTAGAAATTACCAATATTGGGCCCATATACAATATTTTACCAATATAGAATCAGTGTTGAGCCAATATAGTTATATGTATAGTTGTATGTTACGGGGGCTATTATTGTTTTATCTCTCTCGTTTTTGATTTTTACCGTTAACTTTATGTTATTTGATATAACTAAAAGCTATAAATAGGTGTATATAACAAAAATAGAATTTATATTATTTTTAATAGTCCAGGGCACTTATTTTCGATTATATGATCGTGGAACAAAATCCCCTAAAGCTGAATTTTTGTAGTTTGGTTTGGTTTGGTTTGGTTAGCCATTGTGGTTCAGATTAACAAAATAAAAGTCCCCATCCCTACGACCGTGTAAACCACCTCAAAACCACCCATAAAGGTACAATTTTTTAATTCCTGCTAAATATCTCCGATACGTTCTTATAGTTTCTTCGTAATATTTTAATTTTATATTGCGCAAATTTTTTATATCAAGTTTTACATTAAGTTCGCGTTTTATAATTTATTAGCTGTTTGTCGGCTACTTTCGATAAATTACGTACTTTTGAGTGCACGAAAGTTTTATATTTAGTACATGTTTAGTAGACGTTTACGTTTACCTAGACACAGCAATTTAATTATCGCTGTGTCTAGGTATTCACCCACGGAGCCACAGGCTGCTTTCGTAACCAGGCTATAGCTAGGCATTACTTAGTGCGGAAAGCTTTCCCTTTTTCCGTGTACCTAAATATTATGATAGGATACACGTTAACGTGCACCTAGCCATAACGTTTAATTATACAACGAGCTATAACCGACATGCGGTGAACGATTGCGACTTAATGGCTATTAGATAATTACTTAATTTTAAAAACTTCTCGAAAATCATAGAAGACGTAATTGGCATGATATGCTGAAAATCTAGCTGTTATACAGGGTCCGGTAATAGTGCGTCGGGCATGTGTAGCTCCTAGAATAAAAAACTTGGGAATTTTGTTTAAGCGCAGATCTAAAGTATGTACATATGTACAAGGATATATTTCAGGAAAATATTTTAAGTTCTATAGGGTGGGCTCAAAAAAGTTCGAGTGGATGATTTTTTTTAAACGGAACACCCTGTATATTATTGCATTTTTGTCTTCCTTTCAGATCACTTTACAAAATCCTACGATATGATCTATTTCGATTAGTTTCAGAGATATTAAAAAATAAATCAAAAATATATATTTTTCAACCCTTCCGAAAAAAAAAAAATATTAAAAATACAAGAACTGCTCTGAAATCAAAACTAAATAAGATATTTACTTTAGATGATCTGTTCATACTTTGCTATAAATATGGTAATCGTAAATCATACAGGATGTTCAATATTTTATGCCAAACTTTCAAAAATATAAAATAATTTTTCTTCGTTTTTTTAAATGGAACACCCTCTATATAATATTTTTATTTGACGGAGAATTAAAAAATGAACATTTTCTGTATTTAAAGTATTTCAAAATTTTTAATAGTTTTCCGGATACACGTAGTATTATTTCATATGGCGTTTTCAATGGTACAAGAGAAAAATCATTGGGAGGCTTTGATAAAAATTTGCTGTGGAAAATGCCATATGAAATACAAAACCGGGAGTATCTGCGAAACCGTTAAAAATTTTGAAATACTCTAAATGCAAAAAATGTTCATTTTTTAATTCTCCATCTATTGAAAAATAATATACAGGGTATTCCATTTAAAAGAACAAAGAAAAATTATTTTATATTTTAGAAAGTTTGGCGTAGAATTTTGAACCTGTATGATTTACGATTTCCATATTTATAGCAAAGTAAGTACAGACCATCTAAAGTAAATATCTAATTTAGTTTTGATTTGAAGACAGCTCTTGTATTATTAATATTTTTTTTAAGAAAGGCTGAAAAATACATAATTTTTATTTATTTATTAATATCTCTGAAATTATCGAAATATATTTACTCATGTTTTAGGATTATGTAAAGTGATCTGAAAGGAAGCCAAAAATGCAATAATATACAGGGTGTTCCATTTAAAAAAAAAAATCATCCCGATCCACTCACACTTATTTGAGCCACCCTAGAGAAGTTAAAATATTTTCCTAAAATACATCCTAGTACATACTTTAGGTTTGCACTTAAACAGAATTTCCAAGTTTTTAATTTTAGGTGCTACAGATGTCCGACACACTATTGCCGGACCCTGTATAGGCTGGCGTGGATATTAGTAGTTAGTACTTGATTTGGCAGTCAGTTGGATAACTGAGATGATATACTGGAGGAGCGGAAAGTTAACATTACTGAACCATATTTTAAATGCGGATATGAAACATCATCATTTTATAAATTAGAAGAGTTTCTTATTTTTTGATCGGATGTAAATAATTTAATAAAATAATATAAATAATAATAAAAATAATATAATAAATAAAATAAAAATAATATAATATATTACATATAATATTTAGGTTATAGCAGACGTTTTTGAAAGTAACAAAAATTATCTAATTTCAAAAGTATTTTATTAAATCTGATTTTTATACAGGGTTATTCACCTTATTCGACACGGAGTATTGTTAATAATTTGTTACGTGTTTAAAAATAATCTATAATGTCAATATTCCATGGATATATTGATAAATGAGGTCTAAATTATAAGAAAATGCATTTTCTATGAAAACTTGAAAAGATAGGTAAAAAATGGTATAATAGTTTGATAGATAATTAAATTGTGTATCTTATTCACATCAAATATACTGGGTGTTCCATTTAAATTAAAAAGTTATTGCCCTTTAAACCTAGTAATTATTCAATATAAATTATTAGACACTCTGTATCAAATAGTATTATTTTTATTATTGAAACACAAAATGTAGGGGGTAAATAGAAAAACTTTAGTACAACATTTGGTTTCAAAACCTAAATACGCCTGGAGAAACGAAGCATTAAAATAATTGTTACTGCCTTTTCACAAAATCGTAAATATTTCAAAAAGGGTAAGATGAAAGTGCGGCAAACCATAATTAAATTTACCAAATTTAATTTTTATTTTTATATAAATCGTAGAAACTAAAAATGTAATATACAGGGTGTATATTTACTTTTGATATTAAATAATTTTTGTTACTTACAAAAACGTCTGCCATGACTTTGGAAGCCCGATAGTCGTCTTCCATTATATTAAATAATAATGGTTATTCTTCGCATCTCCGTCCTTCTATGATAGCTTTTGGTAGGTATCACTTTTCCTATACCGCGCACAAAGTGGTTCGAAAGAATGTGTAATGTAAACAAACATCCTCAGCTTCGGCCCTGGAGGCGACCCATCGGTCCTTAATTAGTTCATTTTTTTGTGCTGTCGCGTATAGTTGGTTTAAAAGAGTGTTGTTACGATGCCAAGGATACGGGAAAAACGAAAATATTTTAATCAGTTAAAATATATTAAAGAAGATTTTTTATATCGTAAACATCAATCAAATGTAGCATTTGAATTAAACCAGAGTGTTTTCAGGAAAATTACGTTTGCTTCGGTAGTAGGCAAATTAGTTTCAATTTCACCCACTTTTACTTATGGTCGGCTTCATTTAAAATCGTTTGAAATAGTTAAAATAAAATCATTAGCCCAGAGTAGAAATAATTATAGCTTGAATATGATTATTCATAATAACCTATTATTTGATATAGATTGGTGGATACATACCTAATATAAATAATTCAGGGAAACAAATAAAACCGACACCATACTCTCTAGAAATATTTTCTGACGCTTCAAATACAGGTTGGGGGAGCTTGGTGTGTTGACCGGGAGGCACAGGAATTTTGGGACAATACCCACATTTTATACCATATTAATTACCTTGAACTGTGTGCTGCATTATATGCATTAAAATGTTTTGCTTAACTAAGAACTAATTGTCATATCCTATTGCGAATTGATAATGTTAGAGACTACGACATAATAATAATAATAGCCATAATAATAATAATAGCCATATATAAGATAATATAATAATAGCCATAATGATAATTGCCATTGCATGTGTCCACAGAATGGGCAGCTCCCGATATTCAAGCCTAACAGTATAGCTAGAAGCATCTGGGATCGGTGTGAGTCCAGAAACATATTTATTTTTGCCTCATATATAAATACCAAAGAAAATATTATAGAGAATGTTCGTTGTCTTGACTGCCATTCTGGCTTTATAAATTATCTATACAGAATGCCATTGTCTTGATGGCATTTCTGTAATAATTTGATTTACTATTATCCTTGTTATACTGGGCTATTATAGAGAATGTTCGTTGTCTTGACTGCATTCTGGCTTTATAAATTATCTATACAGAATGTCATTGTCTTGATGGCATTTCTGTAATAATTTGATTTACTATTATCCTTGTTATACTGGGCTATTATAGAGAATGTTCGTTGTCTTGACTGCATTCTGGCTATATAAATTATCTTTACAGAATGTCATTGTCTTGATGGCATTTCTGTAATAATTTGATTTACTATTATCCTTGTTATAATGGGTTATTATAGAGAATGTTCGTTGTCTTGACTTCATTCTGGCTATATAAATTATCTTTACGGAATGTCATTGTCTTGATGGCATTTCTATAATAATTTGATTTACTATTATCTTTGTTATACTGGGCTATTATAGAGAATGTTCGTTATAATGGGCTATTATAGAGAATGTTCGTTGTCTTGACTTCATTCTGGCTATATAAATTATCTATACAGAATGCCATTGTCTTGATGGCATTTCTGTAATAATTTGATTTACCATTATCCTTGTTATACTGGGCTATTATAGAGAATGTTCGTTGTCTTGACTTCATTCTGGCTTTATAAATTATCTATACAGAATGTCATTGTCTTGATGGCATTTCTGTAATAATTTGATTTACTATTATCCTTGTTATACTGGGCTATTATAGAGAATGTTCGTTGTCTTGACTGCATTCTGGCTATATAAATTATCTTTACAGAATGTCATTGTCTTGATGGCATTTCTGTAATAATTTGATTTACTATTATCCTTGTTATAATGGGTTATTATAGAGAATGTTCGTTGTCTTGACTTCATTCTGGCTATATAAATTATCTTTACAGAATGTCATTGTCTTGATGGCATTTCTATAATAATTTGATTTACTATTTTGTTATACTGGGCTATTATAGAGAATGTTCGTTGTCTTGACTGCCATTCTGGCTTTATAAATTATCTATACAGAATGCCATTGTCTTGATGGCATTTCTGTAATAATTTGATTTACTATTATCCTTGTTATACTGGGCTATTATAGAGAATGTTCGTTGTCTTGACTGCATTCTGGCTTTATAAATTATCTATACAGAATGTCATTGTCTTGATGGCATTTCTGTAATAATTTGATTTACTATTATCCTTGTTATACTGGGCTATTATAGAGAATGTTCGTTGTCTTGACTGCATTCTGGCTATATAAATTATCTTTACAGAATGTCATTGTCTTGATGGCATTTCTGTAATAATTTGATTTACTATTATCCTTGTTATAATGGGCTATTATAGAGAATGTTCGTTGTCTTGACTTCATTCTGGCTATATAAATTATCTTTACAGAATGTCATTGTCTTGATGGCATTTCTGTAATAATTTGATTTACTATTATCCTTGTTATAATGGGTTATTATAGAGAATGTTCGTTGTCTTGACTTCATTCTGGCTATATAAATTATCTTTACGGAATGTCATTGTCTTGATGGCATTTCTATAATAATTTGATTTACTATTATCTTTGTTATACTGGGCTATTATAGAGAATGTTCGTTATAATGGGCTATTATAGAGAATGTTCGTTGTCTTGACTTCATTCTGGCTATATAAATTATCTATACAGAATGCCATTGTCTTGATGGCATTTCTGTAATAATTTGATTTACCATTATCCTTGTTATACTGGGCTATTATAGAGAATGTTCGTTGTCTTGACTTCATTCTGGCTTTATAAATTATCTATACAGAATGTCATTGTCTTGATGGCATTTCTGTAATAATTTGATTTACTATTATCCCTTGTTATACTGGGCTATTATAGAGAATGTTCGTTGTCTTGACTGCATTCTGGCTATATAAATTATCTTTACAGAATGTCATTGTCTTGATGGCATTTCTGTAATAATTTGATTTACTATTATCCTTGTTATAATGGGTTATTATAGAGAATGTTCGTTGTCTTGACTTCATTCTGGCTATATAAATTATCTTTACAGAATGTCATTGTCTTGATGGCATTTCTATAATAATTTGATTTACTATTATCTTTGTTATACTGGGCTATTATAGAGAATGTTCGTTGTCTTGACTGCCATTCTGGCTTTATAAATTATCTATACAGAATGCCATTGTCTTGATGGCATTTCTGTAATAATTTGATTTACTATTATCCTTGTTATACTGGGCTATTATAGAGAATGTTCGTTGTCTTGACTGCATTCTGGCTTTATAAATTATCTATACAGAATGTCATTGTCTTGATGGCATTTCTGTAATAATTTGATTTACTATTATCCTTGTTATACTGGGCTATTATAGAGAATGTTCGTTGTCTTGACTGCATTCTGGCTATATAAATTATCTTTACAGAATGTCATTGTCTTGATGGCATTTCTGTAATAATTTGATTTACTATTATCCTTGTTATAATGGGCTATTATAGAGAATGTTCGTTGTCTTGACTTCATTCTGGCTATATAAATTATCTTTACAGAATGTCATTGTCTTGATGGCATTTCTATAATAATTTGATTTACTATTATCTTTGTTATACTGGGCTATTATAGAGAATCTCCGTTGTCTTGACTGCCATTCTGGCTTTATAAATTATCTATACAGAATGCCATTGTCTTGATGGCATTTCTGTAATAATTTGATTTACTATTATCCTTGTTATACTGGGCTATTATAGAGAATGTTCGTTGTCTTGACTTCATTCTAGCTATATAAATTATCTTTACAGAATGTCATTGTCTTGATGGCATTTCTATAATAATTTGATTTACTATTATCTTTGTTATACTGGGCTATTATAGAGAATGTTCATTGTCTTGACTGCCATTCTGGCTTTATAAATTATCTATACAGAATGTCAATATCTTGATGGCATTTCTGTAATAATTTGATTTACTATTATCCTTGTTATACTGGGCTATTATAGAGAATGTTCGTTGTCTTGACTGCCATTCTGGCTATATAAATTATCTATACAATCAATTGTCTTGAAGGCATTTCTGTAATGATTTGATTTACTATTATCCTTGTTATAATGGGCTATTATAGAGAATGTTCGTTGTCTTGACTTCATTCTGGCTATATAAATTATCTTTACAGAATGTCATTGTCTTGATGGCATTTCTATAATAATTTGATTTACTATTATCTTTGTTATACTGGGCTATTATAGAGAATGTTCGTTGTCTTGACTGCCATTCTGGCTTTATAAATTATCTATACAGAATGCCATTGTCTTGATGGCATTTCTGTAATAATTTGATTTACTATTATCCTTGTTATACTGGGCTATTATAGAGAATGTTCGTTGTCTTAACTTCATTCTAGCTATATAAATTATCTTTACAGAATGTCATTGTCTTGATGGCATTTCTATAATAATTTGATTTACTATTATCTTTGTTATACTGGGCTATTATAGAGAATGTTCGTTGTCTTGACTGCCATTCTGGCTTTATAAATTATCTATACAGAATGTCAATATCTTGATGGCATTTCTGTAATAATTTGATTTACTATTATCCTTGTTATACTGGGCTATTATAGAGAATGTTCGTTGTCTTGACTGCCATTCTGGCTATATAAATTATCTATACAATCAATTGTCTTGAAGGCATTTCTGTAATAATTTGATTTACTATTATCCTTGTTATACAAGGCTTTTATATAGAATGTTCGTTGTCTTGCCTGCCATTCTGGCCATATAAATTATCTATACAGAATGCCATTGTCTTGATGGCATTCCTGTAATAATTTTGATTTGCTATTATTCTTGTTATACAAGCCTATTGTATTATAAAATCTTCGTTGTCTTGACTGCATTCTGGCAATATACATTTTTGATGGCTTCTTGTCATATCTCGATTTATTATTATAGAGAATGTTTGTTGTCTTGACTGGTATTCTGGTCATATAAATTTTTTTCATACAGGAGATTTTATGTATTTTATATTATAGGAAATATTCGTTGCTTTGACAGCACTATTTCATATTTGATAGGATATACGAAATATCCGTTGTTTTGCCTGCATTCTTAGATAATTTTATTTCTTAACTTCTTGGGTTCAATTAAGACAGAGAATTAATATTGACAGATGATATTGTAGAGAAGTTGGTTGAGGAAGGACAATTATTTATTATTTCCACCAAGCAATCTCGTTTAAAAGAAGGATTGAAATTAATCCGTATTTAAGCCGATCTGCGGCTATTAAAGCATCTTTAGATGATTACTTGTTTGGATCAGAATTTTTGTCTAAAATAAAGGCCAACAAAGAAATGGAAAAAACAATAGAGGAGATCAAGGAAATCAAAAAGATAGATTTCTATTCAAGGGCTGGGCCATCTGGAGCCTTAAATTTAAACTCCAAATGCCCTCTTTACAAAACCAGAATGAAACCAGACAGAGAGGGGCAGATACCCACCAAGATCATTTCGCAAATAGAGGTAAACACATTACCGAAAAATGCAGGCAGACTAAATTTTTTTAAGAACAATTGTCTAAACTTTCTGATAATATACAGATTCGTCACTGGGTATCAGGCATAAAATTACCTTTTTTCTTGCAAATCTATCCAGCCTAGAATTCCAAATATAAAAATTTCGAATTTCAAGTTGCCCATTTATAAGGCGGAAATTGAAAATTAGTGGGGAAAGAAGCTATAGTAGAGTGTTCTTATAAAAAGACCCAGTTTTTGTCTTCATATTTTTTTTAATAAAAAAGCCCAATGGAGAGCATAGATTCATTTGTAATTTAAAAAAATTAAACAAATTTATTATTAACCATCATTCATTATATCATTTTAAGATGGAGGATTATCGAAGCGCTTTGAAATTAATAACTTATAATTGTTTCATGTCAAGATCGATTTAAAAAAATGCATATTTTCTGTTATTTATTAATGAAACCTATAGAAACTGGCAATAAAGAGATTAAGAGAGAGAGGGCATATCTTAGTTATTTATTTAGATGACATTTTAATTTTTGGTGAAACCTTTGCGGATTGCACTAAAACGACTAAAAATACTATAGAACTTTTATATAGCCTAGGTTTTATTCTTAACTTGGAAAACATTTTAATTCCCACACAGAATATAACATTTTTAGGGTTTACTTTCAATTCATATAGCCTAGGTTTTATTCTTAACTTGGAATAAATTTTAATTCCCACACAGAATATAACATTTTTAGGGTTTACTTTCAATTCAGTTCTTATGACGTTAGGCCTGCCAATAGAAAAGGCAGAGGATATTAAAAACAAATTAATTAAACTAAGACAAAAACAAATTGCAGAATAAAAACTATTCCAATTTTTTTTATAATCATTTTCAGATAGGACCTTAAAACAATATTCTTATTGTTATAAAAAATGGTGAAAGTTTTGTTGGGATAGGAGTCATAACCCTTTTAGTTACAATTTAAATGCGTTACTGATCTTCTTAACAGATATTTTTAATAATGGTTTATCTTATTCTTCTCTTAATTGCTATAGATCGGCATTTTAATTAGTATTTATACGCCGGAGGATGAGTTAGTGCTAAAGAGATTTTTTAAAAGTTTATGCAACAGACGTCCGGCAACACCCAGATATGAGTCAACATGGGACACCTATCCAGTATTATCGATATTATTTTAATAGCCTTTTTCCCAATGAAACTCTTACATTAAAGGACTTGACATTGAAACTCGCTACTCTGTTGCTATTTACTTTGGAGGACAGAGTTCAGACCATTTCAAAAATCTCTGTATTTAACATCAGATCGGATCGAGATCAGAATTCCTGATAGAATAAAGACCTCAGGTGTTAAAAGGAAACAACAAAGGTTTTAGTTTTTCCATACTTTAGAGATAAACCAGGACTATGTGTTGCATCTACATTAATGTATTATTTAGATAAGACTAAGTTATATCGTAACTCACTCTAAATTCACTGTTAAGTTAATTACATACCAGCGACCCCTTTATGCTACATCGACCCAAAGCATATCTCGCTGGGTAAAAGAAATTTTACAAAGAAGTGGTATTGATACTTGCATATTAAGGGTCCTAGTGTCTGTTATGCCACCACGTCAGCAGCTTATAGGTCAGGATTAAACATAGATTTAATTAAAACAAAAAACAAAAAAAAACGGCAGGCTGGACAGAAAGATCTAAAGTACTTAATAACTTTTACAATTTACCCTTGGCAACCAACCTTACAGATTTTGCTAATTGTATTATTAAGAGAATGGATAATTAAGAAATTTCGTAAAAACTAAAAAACTAAACAAGATTAGACTTATTGTGTGTCTGTTTCCTTTTATTGTAAGGTTTACTCGTAGTCATTTAATTTAAATAATTATTTTGTTTTTTTCTTTTTGGTATTAATTGTTTTACTACTATATCGTTACGATTAATATAGGCAAACATTTTCGTTTAGGTTAAAACATAAGGTAAACATAATATAAGCAAATATTTTATTTAGGTTGTATTAATTATAGATAATAATTCTATAATAAAATATTACTAGATATTATCTAGCTTTCTTACCAATATCGCACCGAATAAAGTTTCTATGAACATCTACCAAAAGCTATCATAGAAGGACGGAGATGCAAAGAATAATTATAAGATTGATTGACTTACCTGGTAAGGAAGATCAATATTGATTATTCGAGCATCGTAGTCCTTCTATGATAGAGCCCTCCCATACCCCAAACATTACCCGATTCAGTGCGATTTACTCCGTCACAAATGAACTAATTAAGGACCGATGGGTCGCCTCCAGGGCCGAAGCTGAGGATGTTTGTTTACATTACACATTCTTTCGAACCACTTTGTGCGCGGGATAGGAAAAGTGATACCTACCAAAAGCTATCATAGAAGGACTACGATGCTCGAATAATCAAGATTGATCTTCCTTACCAGGTAAGTCAATCAATCTTATAATTATATATTGTAAAATTATTTGTAAACGACAGCTTTTATAAAATACTGTTAAAGTTGGTGAAATTGTGACACCTGGCGCGCCTAAGTAACCCAAGGGTTCACCTCGCTGGACTAAGCGAGACTCTATTTCATGGTTGGCAGGTATGAGAGACTCATTGAAAAATTCTTTAACAAATTATAAATGGAATCTCGACCATAGTAGTTGTTATTTTATTATGACGTGTTATTTTATTTTTTTAATATAAATTATAAAAATACAAATTTCATGGAACGCTTTAATATAGAATTCTAAACGTAAAATTCTGAACAAAAGATAAAAAGGGAAACATTACTCAAACCAAACTTGAAAACCGGTGTTAGGAAGATTAGATTATATTTTAAAAATGAAAAGCTAAAAGAAATTAACTTTTTTATTTCAAAAAGTCGAGGGGCCTTGAATATTGGGTCCAGTTATTTCAACTAAAATGATACATTATGAAAGTATTAACATTTATTATCTTTCAAAAGGATACTTGACCCCTTGTTGATTTCGAAATATGCAGTCAGTAGAATGATGATTTATTTTAACAGCATTTAAAAATATTTTACTTTATTTTTAATATATGTATTACTATACGCCAAGTAGTATTGATATGTTAATCAATTATTAGACATTTTTTACGATAAGAAATTTTATAATTTTTGAACTGACTTTTTGACTTGAAAAACCTTTGTGGGTGCTTCATGTAAAAAAAACGTATTTAAAAAAAAGTGCTGCTGATTTTCAATATCAGCCAGTCGTTTTAACATATTCCGTAAAAAGCTACAAAATAGTTTTAATTATTTTAGAAAATCATACCATTTAGACTGCAATTGTCCACCCCATTCTTCTTAACCTACCATGTATAATGATTATTATGTAAAAGCATGCCATATATTAAACATTTTGAAAATAGAAACAATGTTTCAAATATTTCTGTTACCGTATAAACATTTGGGACATGAAATCATGCATTTTTACAACACTCACGGACACAAGTGGGCACTTGCAGTATAAGTTGAGGGAGACTGGTACCATCTTTAAATTGAGAAGAAGATTTCTCCTCTTCTTTGGAAATTTTCAGTCCAGAGCTATCTACAGATATGTTTTGGTCACCGTGATGATTTGCTACCGTAAAAGACGAGTTCTCTTCTTTAGTAATACTCATGTAGTAACAAGTATCGCTTTTTTTCATAATGTGCCTGGGGCCTGGATTTAGGAGTATTGTATCTTCGTAAAATTCTGGAAGCTCTGCTGGTCTTACACCTATTAATGCTACTCCATATCTAAAGTTCGATTGAAAAGTATACACCACAATTAATAATTGAAAATTAAAGAATTTAGGACTTCCATTGTCTTTATTTTGATTAACACAACGTTTCAGAGGGATCACTGACCGGTATGAGAGAGAGAGAGAGAGAGAAAATTTTGATGATCAAAAGAAAAAGTTAGTGGGTTTTTTTTGAAAAATATTCTATCAGTGATAACCCATATGCACGTTCCTGATTAATTTATCGACACTTTTTTAGCCATTAAAATATGTAGCACTTATAGTAACTTTTACCCTCAAATTTTCATTCGAATAAGCATATATATTTATAATAAATCGAAAGATTAACGAAACAAAGCAGAATCGGTTGATATGAAAAATAAATCTTATTTTTGCGTGAGGAATCTCCCCACGAGAGATGGCACATGTTTTTTGAATTAAAAAAATGAAACGCCTTGTACCGGGTGGCCAACTAAGAATGGACGCCGGCTGTATCTCAGAAATTATCGTATAACTTTGGGAAAAAAATTCTAATAAGTAAATCGACCAAGAGAAATGGCTGGAAATTATTTTCAAGTTCAAAAATGTCCGCTAGGGAGCGTTTCTCTGATAGACAATCAGAAAATAGGGCTTTTCTCAAAAATATGCAGGTGAACAGGTATTTTAAATATTACTATTGTAAACATCGAGAAATTTGAAATTTTTTTGATATAAAGTATTTTGCTCTGTTTCATAAAATAAAGTGGTGGGGGAAGGTTAAACTGGCTTTTATTAAAATAGGGATAACTCTGTGGTTTGAGTTACCCGATTTAAACAAACTAGGGATCATTTAAAAGAGCTTTTCTTCCTTAATTATTCCCAGTATAAATTGTGTTTCCACAATTTTTTAAGTGGTAGCTAGAGGGCGCTATTTGACATCATAACAGATATGACGCTTTTGCGTAAAAAAATTAAATGGGAGGCTATATTTCTCTTTACACAGTTAAATAGAGCACAACATTTCCAAAATATTAGCGCAAACCGCAACTTTCTACCTTCTCTCTAACCGGAGATATTAAGAGAACCAATTATGTTAGGCTGCCGCTTAGGATTATATATGGTCTAAAAATTATAGTATAGTAGGCTAGGAAAGAAAAAGAGGTAAATTGGGTACGGCAAAATATCAAAATAGATATTTTAATTTCCTTTTAATACCATTTAATTGTTATATATAAGGTGCCCGGTGGCGTAGAGGTACAGGCTCTCGTCTTAGTGATGGGTTGTTATTTAACTATCTGTTATTTTATAACAATTATTTAGAAATAACATAACACAACCGTTACTACTTTTAAAAAATAACAGATATAAAATAACGACACGCAGAGATCGACTGTTCGTGAAACGAAGTCGGCGCTCTGCACCGCCATGAAATTCGAAGCTGCTCGAAGCAATCCCACAGCAATCCCAAAAAACAACTAGTATGGATGGAAAACATTTTTTAGACAACCATCGATACAGGCGGCGAGATACAACGGACAACGGAGTGGGGTATGCGCTACGGCGCGGCGCGGCGTGTTGGGCTTACAACAGCTTAAAAATAATAGGATATAAAAGAAGCAGCTTTTTGAAACAGTTGCGGGCATAAAGCCTGGCGGTCGAGATAACAGGAGTGGGAAAGGAACGCTGCTGCATCGGTCGATTGTCGATGGAGGCTCGAAACAGGTTGGAGAATAACGCATCAGTTGTTTTAGCTACGTTGTTTTTTTACCTGTTACGAGCATAACAGAGCGGCGTTCGAGATAATCGGAGTGGGAAAGTAACGCTGCTGCATCGGTCGATTGTCGATGGAGGTTTGAAACAGGTTGGAGAATAACGCATCAGTTGTTTCAGATACATATTGTTTTTCAACCTGTTACGAGCATAACGGGCGGAGGTCGAGATATTATGGCGCTGTATGTTTCAGTACTTTGTTATTAAGTTTCAATATTTAGGTATTTATTTATTCTGAAAAATTTTCAGAATATTTTAAGATTTTTTAAAAATTTATACAGGGTGTTTTGAAAAATCTGGTCATTGATTAAACACGATCCTGCTTAAAGCCCTTGACGTAAAAAGCTGATTTTTGGAAAACGGATTGACTTTAGGGTGTAGAGGTTCGATAAGAAGGGATTTTTCGAAACTCAAATTCTAAGGAGGTGAAACCACCCTCAAATATTAGAATATTTTTTATTTAAAAACTGGTGAGTTTTTCGAAAAAACTCTTAAACACGTATATTTTATTTTGTTGTTTTACATATTTTGAGATTTTTAAAAAATATATACAGAATGTTTCATAAAATATGACCACTGAGTAATCATGATTCTGCTTAAACTGCTTGACGTTTAAAGCTGATTTTTAGCAAACGGATTGACTGTCGGGTGTAGAGGTTCGATAAGAAGGGGTTTCTCGAATCTCAAATTCCAGGAGGGTATAAACGCCCCTCAAATATTACAATATTTGTTATTTAAAAAACGGTTAGTCTTTTGGGAAAACGATTGGACACGCATAATTTATTTTGTTTTTTTACATATTTTGAAATTTTTTAAAAAATAATACAGGGTGTTCCAAAAAGTTGAGTAATTGATTAACCACGATTCTGCTTAAACTGCTCGACGTTTAAAGCTTATTTTTGGCAAATGTGAGAAAATTTTATCTAGTTTGTATGTTAATGGAAATTCTTGCTTTGCTTTATCATCACCATTACAAATTAATAATTCGACGCGAACGAACTCACGGGTATATGCTAGTTTAAGTGTAAAATTAATTCGAACTCTAGTGTGTAGTTGGTTTCCTTATAAAGAATATACTACACATTTTCTTATATTGCTATTTTTTGACTGCAAATGGTAAAATCATAACTAAGAGCTTCTCGCCCGTCGAGTGAGATGCACCCTGTACAGGGTGGATCAAATTCGACGCTTTTAAATGGAAACACCCTTTTCTATAGGATATAGACGAAAACTAATATCGGTGTCTGGAGCTCAATTTTCATCAAAAACATGATGGTGAAAACCGCATATCAATATCTGTTACCGTTTCGGAGTTACGGGGTGTTTTTCAAAAATGTGCATTTTTAACAAATCGCTGTAACTTTTTTGCTATCGAAAATTTTGTATTTCTATAAAAACATTTCCAAAGCACCTTTTTACCTAGAATTTAATGGTTTAAGTATAATTCTTTAAAATTAATAATTTAAGAGTTATCAACAGAAAAATTGATTTTTTATTTGGGACACCCTCTATATTTTTAATTAACTGAAAAGAATTTAAAATTACCTTTCCAAAAATATAGCAAACTTGATATTATGTTATAATTTCCTTCGAAATACAGAATTTTTAAAAGTTCGCCACTTTTAACTAGTAGGCTTTGGACCCTTTATTGATGATATGCCCTTAATGGAACTCGAAAACATATTTTTCCAGCAAGACGACGCACCGCCTCTGATCGCTGAAGTTATCAGCAAATTTTTGTATCCAATTTCAAGAGTAATTGAATAGCCAACCAAGATTCCAGCCGTTGGCCGTTGAGGCCGCCTGACTTAGTGCCCATGGATCTAATCCTATCGATTTATTTACGGAAAAATAAAGGTTCCTTGTTCTTTCGTATAATCTAGACAAGAATTAGAATTACTTAGCAGTTATGAGAGGGTATCTTTCACCCCTACTGAGTTAATAAATTCCGCAAAAAATGCCCCGTCTGTCCATAACAGAAGACGGTCGATATGTCGAACACCTATAGCAAAATCTCATGTCTTGGTTTGCTATTTATTTTTCTTGATATTAGACATAGTTTAAATGTGTTGATGTTGATTAAATATATTTTAAATAGTTATAAAATTCTACATCTCTCATAGCAAATATTATTTTCGTTTTAATTGATGCTCACAGCTAGATTTTTTTGTATTACAGCCGGTGCCGTTCAAAGCCTACTCATTTAAAGTGGGCGAATTTTTATATACTCTATATCTCGAAGAGGAATCGAGCAAAATATCAAGTGTGTTATATTTTTGGAAAGGTAATTTTAAATTATTTTCAATAAATTAAAAATATACAGGGTGTCCCATATAAAAAATCAAATTTTCTGTTGATAATTCTTAAATTATTAATTTTAAAAAATTATACTTAAACCATTAAATTCTACGTAAAAAGGTGCTTTGGAAATGTTTTCATAAAAGTACAAAATTTTCCATAACAAAAAAGTTACAGCGATTTGTTAAAAGTGCATATTTTTGAAAAACACCCCGTAACTCCGAAACGGTAACAGATATCGATATGCGGTTTTCACTATCATGTTTTTGACAAAAATTGAGCTCCAGACACCGATATTAGTTTTCGTCTATCTCCTATAGAAAAGGTGTTTCCATTTAAAAGCGTCGAATTTGACCCACCCTGTACACTGCTCACACAGTTTAAAGAATATATACATATATATTTATATTCGTTAAACTGTGCTGCTACGCAATTCAGGATCTACGCGGATCGAGGGACAGGGCGTAGGTAGATCGGAATGTATAGGTATAGACAAGTGGCGGCATTTTGGCTTTTTTATATCGCAATTTGTAAACAGCGCTTATTTGTAAACAACCCCCGTTTTTAGAGAGCTTCTTAGATAACAATCGATATTTAGAAATGTTATGACACCCTGGAAATACTACCACCGAGCACGTCATTGTTGCAACTTGCAACTGCGTTAATACGCCTGGCGGTGACCGCCTCATACTCTTTCAGATATTTAGCAATAAAATAAAGAAACCTGTTATTTTTAACCTGTTATTTTAAGCTGTTTTTTATAAATAACTATAACAGTTTCAACTGTTATCTAAAAATAACAGTTTTGCCCATCACTATCTCGTCTACCAATCTGAAGGTAGTGGGTTCGAATCCCACACCCGGCATTTCATCAGCCGACTATTTTTATTAAAATAAAAATAGTTTGGGTACCTAGGTCGACTCAGCCTTAAATGAGTACTTGGGATTCACAATCTTGAGGTAATAATAGGCGGTTGAAGCATAGTGCTAGCCACATTACCTTCCTTGTATACCGAACGGCTCTAGTATGGCAAGCTGTACCTTGCCACTCCCAAGGCGTTAAGCTATTGTTGGTGGTGGAGCTATTATTATTATATAATTGATATTTATTCATGTTAGTTCTTAATTCGACCCCATAAATTAAAACTCAGGCATATTAAATCCGATGACCGAGCTGACCATAAAAATATGCCATGAAAATATCCAGCGTCTCTATCTACTAAAGTAAGTGGTATCCAAGAAGCTCCACACATTCATAGCAAAATAAGCGTCCCAACTGCACCAACTACACCAACTGCATTCATGCTGATGAAATTGCAACAAATATAATTTCATCATGATGGATCGGTCCCTAACAAAATTAACAATTCATCTCTTAGAAATTGTGGATAGTTCATTTCATTCATGATAATTAAAAAAGTCCAATCATTCGCCATCCGAGAATTCCTGCCTAAACATTTACCGACCAACGATCTTGGTGCTGAACTACTTGCATCAAGGGTAGATTTGAACCAGTAGTGCATATTGTTAAGAAAAATTATTCAAACGACATAAACTTTATAAAATAATAATAAATAACACAAACAACAGGAAACACGAAAATAAGCGAAATCAAGGACGAACTTGGATTAATAACTAAATGACATTACATGAAATAAACCCCTAGTTTTCGGCCATAGGAAATTTGGCCGTTTTCTGTTAAAAGCAATATGGCGTCAGAAAATTCCTAGACATTTTAATAAAATTATTGATTGTCCGACTTTCGGACATTTTAGTCTGACCTACGTTAATTACCCAAGAAATTCGTAAAAATTATATGGATGGACGAATGTCATATAAACACGTTTAAATATTTATGACGTACTTTTTTTAAGAAAATGCCCGAAATTCGGATGCATAAAAACTGAACTTAAACTTTTTGATATTTTGACGTAACCAACTTACCTCTTTTTGTTTCCTAGCCTACTACTATAATTTTTAGACCATATAATCCTAAGCGGCAGCCTAACATAATTTGTTCTCTTAATATCTCCGGTTAGAGAGAAGCTAGAAAGTTGCGGTTTGCGCTGATATTTTGGAAATTTTGAGCTCTATTTAATGGTGTAAAGAGAAATATAGCTTCCTATTTAATTTTTTTATAAAAAAGCGCAATATTTGTTATGATGTCAAATAGCGCCCTCTAGCTACCATGAAAAAAATTATGGAAACAAAATTTATACTGGAGATTATTAAGGAAAAAAAAGCGCTTTTAAACGAGCCCTAGTTTGTTTAAATCGGATAACCTTAATCAGAGTTATCCTTATTTTAATAAAAGCAAGTTTAACCTTCCCCCATCACTTTATTTTATAAGATAGAGCGAACTACTCTATATCCAAAAAAATTACAAATTTCTCGATGATTCTAATAGTAATATTTAAAATACCTGTTCACCTGCATATTTTTGAGAAAAACCAGGTTTTCTGATTGGCTATCAAATATAGCACCACCTAGCGGACATTTTTTGAACTTGAAAATCATTTCCAGCGATTTCTCTTGGTCGATTTACTTATTAGACTTTTTTTCCCAAAGTTATACGATAAGTAGTTTCTGAGATACAGCCGGCGTCCATTCTTAGTTGGCCGCCCGGTACAGGGTGGTCCGAACTGTATTCCGGAAACTTCGGCAGCATATTCTGCAGATAAAAATAAGTAAAAATGTTCGCGTAAATGTATGTCCTAAAATACTTTGTTTCGGAGATACAGGGTGTAGAAGTTTCATTTTTATTTCGATTTTTTCTAAATAATTTCTGAAGTAACGTCAATATTTGGATAAAAGTTGGTGTCTGGGAGTTTTGTGACACAAGAAATTTGATTTTGATGTCAAAATGACTCCTATTTGTAGGGGGCGCCACCTACATGCGTTTTGACTGTTTTGAAGAGTAATAACTCCTTGTGCGTACCTGTATAAAACTACTGAATAAAAAAATATACATTTCCATGAGTTTTTACGTAAAAAATGTCTCTTCGTAAAAATGGCTACGAGTAACCGTTCTCAAGATATTTAAAATGGAAATAGTCAATACATGTCATTATTAACAAAAAATAAGCACACATTGAGTATAGTTATTTGACTGAAATAATAATTTTTTTATTTTTAAATTAATCATAAATTTTTCTGCGAAAAAATGATAATTAAACAGTTTCTGTTGAACTTTTGGCACAAAAAAAATCAAATTTATGGTTTCAGTCTAATAACTATTTAGTCAATATGTATAATTTATGTCAATGATGACAGGTATTGATAATTTCAATTCCAAATATCTCGAGAACCATTACTCGTAGCGATTTCTACCAAGAGACCTTTTTTATGTAAAAAACGTTGCAAAATGTATATTCTTTTACTCGGTAGTTTTATACAGGTACGGACAATAAGTTATTACTCTTCAAACCAGTTTAAACATATGTAGGTGGCGCCCTCTACAAGTAGAAGTTATATTGACACGAAAATCAAATTTCTCACGTCAAAAAACTCCCAGACACCAATTTTCATCCAAATATTGATGTTACTTCATAAATTATCTAGAAAAAATGGAAATAAAAATGAAACTTCTACACCCTGTATCTCTGAAACTAAGCATTTTAGGACATACATTTATACGGACTTTTTTACTTATTATAATCTGAAGAATATGCTGCCGAAGTTTCCGGAATACAGTTTGGACCACCCTGTATACTCGTATTGGCTATAACTGGAGAGAGAGAGAGGAACATCGGTAAACAATCATTTTAAGCAAAAAAACTTACCTTTTGACTTGAAAGTAAGAATTGTACAGACAGCACTTCAAGAGTTCCATCACTCCTCTAAGAGGCGGCGAAATTATTTTAGAAAAGGTTGTCTGCTTTCAATCTAGCCTCGACAATTCTAACGATTCCTCCAAGGGGACGTTAGTATATCTACCGGGTGCATCCCAAAAGTGGCTCACCCCTATAACTTTTTTATTTTTTTTAGATAAGAAAACGAGGTTTGGTATATTAGTACAGGCAGTCCTCGATTTACGTCGTTTCGTGTTACGACGCACAGTGCTTCGAACATATGGCTCTAGAGGACAAAAATGCAAAACTTCTCTTTTATTGTAGGCAATTTATTCAAACTAGGTTTATTTGACACAAATGATGAGTACTCTCATTGTACTCTCATTGTACTAAATGACGATGTTCTTAGTCCCACGTTTATGAAAAAAAAATCTTATAAATAATAAAAATGTTGGAGCTGTGTTCCATCTTAGGAAATAATAATTTATAGTATGAAAACGGTGTAAGTATTAAATAAATCCCTGTGATAAAAAAGAATTGAAATAACATTAGAACATGATTCCTACAATATAAGATAAAAATGTTTTTCTTTAAAAAACAAACAATGAAATAATGAAAAAGAAACATTAATGTTATATTTAATTAAAAAAAAAACTTAAGATACTATAAATTTACTTTAGGACAACAAAATGCATAGATCGTAACTACTCTGATTCAGAAGAATCACTGCTGACAGAATCTTCCAAATTTATAGTATCCAAATCACAGGTAGATGAAGTATCCTCACATGTAAGATATTTCTGTACATCATTTTCTAATATGTTACTTTTTCGTGTTGTTACTGTTCTCTTTGTTGGTATGAGGGGTTCGGATGTTAATAGTTACCTCTTTAATAGACCATATCCATATAATATTTTTTCCTTCTCTTGGGTATGAGGTTTTATAATAAATTGAAGATGGAAACTTTTTTATGCGACGTTTCGCTCCAACATAGTGGGCTTTTTCAGGCACAAGTGGTGTCTCATTTGACTGGAAGGTTCATCAATATCTAATAAAGAACACATTTTTTGAAATACAAATAATTTTAAGTTCTTGTCCCTATAATCAAGCCAAGTATCAACCAGATCGGCATTGCTTATCAATTTTACTCCATCTGAAAAGTATTGTAAAATAGACTTCGTCGCAAGCAGACGCAGGTGAACTATACAAAAAAGTAAAAGTGTATGAATATGGAAACAAAAATATTCAATAAATACGATATGTTTTGATATGTTTTTTTTAAGTTTGAAAACGTAAAATTTTTATACCCATTTAAGAATCATCTTAAAAAATAAATAAAAACTAAACAATCACGAACTTGTTTAGAAATAAATTTAAAGTACATACCTTGTTTTAACAATAGCCATAGTGGCTTTCAATTAAGTACGTACCGCTTAACTCCATAATATACAGAACTACTATGAATGTTATTCTTTTCACTGATAAGATAATGATTGCAAAATTTATTTTTAGTGAAAATATTTTCTAAGAAAAAACGCTGTTTATGAAAAATAATATACAGGATGGTTGAACATTGCTATAAGTATAAAATTACATATTCAGATATTAGTAAATTTTTACTTTTTTTTTCGATTTTTGTCCATGGGATGAAGTACTGTGCGTCGTTTCGAGTTACGTCGAACAAATTTTTGTCACTATTCCTCAAAGTTAAGTCCCACTGTTTCGAATTACGTCATTTTTTGAAAAGAACAATCCAAATTCTGAAAGAAGTTTGGATATAAACAATAAAATTTTAGCAGCATACAAGCAGGGTTGACAGATCCTCATAATGAAAAAGCGGCACAGTGTTGATCAATACTTAATTAGCAATTATTACGACTTTTGACGACACCCACAGTAAAAGTTCCAATCAAAAAAAGATAAATATTATACTTTATAAATATGTCTACTTTACTCTAGGGTATTTCTGTAGTTGCCATATTTATATATTATATTTACTATTATGGATAGTTAAAAATAGTTTTTTTGATTAAATAGTGAAAAAGCGGGACTAAAAATACTCGCCCTAATTTGTTTTTCATAAAAAATACATTCTAAAATATAATTTGTTTTTTATATTTTTCTTTTTTTGTTTTCCGTTTTTTTTTTGTTTCTTGTATTATTATAAGTTTAACTACATATACAATACACTGTTTTTCATACCTCAATTATTTAAAAATACAATAATATTAATATATACAAACGCACATCTCTTTGTTTTATTGTATTATCTTACAAAAGTACCTAACTTCTCCATTTCCTATAGAATCTTATGACAAAATAAGATTCGACTTACGTCGTTTCGACTTAAGGCGCTGTTTTGAAGAACCTAACCTGCGGTAAGTACGAGGACTGCCTGTATATGACATAAATTAGCATTGCGTGTGCAATTGTTTTTGGTCACTTCCTGTTTCACCAGAAATGACTATAACTTTTGATTTTTAAATGGCACCCTCGGTATTGTTTTACTTTATTCGATAGAAAATGACATTCTGAACAGAATGACATATCATATGTCAACTTTTGACGTTTTTGCTTAATAAAAAATTGTATTTTAAAGTTACTGTTGTTACTGAAAGTGTACAGTTTAACACTAATTTTTAATCAAGAAACCTTGGAAAAATAGATTTGATAGTCTAATGTTTTCAGTGTCTTGTCCTGACCGGTTAAAATATGCCCAAATCGATCATATCTCAATTTTTTCAAATGGAACGAGGGTGGCTCATTAGCATATTTGAAAAAGTATTTTTTACGAATAATTTGATACCACAGACTTGGTATTTGAGTCAACTTTTTGTTATGTCATAATTTCAAATAAACCATATGCGCAAATGTCAAACATATTATGATATGTCATTCTATTCAGAGTGTTATTTTCTATCAAATAAAGTAAAATCATACCGAGGGTATTACTTAAAAATCAAAAGTTGTAGTCATTTCCGGTAAAACAAGAAGTGACCGAAAACAATTGAATACGTCAATCAATCCTAATTTATGTCATATTTTCTGTGATTTCTCTAAGACTTTCGATTGTGTAAATCATAATATCTTAATTAACAAATTGCAATACTATGGTTTCAGGGGAGTGCCGCCCGAATGGCTTGTCATATCTTGGCAACAGAAGGCAGCTTGTGAGGATTGATACGTCTATGTCTTCTTGTAAGCCTATAGAATATGGTGTCCCTCAGGGTTCAGTACTTGGCCCTATTTTGTTTCTGGTGTTTATCAACGATACTGCAAATCTAGACATTAGCGGTAAAATCTGCCTCTTTGCGGACGATACTCGTTTCACTTGGAGCGGCCCAGATATTGCGGCACTATATGATACTATATCCAGTGACTTACGCACGATTAAATCTTGGTGCGATTATAATCTCCTATGCCTCAACCTATCAAAAACTAAAGTTTTGTCATATAAAAGTACTATACAACCTTTTGTACTTAATAACACCACTATTGACGTCGTGGACTGTGTGAAGTTTTTAGGACTTGTTGTAGACAACTCGTTAAAATGAGACTTTCACATCGAAGCTCTATCAAAGAAACTAAGCGCTGCCTGTTTTGCGCTTAGTTTCTAAGATCAGTTTCTAAGGAACTTAACTTCTCAACCTCTAGAATAGCCTATTATGCCCTTTTTGAGTCACATCTTCGTTATGCCCTTCCGTTCTGGGGTACTTGCTGCGCAACAAAATTTGATCGTATTTTCAGACTTCAAAAGAGATATTTATTGGGACTGAACAGTAGAACTCACTGCCAGAATTTCTTTAAACATTTCAAAATACTGACTCTTCCTTCTTTATTCATTTTTGAAGCCGTTTGCTTAATCCGCAAGCACATTCTGCTATTCCCGAAATGCCATCTCATAACTAATCTACTTAGGAATGCGGAGCACGATCTTTATCTGCCAACCCCGAGCTCAGAACTAGTTAAAGGTTCAATACTGTACAATACCAAAAAATGTACAATCATCTGCCTTTGAATATCAAGTCGCTTTCATTCCTTCCCACATTTCGCAAAGCTCTAAAATCATACTTACTGGAGAGAGCCCTATATACGGTAAACGACTTTTTTGTTGGTGTTTAATTATAAACAATTTTGAATTTTAAAATTTTGATCATCTCACACACTGGTCAAAGGTCAAGTAGTTAATATTTTATAACTCTAAAATTATAACTATTTACTGCGTACTGTTCTGCAATTGTCCATGTATATTCTTTTTGTTATTTTAATGACTTAAATTTTTTTGAATTGTATTATTTGTATTGTGTATTTTTTGTTGTTTGCATTTTTTTTGTGCTTTTGTTTGTTTTGTGAGTGCTCTGTCGATGAAGCCGTTTTGGCTTTTTGTACAATAAAGCGTTGTTTGTTTGTTTGTTTTTTCATATACTAACATACCAAATCTCGGTTTTTTAACTAAAAAAGTTATAAGGGTGAGTCACTTTTGAGACGGACCCGATATAAATTCTCCACATCAAAACTAACAAATTTAGCCGAAGGACCTAATTCTATGTGTTTTAAATTCTTTACAAATGAAGTTGTTTTTCCTACTAATGGCGGGACAATTTGATTGACGTTGACTGCCATCAAACTTTTTCACCGGTGAATGCCTGACCGCATTATAAAAAATCAGTGGTTTTAAGAATTAGTTTAGCTTACACTTGATAACGGTCAGTGATCTTGATGACCGAAACGTTGTTATAATCAAAATAAAGAAAGGCATTGGACGTCCAAAATTCTTTCATTTTCAATTGCTATGTATTATAAGCATTAGCAGTTTCGGTAGAAGTTAAAGTTGTTTTTACAATATAAACAGAAAACTTAATTAGGAGAAGTATATGTGTGACTCTTTAATTTATACCCTGTTAAGTTTTTATTTTTATAATCAAACTTTTGTGATTTTGTCTTATTTTTTTATTTTTTTTAATCATAAAATTCTAAGAGGATTTCGCTGCAACTGAAAATATATTGAATATAATGCTTAAAAAGTTTTAATGACAATCCGAATTTCGCGCGTTTTAATCTGGCATACAAAATGTAATTAGACAGTTTAAAATTATATGTTGTACCTCGAGGGGCAAACCGTTGGTGGTATTTATTGTACAAGCACTTGGTAATACTGGTATTTTATTGGTACTTTTGGTACTAATTTGATATTTTTGGTACTAATTGGGTATTATTTGGTAAAAAACAGGTATTATTTGGTAATAAACTGGTTTTATCTTGTATTAAACTGGTATTAAACAGGTATTTTGTTGGACATCTCGCAACGGTGGATGTGGATTAGACGCACGTCGCGACGGCCGGGAAGCTGATTGCATCGTTTCTAGCCCATTTGCATTGAAAATGAGCCGGTTTTGCGCTTTTTACACATCAAAAATTTTTGGTGTTGACCTATTTTATATCAAGTATTTTAAAGTTTTTATATTTAGTGTCTAAGGTAAGTACCTACTTAACAATAAAATATACTTCCTAGTTAGGTTGCTGGCCTATTTGAAAAACAGGTTATTTTTACCCGATTAATTGCCAAGCTTGCAATTTTTCAATGCATAAAAATGGGTTTTACGCAAAAACGGTACATAGCGTCATACGAAAAAATGTCAAGAAATTAAAGAACTCGCATCATGGAAACATAACATAGATCTCGTTAGAATTTCTTATTTTTCTTGTGCATATAATTATATTTTTGAGCTTATAAGTAACAAATAGCGCAAATAACAAAAAAATCAATTACTTTTTATGTCTAGTTTTTATTTTATAAATTTTTGA
This sequence comes from Sitophilus oryzae, assembly GCF_002938485.1. Lineage (NCBI taxonomy): Eukaryota > Metazoa > Arthropoda > Insecta > Coleoptera > Curculionidae > Sitophilus > Sitophilus oryzae. Next base: position 671,575 of record NW_022147250.1, on the reverse strand, counting down.
AGTATCGATGTTAATGGAACCGTTAAAATTACTTTCTAAACGTGTCATGACAGTTTAGCTTTATTCGAGTTCCCAAAAAGTACGGTTCTAGAACGGTTCAAAACGCTGGCACAATATATGATTTTTTGCAACTTTTGACACGAATGATTGTCGAAATTAGACTGTGCGATTGTTTTAAATCGTTCTAGAACCGTACTTTTTTGGAACTCGAATTAAGCTTATATGTTTTTCTGACCTAATTATCGTAGTTTGACATGAATAGGCCCTAAAGCTCCAAATATCTTAAATTCTTTAGATACTAAAAAGAATAATACTAATTTGGTATTTTTGGTTCTAATTTGGTATTTTTTTGGAAATAATTTGGTATTTTTGGTAATTTTTCCCAAAATTGGTATTTATTGTACACCATTTTTGGCAGCGGTTTGCCCCTCGTTGTACCTACTTTTTTCGTAGAATATTTGTGAAATTCGTATACATAAAATCTAGGCTTAAGAATCGAGATTTATTTTATTTTATTCTAATGTGCTGACACAATCAGCCGCGGTATTTATTTAAAAACAATATTATATTTGATAGACGTTCTAAAGACTATAGACACTACTGATATTTAAAATTTAAATAAAAATTAATTTGATAATATTTAACTAACATCTAGTTTAGGATAATAACAATTACACAAATAAATTCTTCGTAAGTATATGAAAAAAGAAGCAATAGTTTATAGATTCCACTTTACTGACAATTAAATTTATGACATACTTTGTTTAAAATTTAGTATTAAACTAACTTGAACAGCATTATTTCATCTCTCGCGAATTGTGTAAACATTAATTATTTAACTTATTTATAATTAAAAAGTGAAAGGTTCTTGCAGTATCAATATGTAATATTTAAATAAAAATATTTCTTGGTAGGTTTATGCTCCGAAACCGGTAACGAGAGTGTGGTTGGTTTCCCTATAACGGCGAACAAAGATAACCTTTTGTTATTTTCAGTCTTTCATTATTTTTGAAAGATGAAAGAAAAGATTTTACAAAATAGCACTTATATGGCAAAACATATTTTTACTTTAAATATTGCTTATTTATAATACGGCTTAAGGCGGGTTCTCATGTATCAGTCTCACTGAAGCAGTCTAACGGATTCAGCGAGACTGAACAAATACTGGACGTGAAAGTATGAATATATTGTTACGTTTTTCGTCGGTTCCGTGTGGATAGAAAGTCACAATTTATTTAAACACAATTTATTTAACACTAATTAACAAAAACAATAACGATTAAAAGACTTAAAGAACTATTTATTAACTTATCTAATTATTTATCTAACAGAAATTTATTTTGTTCACACGGCACGGGTCCGCAACAATATGATTCAGTCTTCTTATGTTCATTTCGATCGCTCAGTCCTACTGAATCAGTTAGACTCATAGACTTAAAATAAAATATAGACTGAGCATCTCATTCATAAATAGTTGGAAGATGCGGTCAGACAATGTCTTGTTATTGACACGAGCGATAGATAGGCTGTCTCCGTCGTAACGGTTGTTCCCTGACGTCTCTGACGAGGAATGCAACACTGTCTTTCGTTTCTCGGTACACCTGAACTCTCCGTACCATAGCCGGGTAATTTTTTTATTTTAATGAAGCTATAATTCAATTAAAAATATATCGTATTTAATTTTTTTATATTTTATTAAGATTTAGGAGAGATTCTTTAAATAAACGTTTAGAAAAAACACGTCCAAAAGCGGTAAAAATAATAAAATACATGTTATAGAAAAAAATCTAATAATCGAAATTACCTATTTAATTTTTGAAATTAATAAATTAATTATTAATTTTAGTCAAACATTTACAACCCTAATATTAATCACAAAAAAAAGGATCTATTCTATAGATATAATAGAATCGGCGACATGGAAAGAGAAAAAACTTCATGATTGTTGTAATTTTTTTTCTGGTAAGTGATGACTTATTATGTAAATTAGAGAAAACAGAGATCTGTTTCATTAAAGCAAGCTTTTAGGAAGTGGATAAAATGAAAACTACATTTATTTAACCCGGTACTGTCTTTATTATACCGGCTGCGTCCAAAAAGTGGCTTACCCCCATAATTTTTTTATTTTTTCTAATAATAAAACAAGATTTGGTATGTTAGTATATGACATAAATTAGGATTGAGTGATGCATTCAATTGTTTTTGGTCACTTCCTGTTTCACCGGAAATGACTATAACTTCTGATTTTTAAATGGCACCCTAGGTATATCTCTACTTTATTCGATAGAAAATGACACTCTGAATAGAATGACATATCATATGTCAACTTTTGACATTTTTGCATAAGGTTTAATTGAAATTGTAACACGCGGTTCATAACGAAAATTTGACTCGAAATACCAAGTATCAATATATTCATAAAAAAATGCTTTTTCGAAATATGCTAATCAGTCACCCTTGTTCCATTTATAAAAATTGACATATGATTAAAAATACGATTTGTGCATCTTTTAACCGGCCTAGACAAGACACGAAAAAGATTAGACGATCAAAACTATTTTTCCAATGCTCCTTGATTAAAAATTAGTGTTTTTAACACCGCCGTGGCACCCTCGATTGAAATTTATAATACGATTTGTTTTTAAGCGACAATGTCAAAAGTTGACATATGATATGTCATTCTATTCAGAGTGTCATGTCATAAAGTGTCATGTCAATAAAGTAGCAATATACCGAGGGTGCCATTTAAAAATCAAAAGTTTTAGTCATTTCCGGTGCAACAGAAAATGACCGAAAACAATTGAATGCGTCAGTCAATCCTAATTTACGTCATATACTAACATACAAATCTGTTTTTTTATCTGAAACAATAATAGAATGTCATAGGGGTGACTTTTGAGACGCACCCGGTATATTAAAAAATATTGTTTCATAATGCAATATCATTTTAAAATTCTTGTATGTTATTTTAGATTCTGAAGATAGTTTTAGGATAAACTGGAATATATTTTTAATAAAAACATGATTAATTTTTTAACCGATGCCTAATATAATTTATCTTGTATAATGACAGGGTTATAATTATGATTTTGTTACAAAAACTTTTATATAAATGATTATGTAACAGAAAAAGTTCAGATTTTACATTTTACGAAAATATTATCTAAATAAGCGCCTTTCTACAACAACGCCACTGACTCCCAATTGGTAAATTGAGAGTTGCCTACCGGTCGAAAGTCGTTTCGAGACTCAAATGGACCATTTAAGTCATATTTCTTGCAAATTTGACACTGGCGAACCATATTTTATAGTTCTTGAATACAAAAAGTAAATAAAATAAACATTTAAGGACTACAAACTAAGAAAATGCAATAATTCAGCTAGAGAGAAGTAGCGGCAACAATGCTTTACTACACACGTGCGACGCGTACTAATAATGAATAGGCGACCTCGTCTCTAATCGGTGTTGCCATATTGTAAAGGATTTATCCTTTTTACATAGTATTCGACTGATAATAAAGTAGTATAATATAAGGACTATTTAATACATCTATGGAATATTAAAACCTACTTTATTAAAATGCAGTATTAATATCTCAATATATGTGTATAACAAGTAAAAAAATATTGATAATATTAAAGACGTGACAACATAGGCTGGACGAGGAAGGTTTGGTCGACTGCGGTCGAGTGTACCCAGAAGTAAACATGTGTACAAAAATGATTGTTTGACTGCGTGTAGATGTAAATAGTGTAGTCTATATTTTATTTTAAGTCTATGGTTAGACTGCTGTACGTGAGAACCTGCCATGAAAAGTATATTCATACTTTCAGTGAAATTAAAAGCTAGTTGTACTTTAATTCATTTTGACTGAATAATGAATACCAACTGAAGTTTAAAAGATGGTTCACACGTGTCTCAGTGCAGCAGTTTATACAGGGTGTTTCAAAAACCATGTGCCATCTCTCGTGGGTATCTCATGTAAAAATAAGATTTATTTTTTGCTTTGTTTTTTTTAAGTTGCTTTGTTTCTTAGCTACAGGGTACGATTTATTATAATTTTCTTCCAAATGCTTTCAGTGATTCAAATTATTTTGAGGGTGAAGCTTACTATGAGTATAGCATAATTTAATGGTAAAAAAGTGTCATATTCACCAGGAACGTAAATATGGGGTAATACAAAAAAACATGTGCGCTACTGACTTCTTTTCTCTTGTGAGCAAAATTGTGTAGACCGTTTAATGCCAATTAAAAGTTGTCTCTTCATATTTTGACGATTTCGGTCTCCTTGATGATATAAACGCAATTTTATCAATTTTCCTCAATCCAAGTATAATAGCAATTTAAATTTTTTTAATGTCATTAACTGACAAAAGTTTTAACTAAATACTAATTTCTCATCAAAAAAATATGAAAGAAGTTCTTATAAACATGCGTGCGAAAATGCATAATTTTAAAGTTACAGGATGTTAAAGCTTTTTTAAAAAGTAGATATGTCTTTTGTAATTATCTTAAATATCATTATCTTTTTGTATTTGGTATAGATAGCACTGAACATCAATGCACTGTTATAAATTTTAATAATATTTAATAACAAATTATATTAAATAAATAATGTATTCATTTTATTTTAATTTTATTAATTGTGATTACTAACATTCCGTTTAAGCCGGTCCTACGCGATATCATTTGGCATAGGCATCGACAATATTGCAATTCACAGTCAGTCCCCTACACGATGTGACAAATGTTCATGTGTCCAACGTTAGGAGGTGTTTGACACATCGTGTGGGACCGGCTTTATCCGAGCGTTTATCTCATCAAGGAGATCGAAATCGACAAAATATCAAGATACAATTTTTATCGGCATTAAACGGCCTTAAAGAGACAAGAAAGTCAGTGGCGCACATGTTTTTTTAGAAAAATATTCCAGTGATAACCTATATGCACGTCCCTGGTGAATATGTCGACACTTTTAATATTAAAATATGTAGTTACTTATAGTAATTTGTACTCTCAAAATATCATTCGAATCGCTAAAAGAAAATTATAATAAATTGAAAAAAAAAAATGAAGACTAACCCTCGGTAGTTATGAAACAATTAAAGCAGGCTTTCCAAATTTTACATAAGGAATCTCCCAACGAGAGATGGCACATGTTTTTTGAAATACCCCGTATATTTAGAAAAGTCAGTGAGATCTCACCGAATCAATTGTACTGCTTTATAATATTCTTTTGTGATACTGATAACCCGCCTTTACTTGTTTCAATATTCTCGTGAAGAATTTAATTTTAAATAGATGTATTAAAAAAATCTTGGGTTCATTTATATAGGTACATAATTTAGCATTCTATTTTGATTAATTTGAATTATTGCCATAAAAAAATATAAAACCCGTGCTGTAAAACTGTTTAAGCTCTGGTATTGTTGTTTTTATGGAAATCCTCTTGTGTAAAAACAAATCAAAATTACTTATTTTTTAATAAAGATAAATTGTTCTTCAAATGCCGCAAAATAATATAAAATAAAACAAATAAATTACAAATAAAATATACTCTAAATTCTAAATACGGATTGAAATGTAAGTTATATGGTGGTTTTTTAGAATTAGAATTTTAATGTGCTGTGATCGAGAAGAGGTAACTTAAATTATTAAATCATAAGTGCATAAACTAAAATAGAACTTCAAGGTAAATGAGAAGTGGAAAATTTCCTGGCTATTACGCATTAAATGTCAAAAAAATAAAATGAGATCTGAAAATCGTGTTACTAAATGTATTTATGGTAATTTTCTTACTTTCTATGTGAATGAAAACTTGCATATGTAAAGCTCTTTCCTTCGTACTCCCCAAAAAATCTGCTGTCGCCTAATACAATATGATAAATTTCATTTCCAGAACAACGTCCATATAATCTATGCCACTCTTCTGGTGACTGTTGACCTTCTCTAAAACAATAATTATGAAAAGAAATGTAGTACACTCCAATTTATATGTATTTTAGAAAATTTCTGAATGTGGTTGTCATAAAAATAAATTATACATACATATATTATAATTGAATTGTGTTTAAAAATGGCACAACTCTGGCTTTTAATCGGTGGATAGATGGTATCGAACCTATCTCCATAATATGTCATTTATTGACAATTGAAACAAAACTTGTTAAAAATTAAATGTTTAAAAAAATGCAAATTTTACGCAAAATATTAATATTTGGCTAATTATAAAGTCAATTTTCAAGCATAATGGGGTCGGTCAGATAGAAATTGTCATGGATTATTAATCTTTATTTTTTCATTTAATCAATTTAAAGGCAACTGCTAAGCATTTTTTCTTATTATCTTTATAAGTCATCTAATATTATGGTACGTATTACTACGAATACATACATTACCATAATATGAGATGATAGTATAGTTGTAACATTGATTCGTTGGTGCTTTTAAATATTGACTTATACAATTCAGACTTAATATTCGCAAATACAGTGTCCGGCGACAGTGCGTTGGACATTTGTAGCTTCTAGAATCAAAAACTTAAAAATTTTGTTTAAGTGCAACCCAAAGCAACCCAAAGTGTGTACCAGGATGTATTTCAGGAAAATATTTTAACTTCTATAGGATGGCTCAAAAAACTGTGAGTGGATCTGGATGATTTTTTTTAAAGAAACATTCTGTATATTATTGCATTTTTGGTTTTCATTCATATCAGTTTACATAATCCTAAGATATGAGTAAATATATTTCGATAGTTTCGGAGATATTAATAAATAAATAAAAAATATATTTTTTTCAACCTTCCTTAAAAAAATTATTACAAATACTATAAGAACCAGTCCTGAAATCAAAACTGTATTAAATATTTACTTTACATGGTCTGTTTTTACTTTGCTATAAATATGGCAATCTTAAATTATACAGAATGTTCAATATTCTATGCCAAACTTTCTAAAATATAAAATAATCTAAAATATAAACACCCTGTTTGTTATTAGATGGAGAGTTAAAAAATGAACATTTTTTGTATTTAAAGTATTTCAAAATGTTTAATAGTTTTGCAGATACACGCAGTATTATTTCATATGGTGCTTTCAATGGTAAAATAGGTAGGGTAAAGTAAGGTATGTTGGTAGTATAGGTAAATCGGTGATAGTTCTTTAATAATTTTTTAGCAACTCGCCTATTCAGTAGGAGGCCTTAAAACTTGTCGTTTAAATCTATTTAATATCCTCTTCATGCTGCATAGTCTGCGGCGCGCTTCGGTTTATTTGTTTACGTTTAGGAAAACGTTTGCTTCGTGCCGATAAATAAAGTCATTTAATTTGATCATTTTTGTGATATAAATTGATTTTTTGTCATACGCTCCCAAAAACAGCTATTTTACGGACTCATTTCAGTCCGTAAAATGTTTCTTTTTCGGCCTAGGCCGTAAAGGTCGTCATGGCAACCTTTATGGACTAAAATGTCTAAATTCGTTATTTGGTTGTTTTATTTTGTCATTCGAAATTTGTCACAAAATCACATAACGGCCATTTTCTTAGCAATTTTGCATGCAAAACGTGAATGTTAGGACACAGACTTTTAAATAAAATTATGATTGGCACTGTGGTGTCTGCGGAATCAGCTATCGAGAAGATGTGAACGCTAAAAATGGTGCCTTATGGGTTCAGTGCTCTTTTTACTGTGTTCCATATCACACAAATTGTCAAACGAGACCTGATGATGAAGACATCTTTATGTGAGACGGTTGTGATGAGCAGTCTTCAAACGACTCAGAATAAAAATTATTATTATTTCTACTAGGTAAAATACTTGTTTTGTAATAAAGATAAAAATTTTCAGCCATTTTATTTTCAACTGCTCCTAATCTCATATATCACCAAAATACCTTTCCACTATCACCAAAATAACTTACCTATAACCAAATTACCTAACCAATTTGCATTTTTTTCAAATGTATTTTTTCTGTTAAAATTGACATCATCTTATCTTATATACCTATTTTGTATATACCTATATATAATAGATATATATGATGCAACATTTTTTTGAAAGGTCTACTTATGCGGTTTGAAATTTTGATGCAAAATCCAGCAATACCGCTCAGAAGAAATGTACCCACCCATGCCCACCCAACTTTTTTTCTCTTTTTAATACATTTGATTTGCCATTAAGCTGTCTACATCACTGTCTTACACGTTAAAATCCAACCCGCAGAGTTGACCTGTCCCGATCGGTATAAGCGATTGCTTGAAACATAAACCTTCTGGATAGGTAAGTTGGAAAAATAATATATTTTCATACGAATTCAAATTGCCCATGTTCAAGCAAAAATATCACCAACTTACTCTACTAGAGAAAAATCATTGGGTGGCTTTGATAAAAATTTACTGTGGAAAATGCCATATGAAATATAAAACCGGGAATATTTGCGAAACCGTTAAAAATTTTGAAATACTCTAAATACAGAAAATGTTAATTTTTTAATTCTCCATCTATTGAAAAAATAATATACAGGGTGTCCCATTTAAACAAACGAAGAAAAATTATTTTATATTTTAGAAAGTTTGGCGTAGAATTTTGAACATCCTGTATGATTTACGATTTCCATATTTATAGCAAAGTAAGTACAGACCATCTAAAGTAAATACCTAATATAGTTTTGATTTCAAGGTAGTTCTTGTATAATTAATAATTTTTTTAAGGAAAGCTGAAAAATATATAATTTTTATTTAGTTACTAATATCTCTGAAATTATTGAAATGTATGTACTCATGTCTTAGGATTATGTAAAGTGATCTGAAAAGAAGCCAAAAATGCAATAATATACATGGTGTTCCATTTAAAAAAATCATGCCGAACCATTCACACTTCTTTGACCCTCCATATAGAAGTAAAAATATTTCCCTGAAATACATCCTAATACATACTTTAGTTTGCACTTAAGCAAGTTTGCACTTAAGCAAAATTCCCAAGTTTTTTTATTCTATGAGCTACAGATGCCCGACGCACTATTATTCCCGGACCCTGTATATGAAATTATATAAATGAAAAAATTATATATATGAAAATTTTACAATGTGCGCCAGAAAGTGCACAACAAAAATGTTTATTTTTATTTATTAATCAGAGAAAACATACGGAGTATATTTGTAACGAAGTTATTGTTTTTTGTATAAATGCATTATTATTAATTATCTATCGATAAAAGTAAATATTTATTTGGGTTTAGTGGTGAATTGTAAAGAAATTCCGATCGAGATTTAGACCGCTGCGTGCTGTAGAATTAATGTGAGAAATCGATCGACCAGTGTCGATTCTCTCCCCTACTAAGTGGAGGGGCAAGTAAAGCGAGAATAGAAAAGCTCGAAATTAGAGGTGTGTTTAATAGTTCTTTTCAATGAATGAACTAGTTCCCACGAACTAGTTCGCGAACGATATTTAGTGTACGTACAGTAAATATGAGGTTAATATCAAAATTCTTTAGTTAGTTAAAATTAAAAAAAAAACTGATTGGGAATCTTCCTTTAAGTTCAGGATTTTCAACTTATTTTTTTTAAAAGTTGTGAAAATTTTAGAAATATTAAGACGTTTTAGATGTCAACGCATTATTTGATGTTATTAGTTTTTTTCACTGTTTTTTAATGTTAAATTCTCATTGTGTTTCTTTTTTACCAATCATCTGTACAGCCCAGTTAGACTAAATAATAATAAACGTGTTACATGTTTGTTTAAGTTATGCGGTAATCATAGAATAGGGTCCTTGCACGTGTCAGGTATAATTCAAATATTTATGATTCCTAATATATTTATATCTAAAACATATATATGTAAAATCAGTTTGTACAAATTCCATCTGGAAAGTACTTAAATTAATTATTGAAATTCGCTTGGTGCGAAAACGAGTTCTGACGTCATAAAATACATGTCATGGAATACAACCAATACAATCTCCAAACAAATATTTAAATTTACTAATCATAACTGTTCAAATGCAACTACCTTGTTGTTTTCTCAATAATTCTTTGAATGTAAGTTTAAATTAAATCTTTGAAATTAATCAAAACATATATTAAACAAAAAGTGATATTCCGTAGTTAGTTAAAATTAAAAAAAAACTGGTTGGGAATCTTCCTTTAAGTTCGGGATTTTCAACTTATTTTTTTAAAGATGTAAAAATTTTAAAAATATTAAGACGTTTAAAGCTATGTACAGACTTGGATAGAATCGCTGGAAACATGTCGGTCAATTGTATCTTTACAATTTCTTCTCATTTTAACAGTCGGCGATGTAACTCGCATCGGCCGACGTGAAAAAATCGTATCACGTCCACATCTAATTTGCAACTAGTTTAAGGAACTATTTTTTTGTAATTTCTTCTGTAGTGGTGGAAAATTCTTCTGCTGCTAAACGTACTATTTCGTCCATTTTCTTGTTGTGGTCCCTGTATTCTTTACAAGAGACATTCCATAGAGCAGGCACTTGTGTTTTTAGTAGACCACATTTTGCTGATTTTAAATTAAACGGATTCACGAAACAAACTAATTCATCAAATTTCAATGAATAAAATACTCCTTTACTAGTTTAAATGATGTATCTATCAAAAAATCTGTACAGACCTGCCGATGTTTCCCATTAAAAACGGAAAAAAGCGACTTGGAGATTCCTTTGATAAAATGCCGACCGATGTTGTTGTGTCCGCGGCGAATCAGCCGATTCGAGAGCGACAAGAAAAATGCAGTCGGCCGACAATGTTGCCAGCGATTGTATCCAGGTCTGTACGGGGTTTTAGATGTCAACGCATTATTTCTAAGCTTATTTGACGTTATTAGTTTTAGTTAAATTTTTATTTTGTTTCTTTTTTTATCAATCATCTGTACAGCCAAGTTAGACTAAATAATAATAAACGTGTATCATGTTTCTTTAAATTATGAGGTGATCATTGAATTAGCGGTTTTATAATATCAGATCACTTCAGAATAAACTTTCTAGAATAGCTTCTAGAAAAGTTCTAGAATATTTTTTTATGTAAACGTAAAGTTTCAGTTTACATCGTTATTTTTCCGCCTTTTTGAGGAATACCATGAGAAACATTATTTTACACACATTGATAACATGTACTTATAAATTTGTATTAATCTATATAATTAATGTAAAGTAAGAAGTACGTACTTCTCCCACCAAAATGACGTAACTGCGATTAAACAGATTTTTGGATGATAAACAAAACTTGAGACAACACAACGGGTTGTTTATTTTAAATATAAACTAATTTTTTTTAAAAAATATTGGTATATTACTTCAAATTAAAAAAAAACGCAATTTTGTTAACGATTAGCAAGAAATTATGTTTTTAAACTATAATCTAGAGTAGCTTAAACATTATTATTTATTTGGTTTGGAGAAGGTCTTTTGTTGCTTTGTTTAAATATTTATTGTGTATTTTTTGAAAAAGAATAGAATTTGTTAATTTTTGTTATTTTATTTTTAGGTATTTGACCTTATTAGTTTGTTAAAATAGTTTAGTCAGAAAATCAAAATTGTATAGTTACATTTTAACACAGTACATAATATTAAACAAACATATGATATTTTAACGTCCAAGTTTATAACGATCTAATAAAGATCGAAACGTAAACAATGACTAAATGCGTTTGTCTTAAAACATTTTTGTTACGGACTATAAGCCCAAGAATACAACCTCCAAACAAATATTTAAATTCACTAGATATAAGTGTTCAAATGCAACTACTTTGTTGTTGTTTTCTCAATAATTCTTTGAATGTAAGTTTATATTAAATATTTGACATTAATCGAAACGTACCTTAAGCAAAAAGTGATATTCCGTAGGTAGTTAAAATTAAAAAAAAAAAACTTGTTGGGAATCTTCCTTTAAGTTCGAGATTTTCAACTTATTTTTATAAAGATGTAAAAATTTTAAAAATATTAAGACGTTTTAGATATCAACGCATTATTTCTAAGCTCATTTGACGTTGTTGTGAAATTTTTATTATGTTTCTTTTTCAATCATCTGTACAGGCCAAGTTAGACAAAATAATAATAAACGTGTATAATGTTTCTTTAAGTTATGAGGTGATATAGAATTGATCGGTTTTATAATATCAGATCACTATTAGACCACTTCAGAATAAACTTTCAAGAATAGCTCCTAGAAAAATTCTAGAATATTTGTTTATGCAATTATAAAGTTTCTGTTTACATTGTTATTTTTCCACCTTTTCAGGAATATTATTATTTCTACATTATTAGTTATTTGGTGTGCAGAAGCTTTTTTATTGCTTTGTTTAAATATTTATTGAGTATTTTTTAAAAGAGAATAGAATTTGTTAATTGTTGTTATTTTATTTTTAGGTGTTTGACTTTATTAGTTTGTTAAAGTAGTTTAGTTAGAAAATCAAAATTGTATAGTTACATTTTAACACAGTACATTTTTGACGTTCAAGTTTATAACGATATTGCTTTGATAAAGATACGTTTGACTTGACATTTTTTTTACGGATCATAACCCCAAGAAAATACAACCTCCAAAAAATATTTAAATTTACTAAATTACTGTTCTCTTCGAATGAAAATTTAAATTATATCTTTGAAATTAATCTAAATATATTGGGTGTCCGAACTGTATTCCGGAAACTTTGGCAGCATATTCTACAAATAAAAATAAGTAAAGAAGTCCATATAAATGTTCTAAAATGCTTAAAGTCCTAAAATGCTTAGTGTCGGAGAGAGAGGGTGTAGAAGTTTCATTTTTATTTCGATTTTTTTCAAATAAATTTTGAAGTAACGTCAATATTTGTATGAAAATTGGTGTATGAAATTTTTTTTACATGATAAATCTGATTTTGATGTCAATATGACCCCTATTTGTAGGGGGCGCCACATACACGTGTTTTAACTGTTTTGAAGAGTAATAACTCGTCCGTACCTATATAAAACTATTGAGTAAAAAAATATGTATTTACGACGTTTTTTTACGTAAAAAGGTGTCTTGGTAAAAATCGCTGCGAGTTATTTCTCTAGTTTTCTCGAGATATTTGGAATCTAAATGATCAATACCTGTTATCATTGACATAAATTAAACATGTTTTAAAAAAATTATGATTAATTTAAATAATTAATCATAATAATAAAATTTTTATAATAATTAATCATACATTTAAAATCTTTAATAATAAAAAGTTTCCAATTTCTCGAAATTTATTATTCCAATCAAATAACTAACTACTCAATATAATATGTTTATTTTTTGTCAATAATGACATGTATTGGCTAATTCCATTCTATATATCTTGAGCACGGTTGCTCGTAGCGATTTTTACAAAGAGACATTTTTTACGTAAAAATCACGGAAATGTACATTTTTTCACTCAGTAGTTTTATAAAATTTATCCGTTTATAATTAGTCCGTTTTTTTTAAACGGACGAAAATTTATTACTTTTCAAAACAGTTATGTATGTGGTGCTCCCTACAAATAGAAGTCATATTGACATCAAAATCAAATTTCTCATGTCAAAAAACTTCCATACACCAATTTTATACACCAGAAATTATTTGGAAAAAATTAAAATAAAAATGAAACTTTTACACTCTCTATCTCCGAAACTAAGCATTTTGGGACTTACATTTATATGGACTTTTTTACTTATTGTTATTTGCAAAATATGCTACCAAAGTTTCCGGAATACAGTTCGTACCACCCTGTATTTTAAGCAAAAAGTGATATTGCTTTATATTTTTTTGATGTCGTTGAAATAAAAAAAAACTTAAACTATTATTGTTCTAATTAAATAACTTACTGGCCTCGTGAAGTGTGTAATAAAAGTGTAACTAATGTAGAGGCACCAGGACAAGTACAGTTGTTAGCTAGAAGAGCATACTTAAATTCATCTTCACAGACTACGAATTCTGCAAATTTCACGTGGAGTTTATTTTCTGGTCGAAATATTTGAACGTATTGTGCGACATTTGGTGCATAATCTTTCACAGCCCATGACCGCAAAATAGTATGTTCATCCTAAAAACCAAAAATAAAATAAATGAATATAATTATTTTTATTAATTATTTCTAGAGACTGATGCAGTATCCCAACAAAAGTATCAGGTTCTTTGACTGATATTTTCACTCTTTTATTTTTATAGCTGCAGGCTATACTATCGCACAAAGCGGTTCAATTATACATTTTTTTAAATAGAATTATATATATTTTTATTCGCTCAATAGATTTGTCTAAATTTTCATCCATACTGATATCATAATAATCGATAAATACAGGGTCGCTGTTATGTATGGAAACGGTCGATTATTAGGTAAAATATAGGAGGTACCACATAAAGCTAAATATAAAAGTTATAGGGTTTATACTTTGAATAAGAAGATTAAGGAAGGAGCATATCAAAAATCTTAGGTACACCGCGATGGGCCTCAAGTATGGCCGACTTAAATTCCGGTTTATCAATGCCGTTCTAATTTTATTTAAAAAATGTAAAACTATGATGTAGGGTAGACGTAGGGCAGACTCAATAATTTGTTATTTTATTTTACGTTGTGAATAAATGTTGGAAATTATTAAAATTGTTATAAAAATATATAATTCTAATAAAAATAGATAAGTTATAATAAGTTATATATAAGTTTATTCACACAAACATCCGATACGCTACTGAAGCAGGTAAGTCAAATTAACGTATCAAAATTCTTTGACATCTGATCTTTGACAAGTAGTAAATAAAAGCTAAAATGCAAGAAAAATATATAATTTAGTTAATTTAAGTGAATTTCATAAATGATCGGTTTACTACACGTATGTATATTACACTTACTAGCGAAAAGTTGTTCCATTATTTCACTCAATTTTTGTCGAGATCTACCGCACGCTACACAACCAACTATTTTAGAGTCTTTTTCGATAAATCGCGATAGTGTCACTGTTAATTTAAGTTCTGCCACAATTTCCATCTAGATTTACTACCTTTATACAATTATCAGTAGTAGAATAAATAATAAATAACATAAAATAAGCTCTGTAAAGACTGACAAATCCACAAAATTTCAAATCAAATTCAAATGTGTCAAATGAATCGTCAAACAGAACTGTCAAGGATCCCCACCGTAGAGTGCTTTTTCCGCCCACCATGCATGAATACATGGATAGCATGTGCTCCTTCCTTAGTCTTCTTATTCAAAGGGTTTATAAATATCTATTAGCGGGTAATAAATGTAAATATACAGGGTCGGTCATAAAGTGGTGGCAAATCAAAGTTTAATTTTTTTAAATGGAACCCCTGTATATTATTGCATATTTCGGTTCTTCCTTCAATTCTAAGCAAAAATAGAAATACACACAATGTATTTCAAACCAACCGTTTCCGAGTTATTGACTTTTGAAAATATCACTTAAACAATTTGATTTAATTAATTTCGATATGTTCAGTTTCATTTAAAGATGCCATTCTGCCGAAACTGTGATACTTAATAATCTTTGACATTAGTTCTCAAGTTAGCATTTATAGATGTATAAAATGAGAGTACCTATATTAAGTCTGGAAATAACAAAATTTTCGTTTAACATTCCAATTCTTCAATTTATGTACATTGTGTATTACGATTATTGCTTAAAATTGAAGAAATAATTGAAATATGCAATAATATACAGGGGGTTTCATTCAAAAAAATAAAGTTTGATGTAACACAACTTTATGACCGACCCTGTATAATAAATTTTAATAGTAGCTAATGGGAATTTACAACCCCATTACAACAGTATCACAGTTTCGGCAGAATGGCATCATTAAATCAAACCAAACACATCAAAATTAATTAAATCGAATTGTGATATTTTCAAAAGTCAATAACTCGGAAATGATTGGTTTGAAGTACATTATGTGTATTTCGATTTTTGCTTAGAATTGAAGGAAGAATTGAAATAATATGTAATAATATACATAACAAGTACATTACAAGGTACATTAAAAGTACAGGGTGTTCTATTTAAAAAATGAAACTTTGATGTTCCACGACTTTATGAACGACCCTGTATACTTGAATTTATTACTCGCTAATAGATATTTAAAAATCCTATAACTTTTGTATTTAACTTTTGCGGTACCTCCTATATTTTATCTAATAATCGACCCTTTCCAAACATAAAAGCGACCCTGCATATATGACGCTAATATAAATTATATTAAGTGGTTTTTGAAATATGGCCATTTTTAAATTAGTTGTATAAACATTTAAAGCATTCCCAAATGTTGGATTCTATCCCTTCCTCCCATCCTTTACCCGAAAAACCTTAGTGGGTACGTAGCCGTAGTCGAGTACGGAGAGTGACAAGATCGGCCGAGTACACAGTGTACACCTCCAAGCGCGCGCTATCCGCAAGTGTTTTGTTCAAGCAAAAAATCAACAGGTACGAGTCCAGAACGGGAATAAAGGTGAGTGCCCACAGTCCTGATACATTAACTCACCTTAATGAACTGAGCCCCTTAATTCTCGCCCGTAACACCAAATTTAATAAACTGAACATAATTGACGCCTTATTTTCACCTGGAAGTATTTTATAATAGTATACCTTCCAAAATTGATCATCCATTGATCATCCATTAATAATATTGATAATAATTGTAAGCTAAATTGAATTAGTACATATAAACCCTAAAGTCTAAGAAAGTTAAATAGAAAAAAATATGATAGAGAAATATTAATTAATTATTAAAATATTCCAGAATATTGCGGTTGTATGGAACACCCTGTCTAAGAACTCTATTTTTTGCCTTTCTTTGTTGTCTTTACAATGGTGAAGAAGATAGCCTACGATCACATTTTTTTATAATCAAGTGGGCTTTGACTATTAAGAAATTCTTCTCTGAAAGTTTAAAAAATTCTAATGTAATTTGCTGCAAGAATTGTTTATCTGTCATTATACAAAGTATATTTGAACATAAAAGTTTTTGATAGCGTATAATACTCGTATATCCCTTAAACCATTACAGGGTGAATTTTCTACGATGTTCTCTATGGGTATCTCGGAAACTACTGGAGATATGGAGGCGGTTAAAGGTTAATCTCACTATACCTTCCGTTTCCATTCCATATCCATTCCATATCCGTTCCGTATTTTTTATTGTATTGACGCTATACGTAAGCTTCCGTTCCGTATCAGTTCCATACTTTTTATTGTACAATTTATATCATTACGAAAGTTTTATTTTAAAAATTTGTATTTTTTGAAAAAGATAATTAGTGGAGTGCCCAGAGACTTTTACCTCCGAATTCAATTACTGTCAATGTATTAATGTGAAACCTTCTGTATTGTGTTTTATAGATAAAATACTAAAATGTTTACCGATTTTCTTTCGTTGCTTTTAATTTTTTATTTTAATAAATTTAGTAAATTCTTAATTATTTCCTTCTTAATATTTTGATTTTTTTAATTCTTTTTCTAAGTAAATTTATTGAAATAAATAAATCTAATGCATAAACTATGTTTCATTATAATCTATTTTGTTTATATTCTAATTATTGAAATTTTGATTGAAATCGAATTATACAGGGTGACGCGTCATATACGACGCGGTTTTTGCAAGGAGAACAAAAGTTTATATTGAAGTCAAATTTTGTGAGCTTATGTAAGCCAATTTAAAGCATTTTCTAAAATTATGTAGAGTTCTACAGGGTGTCCCCAAAAAAAGCTACACATCAAAGTTATGTTTTTTGTAATGGAACACCCTATATATTAATTGATTTTTGGATGCTAGTAAAAAAATAAAGGTTTGTTTCGTTAGAAAAGTATATGACTAAAATGTAAAATTTTTGAAATACATTCACCGGCACGAAGAATGGGCCCCTTAAAACTTGGATGTATTTTAAAGGTTAATATATTTTATTTTAATGGGCCGATTATGATGATTTTTTAAGCAGTGTGTTGCCAAATTATTTGACTTTTTAGTATCTTTTTCTAAATTAAAAATGAAACTCCCCATCTGTTAATTATAGAGGGAAAACAAAATGTTGATATTTTGGTGAAAGTTTGAAACACTCTGTGAAATATGTTAAAATCATTTTATCATCTAGATATTCTCGATGGTTTGTTTTTTGGTTCATCTCATTAGCTTTATTTTTGTTGGAAATGTTTGGTTTTAAAGAAGGCACTAACATTTTTTTGTAATTTTTACATTAAGACCATGCCTTTGCTTTTGGGCCTAGTCAACACATCTAGTAAGTTCTGGTCCCGAAGCAGGCCTTTTTGATATAAGATTTGCTTAATTTAATTTTCTTCTTGTAGTCCGTTAGTTAACATGTACGGTCCTTAAGTGCAATTCTTTATCAATCTCGAAAGCTGGGAAACGGCGGTTTCCTGCATAATATATATTTGACTCACTCTGTATATCTATAAAAATATTTTTGAAATGTTAAATACCATTAAACATGTATTTTATGAAAGGTTTGGAGTGAAAATCTCAAATAGGAATTCTAATTTTCAGAGCTTTTCGGGAATACGGAGCCATCTTGTATGTATGCATTTGTATATTATGTGTGTTAATTTAAATAATAAAGTGAAAGCAATTAATTTAAATGTGTAAACTTTGTAATATATCTTATTAACAATACTATGCAAATTTTTTTATATAAATTGGTTCACAGTAATTTAATTCCGAGGTTTGTATCCCATAAGGGCTTAAAGCACTCCACTAAATACCCCGTTTATACTTTTCCAAATTTTGATTTTAGAACAAGCAACAATTTTTATGAAGAATGCATTTTTCTCAAAATGTCAATAATATAAAAGTCTTTCCTCTTGTAAAGACAATCCGGGGACATACCTACTGTATATAAAAATATATTTTGTTTTTAAACTATTTGTTATTGTAAAATAATTTTCAGAAAGTTGTTGAGATCTACATATACAGGGTGGCGCCTCGCATACGCCGCGGAGACTCCATGGAGAACGACAGTTTGTATTGAAATGAAATTTTGTGAGCATATGTAGGTTAATTCAGAGCAGTTTTTAAAAATATAGAGAGTTCTACAGGGTGTCCCCAAAAAAAGTTACGTATCAAAGTTGTGTTTCTTGTAATGGAACTCTTTATATATTAATTGATTTTCGGATTCTGGGAGAAAAATAAAGGTGAGTTTTATAAGAGAAGTATATGACTAAAATGTAAGGTTTTTGACATATTTAACATTTTCTAGAAATAAAGGACAATTTTTAAATTACAATAAAAGCTACCTAAATTGGAATTTACTCGGTATACCCTAATATATAGTAAGGTTAATAATTAACTATTGTACTTTAAATCAAATTAAAACTTGATCCAAAAAGTTATACAGGGTGAGACAAAATTAATATTGAACATTGGTCTCCTTTAAAAGCATGTTACTCTTTTATTTTAAATAGAACGCCCAGTATATTATTCCGATATTCAATGGAGAATTCATGTCTCTTCAAAATACTATTAAGGTTGCCTACCCATCAAACAAACATTTTCCTAGATATTTTCATTGACATGATTTGATCTGAGTAGATCTTTATTATTTGATAAAATCTAGGTGGCTGTGATATGTCTGACGTTACTTCAAAATAGCTGTCTAATTAGTCCAACTTTACCAACTAGTTATCATTCAGAGATAATTGATATGATTCTATTAGTTGATGAATGCAGTGTGCATTCACCAATTAATAGAATACTTAAATACTCTTGATTTTATCTAGTCTGCTTTTTTATGGGGATATGTTAAAGACAGTGTTTACAAAACTCGACCAACTATTGTCGACAACATGAGAGAAATTATTGTAGCTGCTTTTCGAGGTAGAACTCCCCTTATGCCTTTTAAAATGAAAAGATCCTTTCGAAAAGACAATCATTTTATGCAGTTAACAGGAAAGGAAGCATTTTGAGCATTTTATTTTATCTAGCTAATTTTTGTCACATAATTATAAGTTTATATCTAGTTTTAATTTTGTAGTAATTAAAATATGTTTTAAACGTGTAATTTTTTTATTTCCGTTGAGTATTTTACTCTACAATCTTTAATTTTTGTTAAATTAACAAAAGGTATATCACACAGCCACCTAGATTTTTCAAATAATAAATAATAATGACGCAAAATCATAAAAATTAAAATACCTAGGAAAATCTTTGTCTGAGGGGTAGGCAACCTTAATAATATTTTGAACATATATAAATTCCTCTTTGAACACCGGCAAAATATACTGGGTGTTCCATTTAAAATAAAGGAGTAACTTGCTTTTAAAAGTGACTAATATTCCATATTAATTTTGTCTCACCCTGTATAACTTTTCGGGCCAAATTTCAATTTGGTTTAACATACAATGATTACTGTAATTAAATATCAGGTTATACAAGGTCAACTAAAATTTAGGTAGCTGTTATCGACATTTAAAATTTACTCTTCATTTTGGGTATATGCTTCTTTAATAAAACTCACTCTTATTTTTTTCTTAGAGTCCGAAAATCAATTAATATCTAGGGTGTTCCATTAGAAAAAATAAAACTTTGATGTGTAACTTCTTTTGGAGACACCCTGTATAATTCTATATATTTTTATAAAATACTTTCAGTTAACCTACACATGCTGCTAAAATTTCATTTCGATATAAACTACCGTTCTCCTTGGAACTTCCGCGACGTATGAGAGGCGCCACCCTGTATACTGCCTTGGCATTTGAAATATTTCATTATTATTTGTGTTTTAAATCGATATTAAAATATTCCTATTTCAATTATTTTTTATCACCAACAAAGAAAAATTGTAGTATGTCGAGTGTTACATCTGATCTAGTTTTATTTAGAGCCAATTCAAAACAACACAAATTTATTTTAAACTTACCGCGGCGGTTTTATCAGCATAATTTCTAGCTGCTAAAATAAAGCATGCTTCCGCTTCGTTCATTCTGGCCCTCACTAGGTCTCCATCTTTTAAACACGAGCCTTGAATATATATCACTCTTTGTGCCCATATTGGAACCTGAAATGTAAAATGAAATTTATTTTTGGTAAAAAAAAAATTCGTAAAATTAACTTAAAAATAAATTAAATTTTAGGGGCCACTTAAGTAAGTATTATAACATGTTTTAAATAGACAGTAAATTTAGAGGGTATAAATAAGTGCAAAAAAATCAGGAGATGATTGCTTTTCTAAAAAATTCCTATTTAAAAAAATTTCATTTCCAAAAGCGTGTTTTTTCATAATTTAAAATGTTTCATTTGGCGGTTCCTTACATTATTTGCATATACGCAAATAAATCATCTTCTATATTCAACATGAAAAATTACAGTTTGGTTTGGTTTGGTTTGGTTGATGTAACATTAATCGCCGTTAAAGAATACGTAAAATAATAATACTGACTAAAATAATTTACACAACAATATAACAATATGTGTTAAAAACATCTTACTAATAATTAGTAATTTATACTTAACTTAATTATTAAGTTAAGTATAAATTATTCAAAGTCGAATTTTATTACTGGAGTCTCGAGTTGAAGTGTGGGTACAAGATAACTGGTCGAAGGGTGTCTCACTTGGGTAAAAAATATACAGGGTGTCCCATTTTAGTTGAAATAATACGGTATCTCCGTTATCAGTAAAGTTGGGAGGATGCGGTTTGCACATACCTGTCCCACTTTTTTGTCAAACGGAAGATGCTGCCAACAAAATTTTCATAGCCCTTTTCATTTCTAAGCTAAAGGGTCTATTCAAAAATTTTGCAACTTGGGACAGCCCTCGTATATCCGTCGTATATCCGTTATCGTGGATGATATCGAGAAGGTGAAAACTGATTCGTGTAGAACTTTTTACGTAGAATACAGTGGCATATAGTGTTGCACAAGAGTCTTCAAAAAGTCTTGCAAGACCAAGACTCTTGCAAGGAATTCAAGACAATACTTTCAAAATTTCCTGCCTTGAATTTAAAGACAAGACAAGATTTTAATATGCAAGAAATTTCAAGATTTCTTGCAAGTCTTGCAAGATTTCTTGAATTCAAGATTTCCTGAAAGTTAGAAATGATACCGTTTTTTAAGTGATAATTAGGTCTTTCTTTGCGTAAGTTATGCCGGGTTTATACAACATTTACATAATCGTAATCACAATCATAGTCATAATTATAAAAGTTAAATCTACCATAAACTTAGCCTTTAATTATATTACCCAACTTCACTGATATAAAAATTATGATTATGAAAATGTTCTATAAACGCATATTAAAATTGCGTTGTGATTATGACGATGATTAGACTCTGTGATTATAATTACGGCTTATGCAAATGTTGTATAAACCCGGCATTAATATTGTCCAGTGTTCATTTTTTTTCTATCATAGCCAGTGTTTTAGAGTTGAGACTGAAATAAAATAAAGTCGAGGCAACAAACCGTATATTGGTAATTGGAATTATACACAAAATTATATTGGTATAATGGTATTATAAAAAAAAACTAACGGTGTTGAAACTAATGGTGGGTTCGTGGAGCACGCTATTTGCGCTATTTGGTACTACTTTTCATGCACGAAATTGCTCCGCGAACAAAAAGTAGTATCAAATAGCGCAAATAGTACACTCTAGCATGACCTTTCCGTACACCCTGTGTCCAAACTTTTCCAACCTTCCATAATAAAAAAATAAAATAACTACCATAAAAAATAAAAGTGACAAACGAGTAATCAAAATAGAACATAATAAATAAGAATTAACAGCTTTTATTTGGTAACGGCTCCTGTTTCGTCAAACGGGCGAATGAGTAGTTCGTTTGCGGTCCGTTAAGATTTTTTTGGTAAAATTATTATAGCATCGTTGTTGTTCATTTTTCCGTATTACATTTTGTATACGACGCTTTCTATGAAATAAAATATAGAAATATTATTACCTTTTTGTTAGAATGTAAATTTTTTCAAGACAAATTTCAAGAGTCTTGCAAGACAAGACAAGACTTTGCCATTCAAGAAATCTGCAAGACAAGACTATGAAAATTTCTTGTTTTGAATTTCAAGACAAGACAAGAAATTGATTTTCAAGACAAGAATTCTTGTCTTGTGCAACACTAGTGGCATAGTCCGTTTTTCTACGAAAAAAAAATATTTTTGAAAATATGAACTAAAGTTATGTTTTTTTTTTCAAATAGAACACCCTGTATATTTATAAATTATATGATCCGTCTTGCTATGAGCTTCTCAAAAATATATAAAACTCTATATTTATTTTCACTATTTACTGCAATATTTAAAATATATCATTTTTTTATTAGTAGGCCGTGATAAATAACAAAAACATCAAAATGGAATTTACTAAAATAGTCATACACATATTAAAATTTTATTTGAGATTGACATAATATTTTACTTTTGAACTGATACCACTGATTCTCTGAATATATTTTTCTTTTTTTATAACGGGATGGGTTTGCTATATTTAAGGTAATTTATAAGGATGGGTTTGCTATATTTTGCTAAATAATATTAGTGTTAATATAGATAAAGGATTATACTGTATCCGTATTTTATAATAATAAATGTCTTTATTCCCAAATAAAAATAGAAATATTACAAAAAAAATATTACAACATAAAAAAATAACACTCTGATAAAAAAAATACCATAACCAAAAAAATACAAACAAAAGAGGCAGTCACTTCTAAATGAAAAGGAGCGAAATTCAGAGTCTAACTGAGCTCTGCTCTTCCATTTAACTCCTTTTATCACATTTTTAGACAACTTCTTTATTTTTAAGATTTTGTTTGTCAAACATCAACAAAATATTCTTTATGTTTGGACTAAATTTTCTTGAAAATATAGACAAAATTTAAATTCCGTTACAATACGGAAATAAAGAATTTTGGTTTTTCGGGTTCTTAGGCCGTCGTCGGTTAGAATTGCTTCCTAACGTTTCGCTAGCACGAGTGGCTAGCATCTTCAGAGGTGTGTTTGCTCCGACTGCTTACACTAGACTGATCACACGCAGGGTTGCCACAAGAAAATTTTTGATTGTGCAGAACTTGACCATAAAAATGTGTAGCATTGTGTAGGCACTCATGACCAATAATAGTAAACTATCTAATAAGACTAAGAAAAACCAAATATTAAAACATGGTAAAACGAATGGAGTCTCACTTCCATTCGTTTGTATACGTCAATATATTCATTTCCCATTTCATTTCCTCTCGTGCCAGCAAATATTGCAATGACGTCAAAATTTATGTCGCGAAACTAACGATTTTATGGGCAAATTAGACCGGTTAAAAAAGTCTGTATAAAAACTGTAAACAATTCAGGACTATTTAATCGGCCAAATTTGTCCATAGAAACTGCAGTCCTTGCTGATATGAGAGGAAGTGAAATAGAAATTGAATATTATTCACGTATGCCAACGAGTAGAAGTGTGACTGAACTACAGTGACGTAATTGAGGCAGTGAAATTTGGCCAAAGTACGTGTTATGTGTTATTTAAGGAATTAAACAATCCTGTCTATTTACCGTTTTTGACTCGACCAATAGATGGTCCTTGATTCATGACCCAGTTCATACTCTGACATTTTACTGAACACCTGAACACTGATGACGGAAAATGATATTTGTCAGTTCAAAATTTAAAGTTCAGTTGTGGCTTCTTTTAATGTAACTTAGATAACTTAAAAGCAAAAAAAAAACAGCTTTTGTCAGCTAATTTACTGTTCTGGTATTATTTTTTATAAGAAATATGTAAATTCTCACAATGTGTAGCACAGCCGATTGTGGTGTAGCTGTGCAATCATGGAAGAAAATGTGTAGCAAAATACACAATTGTGTAGCTTGTGGCAACCCTGATCACACGCCCCCTCCGCCGACGCATAAATACGCGCTACGCCCGCGCCGACGTGGAGGCATCAGCTGTGGCATCAGTCTAGTGTGAGCAGTCGGAGCAAACACACCCTGAAGATGCTAGCCACTCGTGCTAGCAAAACGTTAGGAAGCAATTCTAACCGATGACGGCCTAACAACCCGAAAAACCAAAATTCTTCAAACGATGACCGCGAAAACCTAAACTACTACAATACGGAAATAGATTGAAGTTTTGTGAGTACAGTGATTATTACTAAACCATATAAATTATATTATAATTCATATGGTTTTGTAACAAATTGCTCGCTAATTTATGGCAAATGCTGAAGCTCTGCAAACGTTAATCAAGCTTTAATCAAAGCACTTGTGTTTGGAATTTTGGGTGTGGCTTAACATGACATGATCGGGCTAAGCCTTAGGCAGATTTCTGAAATATAATACATATTTCCTTGGGCCGCTTTACCCGACCTCTGAGAGCGACCCGAAAGTACAGCGTAATAGACTCTTAATGAACAATCAAATTTAAAAAGAAAATTTCAAATTTCTTTAAGATGACAGTGTTAAGATTAATAGAGATGAATTATAAATTAATTGTCTAGGAGCATTCTAACCTGCAAAATCATCCTCATGGTTGTATCCAATTCCATCGGCGATAAAAGAACAACGTAATAATCTTGTAACAGTGGATGTGCATAAAATTCATTTAAAAAATCCATTATAGTATCGGCATGCAAATTGGTACTGCATACTACGACGTGCTTTTCAGATTGGGCTCGATGAGATGAATACGAACCGCCCAGTTTTTGACGTTCCATCCACGTGAATGCCAGTTGTTCAAACTAAAACAGGAAATTTCAAAAATATAATTATTATATCTGACTGGATTATTTAATTGAATTAAACTTTTTTATATCATATACAGGGTGTTTCAAAAAACTATATGTGCCAGCTCTCGTGGGGACTCCTCATGTAAAAATAATATTTATTTTTTATATCTATGTACAGGGTGTCCCACTAAGAATAGCTCTCGGCTGTATCTCGGAAAGTATTAGCCGTAGGGCCTGCGGAAAAAATATTTCTAGCTAAAAGAGCTATGAGAAATTGCTGGAAATTATTTTCAAGTTTGTAAAACGGCCGCTAGAGGGCGCAACTGCTATAGAAAATAAGAAAATAGAATTTTTACAGAATTTTGCCTAGATAATGGATACTATAAATAATAGTTTTATAATCTTCAGTAAATTTTGGATTTTTTTATTAGAACCATTTTCCCCTATCTACTAAAATAAAGTGGTGGGGAAAGGTTAGATCTATCTTTATTTAAATGTTAGTAACTCCGTACTGGATGATCAGAATCCAACAAACGAGAGCTCGTTTAAAAGAGCGTTTCTTACTCTATATTATACCATAAAAATAATAATAATAAGGGTTTGAACGTAGACGCTAGGGGGCGCTTAAGAAGTCAGCAAAAACCGCATCGTGATATCTTCTTTTAAACCGAAGATATTAGCAAAATTATAATAAATACCAAAAAATAAGCCCCTTAATTACCTTATTTTACAACACGGTATCAGTAGCCGTCTTGATTATGCCCATTCTAACAAAAAATAAGATAGAAACAGTTAGTTTACTTAATACCAAATGTATTAATATCTAATAATTAAGATATTAATAACAGTCAACAAGAAACGATGATTCAGTGAAGTCATGGTAGGCTTTGGAAAAAAGTTGCTTTTGACGTATTAGTATAAACGTCAAATTGTTATTAGATCAACATTTTGATAGTCTTAGCAGCGTTTTTTATCTTAGGATTGCTTTTGTCAAAATGCCAACAACTTCAACTACTTCAAATAATAAGGTTTGTGCAAACCGCACCCTTCTATCTTCACGAATAACGGAGATACAGTATGATTTCAACTAAAATTGGACACCCTGTACAAGGTGAGTGAACGATAGAGTAAAGTCCATTATCTCATTTGTAAAAAATGTCTATACCAATGTGGCGGATTCATCTCTCCAAAAAAATCCTATATGGGTATTTCGCCACTGCACTGCAAGAAAATCTACAAAATAAAATAGTAATTTTTTGTAAACACTTCTGCGTCAAACTTAAACGGACACTACTTGTCAGAAGTTATGTTTACAGTTATACAAATTTGCCTAACAAAGAAAAAAATGCTTAACGTTTCGGAAAGTTTATCTCTTCCGTCATCGGAAGCAAAAAAATACAAAGAATAAAGAAAAAAACTGTTTAAAATATTTAAATTCAACTATTAAAGAACACTTTACTTTTTTAAAACAGATACGTCTACAAGAAACCGTTAGCGTTCTGTTAAAAATAACTTCTTACAAGTAGTGTCCGTTTAGGTTTAATGCAGAAGTGTTTACAAAAAATAACTATTTAATTTTGTAGATTTTCTTGCAGTGCAGTGGCAAAATACCCATATAGATTTTTTTTTGGAGATATTATTTCATTTGTTTCGAGGTTTACAAAAAAATATTGAATATAAAAGTTATAGGAACGGTTAAGATACACATTTTAAAGTTATTATAGAGTATATATGCTTCAAAAAAGTGTGGCGAAATCAACGAAAGCTAAATAGCAAAATCATCAGTACGTAAATCTATTTTCAAAAAAAAAACGATTTTGATAGTTCTCTAAAATAAATTATAGATTTATTTATTTAAGGAAATTTTTAAAGTTTTTTATGATGATTCCAAATACCATATAAGCTATTATTTAATTACATTTATTGGCTGATTAAAACAATATAGATCCGCTTTGGTAAGTTTATATAACAAATTAACAAAAACAAATTTAATAAAAACGTGAATAACGGTTGCTTGAAAGGTAAATATCTATACTTACTTGTGTTGGCAATACTATTAAAGCTACACAAATCATAATAACCATAAATAACTGAGAAGGCCATATATCAGGAACAAAATCCCCATAGCCAACAGTGGAAAATGTTACAACCACATAATATGTAGCTTGAAAAAGATTTAAATGCCGATGTCCAGCTCGCTGAAAATGTTGAATACCACAGACACTAAAATAAAATAAATGCTTTAAAATATTATTTTTTTTCAAACGTCACAAATGTATTAATATTTGCGACGTGATTGGCAATATAAAAAAGTCATTTTAAAACTTAGAGATAAAAGTAAAGCACTTTTACGCATAAGCGCAAAAGTACGAATATATATTAATAGTAAAGATAGTAGAAATATTTTGTGATGTAATTTTTCGCGAGGATGCCGATTCTCTACATCAAACTTTTTTAAAACGTCAATTTTGACAGATACGACAACATCTTGTTTTTTTTTAAATGGAAACCCCCACATATTTTAGCATGGTCCGGTAGACATTTTCTAGCTAATTTCAAAAATATATAGTTTAGTATACTTTGCACTTACCGTTTTCGATATACAGTGCATTTAAAAATGAATTGTTCCAGAATCGTTTTAAGTGTCTCACCCAATTTAAAATTTTCCTCTTTTCTATTTTAAGATAGTAAAAAGATATTTTAATGTAATTTTTCGCGAGGATGCCGATTCTCTACATCAAACTGCTTTAAAACGTCAATTTTGACAGATACGAGGCCATCTCGATTTTTTTTAAATGGAAACCCCTCATATTTTAGCATATTCCGGTAGACAAATTTTAGCTGAAGAATTTAGCCTGATGGTGATTTCCAAACAAAATAAATAACAGTTCAACTAACTCTCATCTTAAAAGAATTATATTTTAGTAGCTAACTTCGGGAGATAATTTCTGACTAAATTTTAAAGTTAATAAATGAATAAATTAATTATTAATTTTGAAGTAGCTTCTTTAAAAAAGTTTGATGTCAGGGCAAGATAACATCACGTATCGGGCTTTGCAGTCACAGAAAAGCTCATGAAAGAAAACGCCTTGCGTGACCATCTTCTGATGCGTGTCGAATACTCGTCAGCGAGTAATGGCAGTATGTATGTATGTATGTACAAGTAAAAAAGTACTGTGGGAAGGGTGTTCATTGGACATACAAATTGTGTGGTATATACAGGGTGTTTCAATATTCCGTGGACATAGAACTACTTCGTATTTTTGGAATCAAAATAAGTCCATTGGACACAATTTACCTCTATACCAAATTGCTTCGTTTGTCCGTTAGAGGGCATCAAATTTTAAAAAAATAAACACATTTTTTCAGATATTTTAAGAGCCGTTATTTGGATTTGAATGAGATTTAGGGTGTCTATGTTTTGCTAAATGCTTTAACATTTGACTTTCACAAAAATCAAGAAAAAGTACGGGAAGGGTGAAAATTACCCCCACCCCTACATCAATTTTAGTATAAGTATTTTCCAACTCAACCGTTGACCGATTTTTTTTAGTAAAATGGTTCTTCTAGTATTTACTAATTTTTTTGTCTCTTGTAAAAAAACGTCACCGCGCATACTTTTTGAGAAAAAAAATACAATTCCTTGTGTGAAGAATTCTCCAAGGTATCCCCAGTAGCACACCATATTGGCGCAACATTGGTTCTATATTGGGAAAGTATTGTATATGAGTCCAATATTAGCAATAATTTACCTAATATTACCTAATATCTATTTAATATCTACCTAATATTGGTAACGTATATGAGTCGTCGTTTTCCCTATATTGTTATATAATATTTATCCAGTATTGTTCCAACACTGATAAAGCACATTTTGCAGTAACTAATATTTATATTTAATATTTACCCAATATTATATATTATACAAGTCATCGTAAAATAAATCCACCTAATAAACCTAACATAACTACTTCTTGGGTTTTCTTGTTAGAATAATAAATAAATATTTAATAAATATTATTTATTAAACTATTGTAGGTAAATTAAATAAGAGTAAACTGGGCCTATAAATTTAAATAAAGTCCATAAACTAATTTCAATTTTGAATATAGCTACTAACTGTCACTAGAAACTTGCCATGACGACACCAGCCCGCTTGGTTGCCATTTTATTGAAAAATTGCTCCTTATTTAAAATCTGAGCTAGATAGGTATAGGAAACCCTAATATAGTTTGAAAGAGCATTTGAATCTGCTTCGATTAGGTTAAAAAATACAGGGTGTTTTACTTGAGATAACGAAGTTATTATGTAAAATACATATTTAAAATTGACCAGCAATTTTTGATACCCCTGTTTACATTAAACAAAGCAATCAAATTTTTCAGTAAAGTTTATTTCTCTGGCTTAAAAGTCAGCATAAGAATTAATTCCGAAAAGCAATGTACAGGGTGTTGACGATCTTTTTTATTACAGCATGCATATTTAAATATATCTAAATATCTCAAAAACCAAAGCTTGTAAACATATTAAACCTTTATAATATATGACTTATTCTGTTTCCAAGAATCCAAAACTGAAATATAATACTTGGTGTTCCATAAGAAAATATATAATAACTTTGGTGTGGATCTTAGTTCTGACATACCCTG
The DNA here is from genome assembly GCF_002938485.1 of Sitophilus oryzae. NCBI lineage: Eukaryota > Metazoa > Arthropoda > Insecta > Coleoptera > Curculionidae > Sitophilus > Sitophilus oryzae. The sequence continues at coordinate 641,238 of NW_022147250.1, read as the reverse complement.
TATATTTCAAAATAATTTTAACTAATGCACATATGCACATTGCCTTCCCACATATACCCACAAAATATTTTGTTTCTACATCTTTCCGTTTTCGTATAATTAACCGAGGCGAATGAGATGCGCCACCCTGTATATTGCCCCAATCTGATATATAAATATTGGTTCTTTTTCTAAAGTAAATATTGGGTATATATTAATTTGGCATATTGCGACAATATTTATCTGTAACATTGGATTCATATATAAATATACAATGGGCCATTAAAAAAATCTGTCGTTTCCATCATTGGGTCAATATGTAAATATAATATTTTACCAATATTATTGTGCTACTGGGGATGGAGGCGCATAAAATATATTATTATCTAGTATGTAATCTAGTTGGCGAAAATATGGAATTTTATGTTAGTAGCACAAATTACATTTGCCAATAAGCTTCATAAAAAGCTTAAAAAATTATAAATTTTTGAATTATCTAACGTTCGGGTTTACTTTTGATTGATGCCCTCTAACGGACAAACGAAGCACTTTTGTATAAAGGCAAATTATGTACAATTAACTTATTTTGATTCAAAAAATACGTAGTTGTTCTAGGTCCACGGAATATTGGAACTCGCTGTATATTTTGTAGGTCCGCTTTGAAAAAGTGAATTCTCCAAAAAAAAATCTCAAAAACTATGCAGTGGTGGCGTTTTTTTACAAGAAAGAAAAAATTTAGTAAATACTAGAGGGATCATTTTACGAAAAGAAAATCTGTCGTCGCCGTCGCGCATCGGTAGAGTTGGAAAATATTTATACTAAAATTTATGTAGGGGTGGGGATAGTTTTTACCCTTTCCGTATTCATTTTTGACTTTTGTAAAAGTCAAATGTTAAAGCACTTAGCAAAACATAGACACCCAAAATTTCATTCAAATCGGAATAGCGGTTCTTCTTCTTCTTCTTACAGTGCCATACTCTATACAGAGCGTCGGCTACCTCTCGCATGTACTTGTGATATCAGTGTTTCACAAGTACACGGGAACTACAGTTTATCGCCGAATCGGAACAGCACTATTTATTTGAGAGGCTGTACAAGGCAAATACACTCAAGGTGGTTTGCCATTGCCTTCCTTGAGGTGGCGCATGGCGGCTCGCTGCACTGGTCGCTTTATTTAGATTTGTTTTTTTTTGAGAGGGGAAAAATCTTCGACACCTGCCTGATGTCTGATGGCAGGTAGTGTGGGATTTTTACCCACTAAAAAACCGCCTCTAGTTTCGTTTCTGCCAGTTCAGTGAGGAACCACCGGTAGGTATTACTTCTCACTCTTTGGCTGTTGCCTTAGCTGCCTTGCCTGCTCTCCAGTCTGTTCTTCTGTTTTTGTGAGATTACTTTTTTCGCTATGTCGGAGATAAGTTTCCAGTGCTCTTCGCTTGCCAACATGAGCCTGAGGAAACTATCAGGGGTAATATTTTCTCCTATTTGCACTTCCGTGGTAGTGCGTAGTTTCTGCCATCGGAAGCATTGAAAAAATGTGTGCTTTGCGTCATCAAATCCCCACAGTAGAGGTATTCCGGTGTATCTTCCAGCTTAAATCTACAGAAGTAGGCCTGAAAGCAACCATGTCCAGTCAGTAGCTGACCGAGGTGGTAGTTAACCTCATCATGTATTCTCTCCATCCACAGTATTAGGGTTGGTATGAGGCTTTTAGTCCACTGAGCCACTTCACGCATGGCCTCCCACCTATTTTGCCAACTGTTCAGCGTTTTTTGTCTGGCCTCAGTTTTTGCGCATTTATATGCTCCTATTCCCATGATCCTTTCCTCCACCTGAAGTTCGATTGGAGCTATTCCTGCAATAACCAGTACAGCCTCAGTAGACACAGTACGGAAAGCACAGCACACCCTGATAGCCATTCTTCTCAATACATGTTGACACATGTCCCTATATTTGCGATAGCGCATAGCTCCACCCCACACCGGTGCAGCGTAAAGCAACGTGGAAATAGCAACATTTGCAAGTAGTCGGCGTTTGCCCGATGAAGGTCCTCCTTTGTTCGGCATTAACCAACACAGTGATGTGACGGTCTTCTCCGCCTTTCTAGTAACATATTCGACATGTTTGGTCATTCTAGTCCCTCGGTCGAAAACAACATCAAAATATTTGATGGTCTCCCTGGTACTGATTTCCATGTTTAGAACATCAACCCCAACATGCCTAACCGTCCTCCTGCCTGTGAGCAGTATTGCCTCTGTTTTTTCTGATACCAGTTTTAGCCGTTTCTGCCTGGTCCACTCCGCTATCCTATTGATGGCAAGATTAGTCTTGGTTGTCACTATGGTCTCCGTTGCACCTGTAACCACCACCGCAAGATCATCCGCGAAGGCTAGAAGTCCCACACCCTCTGGCATCTCCAACCTCAGGACACCGTCAAAGTAGATGTTCCACAGTAGCGGACCGATCACCGATCCTTGCGGAACCCCGCAGGTAACCTCCATCCGTCATTCAATGATCAGCTTCCTATCGGACAAGTAGCTTCGTACTAGTCGTATGATATAAGGTGCAACCTTTGTTTGGGTGACCACCTCGTCGATCTGTTTCCAGGCGGCGGAATTGAAGGCATTTTTTATATCTAGGGTTACTAGAAGGCAGAATTTCCTGTTGGCATGTGCAAAGGCCTGAGCTGCCCTCGCATTGTCTAGTATTCATTGCAAGCATTGCTGCCACTGTAGATCTGCCCTTGCAAAATCCAAACTGGGTGTCGGCGATCCCTCCCATAGCTTCTATCTCTTGGCTGAGTCTGCTCTTCAATAGATGTTCGAAGACTTTCCCGAAGCAGTTCAGCAGACACAATGGCCGGTATGTAGTGGTCGATTGGTCAGCTTTGCGGGGTTTCTCAAGTAGTACTAGCCGAGCTACTTTTCAGATTTTCGGAAATTCACCCAACTGTAATTGATAGTTTAGGTTCTCAACACAATTTTCCGGTATAATTCCTATTGCGCATTTCACAATTTAGGGAGGGATGTTGTCTGGGCCAGGTGCCTTCTTGGTCTTAAGCTGTTTTACGGCGACGTCTAGTTCTTCTCTAGTCAAGAGTGGAACGCGCTGGACTTCGATATCCGACCAGACTATTCTTTGCTGTTTGGGGAAGAGCTTATTTGCTTCCCGCATCATGACTTCCTCAGGCACTGTGGTCTGCGCTCTTAGTTTCAGTCCTTTCGTTATAATTTGAAACCCCATGCCCCACACATCATTTTCAACTTCCCGCGTGACACACGCCCAAGCCTCTCGTTTCGCTCTTCTAATAGCATTTTTGAGATCATTTATTTTCTGTTTATATGCATTCTGCACGGCTTCTCTCTCGTCTGTCCTATTTTCGGCTCTCCTATTCGCTCTAGTTACTGTTCTTTTTATGGCTAGACACTCCTTCCTGATTTCAGCAATCTCTGGTGACCACCAATATACTGCTTTTCTATTTTTCCTTGGTTTGGACCTCTTCTGAAGAGTTGCATTGCATGCGTCAGTGACATGTTTTGTTAGGTCTTCTTGTGTGAGGTGCCTTTCTCCCATTTCCTGTACCTTCTTGATTAGTATTTTTGAGAAATGCTCCAACCCGACATTGTCTAACTTCCAGCCTCTCCGTGTTGTAATTGCTCCTATAGGTTTGTTTGAATTGCGTTTTTCTATCCGATAAAAGATGTAATTGTGGTCAGATAGGCTTTCCTGCTCTGACACTCTCCAGTCTCTTACTGTGTTAGTTATTCTACTTGATGTAAGCGTGATGTCTAAGTGTGACATGGCGTTACCTCTCTGGAAGGTTGGTGTGGATCCTGTATTTAGTACTACAAGGTCATGTGATGCAGCCCATTCTTTCAACAAGGTTCCTCTCCGATCATTTGATAGTGATCCCCATAAGTCTGATTTGGCATTGAAGTCTCCCGCGATTAAACATCTCTCCCAGCATGAACCGATGATGCAATCAAGTTCATAGAAAAATGTCTCGTATGAATCTATAGTTATATTTGGTGATACATAGCAGCTAACAAGTATTAATCCCGTGCATTCTACCCAAACAAAGCCCCTGTGATCTCAATTCCTGATCGCAAAATTCCTATAGCTGCATCTAAGTTGCTGTCTAGGTACCACCTGCTTTTCTCGACCAGGATCTTATTCGGCTCACTAGCAAGTAGGATGTCGATTTTGTCTGTTGCTACCGTTTGCATTAGAAGATCATGGGCTGGTCTTCGTCGTCCCAGGTTGATTTGTAGGAAACTAGCCATTTTTTGGCACGGTGAATGTCTTCCCTTTCATACTGGCCACTTTTCTATATTCCGGGCACCGCATCGAGCGCGGGCTATGTCCAGACGTTTTGCAGACCACACAGTAGGCTCCGTTAGTACAGTTTCTCTGTAAATGTCCTTCTTCGCCGCACTTCACGCAGCACTTAGATCTATCTGGCCCTTTGCATTCTCTTCCTATGTGTCCTACTCCCAAACATCGGTGGCAGTTGTCCTACTACCAAACATCGGTGGCAGTTAGTCATTTTCACCCTTTCCATTAATCTGCATACTATAAGGCCTATTCGAATTATTTGTTCTATAAGCTTAGTTCCAATTTCTGCATTGGTGACAACTGTCGCGTTCTGAGTTGAGACGTAGCTTGGACGGAGGTTACTAACTATTATTTGTCCCTTCAGTCCTTCTTTGTCTGCAAAGTTCTTCACAACACTTTCGATCTCTTCTTTACTTGTTATGGCGTCAATACCCTTCAAATGGATTATCATGCGGGAATCCTTTGCTCCCAGTGCTCTGACGGCTGCCTCGCCATTTGTACCGTTAGAATACCTGCTATACTCTCAGCAGTGCCTTCTGAGCCATCTGTTGTAAGGAGCAGGTCTCCTTTCTTGGTGGTTCTAGCTGCGCGAATCATTCCTCCTAGGTCGCTGGTTTGTACCTTATCCTTTACAATCCTGAGCAAATCCGCGTATGAGCGATCCCCTCGCTCCATAACCACTAGCTCGTTTGGTTTTTTGATTGTTTTTTTACCTTATTTGGACCTCTGTGGTGCCTGCAGGGCGCTTTGCTGGCGATTCTAGATACAGGATGACTTTGAGGTTGCTGGATTTCAAAGCAGACTCAACAGTTTTGCGGCAATAGGACTGGGGCCATTGTTTCTGGACTATGACGTGTAGTTTTGACTTGCTCCTTCGTTCTGCTTCTCTCGCCAGATACTATATAGCTCGATAGATACTATATAGCTCGCCAGATACTATATAGCTTCTTTGTTGCCAGATACAGCTCATAGAGGCCATCTTCATTTTCTTTGCGATCGTCGCGTCGGTCCCCACCAAAAAGGTACATTTATTTTCTTCCTGGGGATTACTGTTCTCTTCTAATATCATCTTACTGTTACTCTCTATGCATGCTATTTTCTCTGGGTCTGGTTTATTATCCATGGCTAGTGTTCGTATTTCCGGTACGAGCTCAGCCACCTTGCGGATCACCTTCGACTTGGCTGCAATATTTGGGTCCAGGAATATTGCAATGTCGGTTTGCTTCGTTACATCGTTTGCGCCACTTTTGCTTAGAATTGTATGGGTGTAGCATTCATCTTCCCAATCTTGATCTAGAAGAACTTCCAAGGTCGTTCTGTCTAACTCCTCCTTGATTGCTCCAGCGACTTCTCGCTTTGTCAACTTTGGGATGTCTGGATTGGATTCCATTATTTGGGTCTCGGCTCTCAACAAGTCAGTTTGCGTTTGTGCTTTGAGATATTGGTTGTGCGACTTTTTAGCTTTTTTGGATTTGTCTCTGTTTTGTTCAGAAGACCTTGCAAAGCCTTTTGTACTTCACAGCCTGTCAGTTTCTGTAAGCCTCAGGAGCTTTGAAGAAATTTCTCTTATCTCCTTTTTGGTGTTCGAGCTCTCATTTACCGTTCGGCTGAGTGTTTTGGCATTTAGCTCCAACTTGTGGACAATGTCCCGAATAAGTTCTCCTGTATTTTGATTGCTCTTAGGAAAAAGGGGACCATCAGTTCGTTTCCTTTTCGCCGGTGTTTGTCGATCTATATCCGTTGGGCTGAGGTCAGGTACGGACCATGAGCGCCTTGGAGGTGTTCTTGAAAGCGAGCTCCGTCTTTCAAACGGGTTAGCCTGCTGTTTAGCAGTTTCCTGAGTCTTCGTACCGATTGTTTTTTAATCCAGTATAACATTTTGATTTTCCATGGTCTAGTATGACACAGCGTATCGTGTGCAGAGGGGCGCGGCGGGCCGAAATAGCTGAGAACGGGTATACCCTCGGACTGCTTCCTACCCCAGTTCCCTGAGGCCCAGCCTTCGTTTTCCCCGTCCCGGTAAACTCGGACGGACGAGGACTTGCCCGGGGCAATGTGAAGTCCGACCTTCACATCCAATGCACACTCTCTGATCAAGGTCCGAAGGTACTAAGGCGGTACTTAGTACTCCCAGCGCGGCCACAGCATGAAACGATCTTTGAGGAAGAGGGTAGGTAGGGATACCCTTTGCTAAGAGCAAAGGGTTGGAGGTAGAAAGGAATTCAAGGAAGGTTGTTTATTTAAATAAATAAAGCGACCAAGTGTAGCAATGCCAGTCCCTGAGGGTAGCTTTATTTAGATAAATCAATAAGTTTATTTAAATAAATAAAGCGACCGTAGTGACTGAGGATCGAACCCAGTACCATCCCATCTCTCGCACCGCACATCGACACACTAACTGCTTGCGCTACGGCCGGCCAACGGTTCTTAAAATATCTGAAAAATGTGTTTAATTTTTCAAGTTTGATGTTCTCTAGCGGACAAACCAAGCATTTTTGTGTAGAGGTAATTTTTTCGAATGAACTTATTTTGATTCCAACAATACATAGTAGTTCTATGTCCACGGAATATTGGAACACCCTGTACAAAAAAAATAAATAAATACCTAGTGTTAATTTTAGTTTTCAGTTTCAATGGTGAAATACACTGACGTGACGTTTTCAGTCATAAGCCAATCAGAAAGTTATTTACTTTATTATATACCATTAAAATTGATATACTAAACCAATATTTCAAATTTGATCTTCACATCTATTTGTCATAAATGCGAAAATCACCACATCATCTAATTGTTGTTATTAAAATCTAAATAAATATTTTTATATATAAATACCTAGTAAATACGAGGCACACTAAAGTTGCTGACAATATAGTTAGTTGTTGTGACAATGCCGATTGCGATTTTTGCATTGCTCTATGAAGATCATTCTGAAACATTTATATATATTTTTTTACATATTGGGTACATATATGGTATCCATCTATATACTTACAAACATATTTTCTAAAGATTGCTTAGCCAACCAACAATTTAAAAATACAGGTATAAACATTGTTCGTAAAGGGGAGTAAAAAATCTGCAAAACACATTGTTTTTAACGAAGTGTTAGTTCAAATATATTGTGGTACTTACGGTAAATGTAAATGGTACAGTATTAACGATTTCTAATATGAAGTGAAACGATAGTAGTTGCTGCCATATATTACCCTATAACAAAAATTAATGATAATAAATTTTAGAAAAAAAAAACAGTTTATTGCAAACTTTACTTTTTTTATAAATAAGTGTTTTCTATAATAAATGTTCCATATCGTCGGTGAAATGTGATAAACTGCTAACTCCATTATTCCTAATTTTACAGGAGAGCAAAAAAACGGTACAGAAAATATGTACACATGTAGGAAGTATTTTCATGCGTTAATATGATAAAGAAATAAGCATTTTATTTGCTGGGGAACAATAAAACTCAATATTTTGTGTTACTTAATTTTTTTCAGTCACAATAGGGAGATAGCAGATATTCGTCTTGCAGAAATAAGAAATAAAATTATATTTCTGGAGATAGCAACCTTTATTTTTTGAAATTTTGAAAATGGAATTGAATATTACCCAAACTTTTAGATCTAGAAATCAATTAAATTTAAAAAATATGATATTCATAACCATATATTTATAATATCGTCGGTCTAGAAGCAAAACATACAAGTCCAAAAAGGAATAAATTTTTAATACATTTTTAAAGGACTCAAGTAGCAGCATTTTGGACTTAATGAATATGAAAATAAATTAAAAATTAAACTTATAATTCTTAGAAGATATGGTAGAATCCTTCCATGCTTATCTCCTATTTTTTTACAACGGTAGTAGACCGAGCTTGGAAAACAGTGCGGTCATTACAGGATGAAAACAGCGCGATTTTACTAAATTTGTATTACTTTTCTCCTTATTTTTATAATTTTTATAAAGATTATGTATCATTTACGTGGAAAAACGTTGAAAAAAATAAAAATGACGATTGTACAAGTAAGTAATGTTATTTAAACTATTTATAGCACCCCGATGAATTGCTCGTATATAGAGAATTTCGTTTTTCCCCTTACCCTTTACGGATACCCCGTATTTACAGAACGGATCGACGCAGGGTCGGACTGGCCATATTATATACAGGGCGAAACTACTGGAGATAGAGAGTCGGTTAAACGGTTTTGTAGGGTTATAGATTGCAGTTTTGTAGGGTCATAAATATGCGCCTTTCAGATTTTTGAAAAAGTTCATGGCTTACTAGATATTTAGAAAAAAACAAATTTCGGCTATTTTAAAAATTGTCTCTAATTCCATTATAAGCTATTTTAGACAAAAAGTTTTCAGAAAAAAGTTGTAGATAATCACATCCCTAATGAGATTGTGTCCTCCGTTTTTTTTCTAAAGCCTGTCATTTTTGACATTTGACACAAACATATGTTTTTTTAAATGGAAACCATAGTTGGCCATGACTTTATAAAAAGTGCCATTTTTTAAGCTTTTCAGCGATATAACCTATAATATGTTTTCTTCGAAAAATTATCGAGTTATAGCCAATTCTTATCATTTTTAAATAATTTCACTTAGTTAGCCATGGAAACAATCGTCTTTGCTCTTATAAATGTGAAGCTGTCACATCCAAACTTTGTAAATTAAAGTAAACAAAAATTGTAAATATGAATTTTTCAAATGAAGAAAAGCATGTAAGATTATTGGTTCAACTTTTCTTGACCATACATTTTCGAGGATACGTTGACCGGTGAATGTTATGTTTTTTAGAGAACGATTTTCAAGACTTGTTAGAAAAGTTAAATTTAGTTATAGCCAATTCTTATCTTTCTTGACTAACTTCACTTAGATTGCATGGCATTCTTATTCTTTTGTGATTTATAACTTATAAAAAGTCAGAATATATTACTAAACGGTTCTTTAGAATTTACATTACACAAACTAAAACTTAAAAAAATAATATCGCTGCAGTCACTGCATACACTTTAAGCTATTTTAGAAAATGTTCAAAAAATCCGCCATTGTTTTGAGTTACATCTTTTTAAAACTGAATTATTACCTATCCTCACAAAAGGACCGGTTGACTTAATTAAACTTCTCTCGTACCGCCACTTCGAGTGCCTCTCTTAATTCATAAATTCTTTTGTAAACCTTATTTTTAACCATACCGCATAAAAAAATCTAAAATGGATAGGTCAGGTGATCGAGGAGGCCCATGCAATTAGTCATATAACTCAGTAATTTTTCGAAGAAAACATATTATCGCTAAAAAGCTTAAAAAATGCCGCTTTTTATGAAGTCATGGCCAACTATGGTTTCCATTTAAAAAAAACATATGTTTGTGTGATATGTCAAAAATGACAGGCTTTAGAAAATAACAGAGGACACGATCTCATTAAGGATGTGATTATCTACAACTTTTATCTGAAAAGTTTTTGTCTAAAATAGCTTATAGGGAATAAATAAATATATATATATATATATATATATATATATATATATACTATATATATATATATATATATATATATATAGTTATATATATATATATATATATATATATATATATATATATATATATATATATATATATATATATATATATATATATATATATATATATATATTATATATATATATAGCTATATATATATAGAATTAGGGACAATTTTTAAAATAGCCGAAATTTGTTTTTTTCAAAATATCTAGTAAGCCATGAACTTTTTCATAAATCTGAAAGGCGCATATTTATGACCCCACAAAACTGCAATTCTTTCCCCATTTAACCGACTCTCTATCTCCAGTAGTTTCCAAGATACCCATAGAGAACATCGTAGGAAACTCACCCTGTATACAGGGTGGTCCGAATTGTATTCCGGAAACTTCGGCAGCATATTCTGCAGAAAAAAATAAGCAAAAAAGTTCGTATAAATGTATGTCCTAAAATGCATAAATTCGGATATACAAGGCGTAGAAATTTCATTTTTATTTCGATTTTTTCAAAATAATTTCTGCAGTAACGTCAATATTTGGATGAAAATTGGTGTCTGGGAGTTTCTTGACATGAGAAATTTGATTTTGAGGTCAATACGACTCCTACTAGTAGAGGGCGCCACCTACATATTTTTTAACAGGTTTGAAGAGTAATAACTTTTCGTCTGTACCTGTATAACACTACTGAGTAAAAAAATATACATTTACGAAGTTTTTTACGTAAAAAATGTCTCCTGGTAATAATTGCTATCGGTAATAATCATTGACATAAATTAAACATAACAGGGTGTCCCAGAAATGAGTGCAGATATTTTAAGGGGTGGTAGATCTGGTCAAAATAAACATATTTTCTCTTTACCATTTTTTAACTAAATTGAAAATAATCGAGTTATTTAACTTTGAAAATTTAAAAAAATAATCGCAACATTTTGAGAACCGCCGGCAGATATCGCCAACTACATCCAATTACCCGGATCAAGCCCGGATTTCAGTTAATTCGACGCACTGTGTTGCCATAGGGACAAGAAAGTATATGTTAAAAGTAAGTCATAAAATCACAACACCTGACGAGTTTGCAGAGATTCATTACATTTTTAAGATTGTGATATTATTACATAAAATAAATTAAAAGTTAAATGTTTAATAATGTGTTAAAAAATGTGTTAAAAAAGTTAAATTAAAAAACTTACCCAACATTAAAAAAGATACTTATGACAGATTGTAACTGTGACAATTCTCTTTTTCGATATACACTTAACTAAAATACACTTCACTGTGCTGCTTTACTTGTACATGCTGTAGTTATTATAATAACTACTAAAATAACAGTGTCCCCATTTTTAACACATTATTTTCATATAGGCCTCATCACAATTTGAATCACTGATTTACAAAACTCCTTGAAAAGCACACATTACTTTGAATACCTTTCTGAATGAATAAATGTTGAGAATTATTGTCTCTCACCGCCACTTTACGAACTACTTTCAATCTAAGGAAATACATGTTTCACTCAACAATTTTAAATACATATTTTGTTTTTTCGCTATTTTTTCTATGTATTTCAACAATTCCATCGACAGCCCAATCGTCGCGTCGGCCACCGGCCAAGAGAGCGGCGCATCACTGGTAACTGCTCCTTTGTCGCGCCGCCGTATCGAGCTTGTGTCATGCGAGGTTGTCGTAGTTTCAACAATTTGAAATTCAAGACACTCGAAGCAATCAAATTCTTATTAAATTTTAAAAATAAAACAGAAACACATGAAAGAAAACAAACAAAACACAAATGAATTGGTTATTGATAAGATCAAAAAAAAAGAAATTTCTAAAATGTTTATCGTAATTCAGAATTCAATAGATCGAAAACAGCCCGACGAATAATCAATTCATTTTTGTTTTGTTTATTTCCTTTCATGTTTCTCTGTTTTATTTTTAAAATTTAATACGAATTTGATTCAGAAAGGTATTCAAAGTAATGTGCGCTTTTCAAGGTGTTTTGTAAATCAGTGGTTCAAATAAAACAGAGAAACATGAAAGAAAACAAACAAAACAAAAATGAACTGATTATTCATTGGACTGTTTTCTAAATTTCTTGAATTGAATTCTAAATTACGATAAACATTTTAGGAATTTCTTTTTGTGACCTGATTGTGAATAATATGAATCATTTTATTAAATTTATTCCAAAATAAAGTTATTTTGCAGCATAACAAAGATTTTCGTAAACGTCATAAACGTAATGTTTTAGTTAATTTTCGGTGGTTTTTGTTAAGTTTTCATTGAAAGGGTAAGTACTAAAAATAATTAATGTGTTTTTTTTTCTATAATTATTAATAATGAGCACTGATAAAAGATTAAATTTAACATTCCTAATTTTTTGAGTAGAAATTTGTCTATGAATTTATAAATGTAGAACTATGTTCCGCCGAACTATGTAGAATGTGGATAACATAGGATGTTGCAACACTGCAAGGTTTAGATAGACCGGAGGGAAATCTCAGGTGAATAAACAAGTGGCACTAAAAAGTTTTTTCAAATTTGCCGGAAAATGTCAAGAAAAATTATTTTCAACATTTTTTTTTCGCAAAAAAAAACCTCATAGGCGTGTTTCTGGGGTTGAACTATACTACCAGTTAAAATATTTGCACTTATTTCTGGGACACCCTGTATATTGACTAAATAGTTTAATAACTATTAACTTTCAAATTTCAATACGGACAAAAAGTTATTACGCTTTAAAACATCTAAAACGCATGTAGGTTGCGCCCTCTACCAGTAGGAGTAATATTGACATCAAAATCAAATTTCTCATGTGAAAAAACTCCTAAACACCAATTTTCATCCAAATATTGACGTTACTTCAGAAGTTATTTGGAAAAAATCTAAATAAAAATTAAACTTCTACACCCTGTATCTCTGAAACTAATCATTTTAGGAGATACATTTATACGAACTTTTTTACTTATTTTTATCTGCAGAATACGCTGCCGAAGTTTCCGGAATACAGTTCGGACCACCCTAATATAACTATTAGGGGGGCCCCAGCCTTCGCGGGCCTCCTTTATAGTTCATTATTTATTCTTAACAATATTTGCTTTTGCCTTGCATTATGGCATTTGCATTGCATTAATTTACCTTGCATTAGGGTAGTTCCCTGATTTCTATACAGGGTGAGTCTTAAATAAGTGCAAATATTTTCAGGGCTGGTAAATCTCGATAAAAGAAACATAATATTTTCTCTTTACCGTTTTTTCAAATAAATCCAAAACAACCGAGTTATTTCACTTTTAAAATTTCCATTTTTTGCTAAAATTTTGAGAATCACTCGATTATCTTTCTTGTAAATTTAATCTACTACCTATGTTGCCATATTACAAACACAGTATGTTCTTAAACTAAAAATTAAAAAGAATTCAAATTTTTTTTTTAAAAATTACAAATTTTCAAAAAAAAATTTCGGGCAAAATACCTCATAATCGTGTTTCTTGGGTCGAAATATATATATATATATATATATATATATATATATATATATATATATATATATATATATATATATATATATATATATATATATATATATATATATATATATATATATATATATATATATATATATATATATATATATATATATATATATATATATATATATGCCCCTAAAAATATTTGCACTTATTTAAGACTCACCCTGTATATAATAGGGAAAAATTGACTAAAACATAAGGCGAAAAAATACGCCAAAAAATCCACAGGGGCCCCTCCTTACATTGCCACACAGGCCCCTTTGGCCTAGTGCGACCCTGGATCGACGTACTGTACTAAAGAAACATACGAGTAAGAATCCGTGTGTTTGCTTTAGCGTGATCGTAACGGAAATTACGGAGATAGCAGCATTTCGGTGGCTATTTTAGATCACTGGGAGTTAGCAGATATTATTGAGTTAAAATAGCAAATTTTCTTTAATGGGAAAAAATGTATTTGCTTTCCCTACTTATAGAGTCTTTCTAATGGTGTAAAAAAACGTATTAACATAAAAAATGGAGTTATATAGCAGATTATCACGTTTCACTGACGATGTATTGATATTAGCGTAAAAAGTGCATCCTATATTAGGGATGCACTTTTTACGCTAAATTAATATGTAGAACATAAATCCCATCAAAAACTTAGAATGTAAAAAATGTCAAGTCTCGCAATACAATTCTTCCACTATAAAAAGATGTAAAATCTCATGTAAAACCAAGTCAGTTTATTTCATTTCGTTTCTCTTTAAGCACCTATTCAACAATTTTGTTACAAATTGTTAGTTTCTTATGTTACGCGGCCATGACTTCTTTTTTACCTTTGCTACATTCCACGGATTTTTCCTTTTATTATCAGCTGTATTTCTTCATATTATAAAAGCGCTTTTAGAAGTATGAATATATGAATGATTCGTATGAATACAGGGTGGCGCCTCTCATATGCCGCGGAGGCTCCAAGGGGAACGATAGTTTGTATTGAAATGAAATTTTGTGAGCATATGCAGGTTAATTCAGAGCACTTTTTAAAAATATAGAGAGTTCTACAGGGTGCCCCCCAAAAAAGTTACCTATCAAAGTTTTGTTTTTTGTAATGGAACACCTTATATATTAATTGATTTTCGGATTCTGGGAGAAAAATAAAGGTGAGTTTTATAAGAGAAATATATGACTAAAATGTAAGGTTTTTGACTTATTTAACATTTTCTAAAAATAAAGAACAATTTTTAAATTACATTAAAACCTACCTAAATTGGAAATTACCCGGTATAACCTAATATGTAGTTAAATTAACGATTGTACTTTAAATCAAATTAAAACTTGATCCAAAAAGTTATACAGGGTGAGAAAAAATTCATATTGAACATTGGTCACCTTCAAAAGTATAATAAAATTATATAAGGATTCTTGCCACTTAACTGCTGATATAGAAATTTAATTCCACGCTGTGTCCAAGCTCACCTGATGATGGAGTAGGGCTCCGAAACCGGTAGTGAGAGCAGGTTGATCCACATTATGACAAACACAGCGTAGAATTAAATTTCTATATCAGCAGTTAAGTGGCAATAATCCTTATATAATTTTATTATATGTGTAATAATTTTATTATATGTGTTATATACCTATACTGCAAGAAATTTGTTTTCTATTTTATAATTTGGCTCGCCTGAAAAAAAGCCTTTTACCATCCTTTTACTATCGATAGTTGCGCCTCGGTGGTACGAAAGTACTACCATTGCACGCAGGCCGCTATCTCCCGTTCGGGACTTAATATCTAACCGACACTTTCCGATAAGTCGGAAATAACTATCTCTGCACTGTGGTTGTCATTTTGTGGATCTGCCCAAGCCAAATACGTTTAAAATAAAGTATACGGAGGGTTCCGCTTAAATTCCTATAATCCCGATATTGAAGGACGGCTATAGAATTTCAATGCATTTCCTACATAAGTCTATCCTTGTATTGTAGGAGGTTTGACTAAACAAGGACGAACCTATGTCTCGAAACCATTCGACTCGATTTTCTGTCCTCCTTCAATACTGGGACGTAAATCCTCTCATTGCTCTTATGGGGAGGCCGTCGTATATTTTATTTAAACGTATTTGGCCCAAGCTCACCTGATGATGGAGTAGGGCTCCGAAACCGGTAGTGAGAGCAGGTTGATCCACATTATGACAAACACAGCGTAGAATTAAATTTCTATATCAGCAGTTAAGTGGTAAGAATCCTTATATAATTTTATTATACAGGGTGGCGCACCTCATTCGCCTCGGTTGATTATACGAAAATGAAAAGATGTAGAAAAAAAATATATTTTATGGGTATATGTAGAGAGGCAATGTGCATAATTTAAAATTATTTTGAAATGTACAGGGTGTGTCAGAACTAAGATCCATACCAAAGTTATATTTTTTCTTATGGAACACCCGGTATTTTATTTCATTTTTGGATTCTTGGGCATAAAATAAGGCATTAATTATAAGGGTTTAATATGCTTAAATGCTTTGGTTTTTGAGATATTTAAATATATTTAAATATGCATGCTATAATAAGAAAGTTAATCACACCGTGTACATTACTTTTTAGAGATAATTCGCGTGCTGACTTTGAAACCAGAAAAATAAACTTTACTAAAAATTTGATTGCTTCCTTAAATGTATACAGGGGTATCAAAAATGGCTCGTCTATTTTATATATTTATTTTACATAAAAACTTCGTTATTTCAAATACAATACTAGGTATTTTTTTGAATAAGCCGAAGCAGATTTAAAGGCTCTTTCAAGCTATATTAGGGTTTCCTATACCTATCTGGCTCAAATTTTGAATAAAAAGCGATTTTTTTATTAAAATTGTAATCAATTTTCTAGTGACATTTAGCCACGGCAATTTTCTAGTGACACTTAGTAGCTCAAAATCGACATTAGTTTGTGGATTTTATTTAAATTTATAACAGATTATTTTTATTTAATTTTACCTACAATAAGGTTAATAAATAAGTATTTATAATTTTATCAAGAAAAATGAAGGAGTATCTGCTGGCGGGAGGAATGTATATATGTTACTAGTGATTTTAATTTGTGAGGACAATTGCTCAAAAAGATATCCAAATAGAAATTTTTTTGACAAGCGTTCCTTTAAAAACTACTTCTCCTATTTCGCAGAGCTGAAAGTGTTGTATATGACAGACCTATTAGGGAGAAACCTGTTGTCGGAAGTGAAGAAAATAAATTTGCCTTAATCGGTTGGCTCTTGTATAGAAAATGCAATATATCTACCAGTCATTTTAATATAAACCAAAGAACTACTTCTGTATTTTTCTTACTCACTAAACTATTGTAAGTAAATTAAATAAAAGTCAACTGGTCTAAATTTAAATAAAGTCAATAAACTAATGTCGATTTTGAAAATATCTACTAATTGTCACTAGCAAATTGCCATGGCGACACCAGCCATTTTGATTGCCATTTTATTCAAAATCTGAGCCAGATAGGTATAGGAAACCCTAATATAATTTGAAAGAGCATTTAAATCTGCTTCGATTTATTTTAAAAAATACAAGGTGTTGCATTTGAAATAACGAACTTTTTATGTAAAATAAATATTTAAAATAGACCAGCAATTTTTGATACCCCTGTATACATTTAAGGAAGCAGTACATTTTTTTAGTAAAGTTTATTTATCTGGCTTTAAAGTCAGCACACGAATTATCTCTGAAAAGTAATGTACAGGGTGTGACTAACTTTCTTATTATTCAAATTCAAATTCAAATTCAAATTTCTTTATTAGACCCCATTAAGTTTTACAGAATAATATTAGTATTAATAAATGTGTGTCTAAAGGGATCGCACCGCGATTAAAAAACCGATACAATGGCACAAAGTGCCAGAATGGTGCGACGCCAAATACAAAATAGAAAAAAATTAAATTATAGAAATAAACAAAATTAAAAAAATTAAAATTATATAAAAAAGTGGAAATATAATTTTATCAGGGATGAGCGGAGATAAGCAGAGAGGCATATTGAAACAGTGTAAAAACCGGAACAGCAACCAATGACGGGCATATCAGAAGAACAAGATCTCACAAATCAGTCGAAGAAATTATAATATTTACGAATTTAGTAAATTATTTTTAATTTGTTTTTTATAATCTGTAAAGGATTGAAATTTAAAGTTATTAGAAATATTATTCCACAAATGTGGCGCTATGAAACTGAAAGATTTTTGGAAGTTAGCTGTTCGGTGTTGAGGAATTTTAAAATAATGCATTTGTCTAGTCGAATGATCATGGTCAACGTAGTGAAACAATGAGAACAAATAGGGAGGCTGTTCTGTAGTTAAAATTCGATAAATGAATGTCATTAAATGAAATTGTCGTCTGTTAGTCATGGATAAAATAGATAAATTTTTAAGATGTGGCGTTATATGATCTCTAAAAGGAATGTTAAAAGAAAACCGTAGACACGAGTTTTGAAGTATTTGGATTTTTCTAGAGAATCTAGCGTTTATGGATGTACCATAAACAACATCGCCATAATCAAATAAAGATAAAATAAGTGTGTCACATAATTGATACTTAGTCTTTGATGGTATATATTTCTTAAGAGACGAACAATTCTTCAACCCTATATAAGCAGCCTTTAATTTAGTAGTTATATGTGCCTGAAAAGAAAGCTTCGCATGAAAATAGACTCCAAGATTTTTAGTCTCTGTAACAATGGGTATCGCTACATTATCTATATGGATATTCATGTTATCAGCCGTATTTGTAATTTTGTTTATATCACTACCAAATACTATAACACAAGATTTACCGGCATTTAATTTCAAATTATGATCCAGAGCATATTTATTAATTTTATTAAGATCGTCGTTAAAATTTAACTGAAATTGTGCCAAATTATTAGTATCTATTTTGAATAAATTTGAGAATCATCTGCATATTGCTGCAATTTAGAAAACTGTAATTCCTTATCCATATCAGCCACATATAACGAAAATAAAAGTGGCCCCAGAATAGATCCCTGACGAACCCCAGAAATCATAGGAATATAACTAGATTTTTGTTTTAAACTTCCCCGTTTCATGACAACATAACGTGATCTATCTTTTAAAAGGTTTTTTATCAATTCTAAAGAGCCGTCTGAAAATCCAAAATACTGTAATTTTGCTAGGAGCAATGAATGGTCTAGAGTATCAAATGCTTTACTAAAGTCTGGTAAGCTAAGACACGTCATATTTTTATTTTCTTGATTTGTTCTAATATCATTAACCAGCTTCAGTAAACAAGTGATAGTGCTGTAGTTCTTACGAAAACCAGATTGGCATTCTGGTATTAGTTTATTTGAATCTACAAATGAAACAATTTGATTATGTAGATGTTTTTCTATAATTTTAGAAATTGCTGGCAATATACTCACGGGTCTTAGATCGTTGTTATTTAAAGGTTTGGAAATTTTACAGAGAGGTGTTATAATAGCTCTTTTCCATATTTCGGGATAGACATTGTCTAAAATAGAAGTACTAATTATATTTATTACCGCTTTACCACAGTAAGGCATGCACAGCTTTAGTGTTTTAATTGATAAAATAAATCATCTTCACCGACAGCATTAGATCGAATAGAATTTAATATTTGATGTAACGATACCTCATCGATTAGTTTGAAATTTAGAACATTATTCCCTATTTTTTCATGCTTATTTTGTCTATAAAAATCTATTTTTTTATTTGATGTACTATTAATGCAATTCTGACAGTTCGAAAAAAAAATATTAAGCTTATCTACATCCGCTAAGTTTTCAGGAACTTCCGGACTTGATGTAAATGTTAACTTAAGTCAAGTGGGGTGCAAGGCGCATTGAAGCGATACATATAGCCTAGCTTACCCAAAAGTCAACCTCACCTTCACGTGGTGCACCCTGTTTACACCAACGAGGCTCTGACGTCCGAGTATAGGCGGAATAACCTATATATATCCCTCGGACCCACCATCTTTCTGGGGAAGAGGAGTAGTGAACTGCTCCTAACCGGCCGAGAACGTAGCACAAGGGAACTATCGTCGCGGTCCTCACTGTGCCATAGCCATCCCGTGCTACAGTTGCAGCCAAAACTGTGCGGCAGCGTAACCGTCACAGTTAAACCTTTTCACGCAGCTTACACACATCAATGATGGAACATTCGAGTGGGACAAAATCATCATCCGGAGGTAAAATACCCCCTCAATCGGATCTCCGGGAGGGGGTGCCTACTCGAGCGTATCATCGGAGAAACAAAAAACATCAATATTTCACGTTTGCGGCGTGGAACGTCCGCACTCTACTGGACAGGACAAACTCCAATCGACCAGAGAGAAGAACAGCACTGGTCTCACAGAAACTCCACCGGCTAAATATAGATGTTGCCGCTCTTAGCGAAACCCGCTTTGCGGATGAGGGTAGTCTCACTGAGGAGCATTACACCTTCTTTTGGAAGGGTCACCCCGCAACACACAGGAGAATTTATGGCGTAGGCATTGCAATCAAGAACGAAATTGCAACCAAATTAACAGAAGTACCTATTGGTGTCTCCGAACGCCTTATGTGCGAGGTATTGGGAAAACATGGTATGGGAAACGTAAATAGCAATGGTGAACGCTTATTAACAACATGCACACAGTATAATCTTTGCATCACCAATACGTGGTTCATGTTGAAGGACAAGTTTAAAGGTACCTGGAAACATCCCAGATCAGGCCACTGGCATCAATTGGACCACGTAGTCGTTCGAAGGACGCATCTAAAAGATGTTAGACTCACAAAAGCCAGAATAGATGCCGAATGCGGCACTGACCACCAACTTTTAATTTCAAAAATGAAAATCCAGTTAAAACCCAAACATCCACACTGTAAAAAGCAAAACAACATGACCAGATTGAACGTACGGGGTCTAGAGAACAACAATACCGCCGACGCCCTCCGGGAAGCCATCAAAGATAACTTCAATCTCAATATTGGAAGCTGAACAAGGCTGGACACAATTAAGGGATGCGATTCATAAAACCAGCGAAGCTGTTCTGGGGAAAGTCCAACAAAAAGAAACAACCAGACTGGTTTAACGAAAATCAACCTAATATACAAGCTTTGTTGGAACAAAAGTATAGAGCACATCAAGCAGTTACTGCAAATCCACACAACCCAAGGCTGGTAGACAACTTTAAAGCAGCCAACAACACGCTTCGGAGAAAACTACGTCAACTAAAAGATAACTGGTGGTCACAGAAAGCTAATCAGATTCAAGAATACGCCACGCATCACGATTACCGTAAATTCTTCGAGGCTGTAAAAGAAGAGTACGGCCCAACCAAGAAGGCAAGCTGCCCAATCATGGCACAAAATGGCGAACTTCTAAAAGACCGCTGGTAAAGCATTACAGCCATATCCTTAACCAAGAAAATAACCCCAATATGGAAGCGCTAAACACAATACCTCAGTATAACAGCCTCGATGTATTAGATATCCCAATAACAGAACAGGAAATAAAGGCCTCCATAAAACAGCTTAAAAACAACAAATCAGCTGGCTGTGACGCGATTCCGGCGGAAATCTATAAGTGTGCAAGTAGAGAACTTATTGGTCATCTTAAGGCTCTCTTCGATGTCATATGGGAAAGCGGAGAGGTACCTCAGGACTTTTGCAACGCATGTATAGTGAATATATTTAAGAACAAAGGAAGTGCATCAGACTGTGGAAATTACCGGGGAATTTCGCTATTGGCTATCGGCGAAAAAATTCTTGCAAAAATTATGTCAAACCGCCTGCACCCACATATAGAAAAAATCCTTCCAGAATCGCAAACTGGTTTTCGCACTAACCGCGGCACCGTCGATTCCATATTTTCTATCCGCCAACTACAGGAAAAAGTAAAAGAACAGCAGTCTAAACTTTATGTTGCCTTCATCGACCTAACAAAAGCCTTCGACTCTGTGAACAGAGATGCACTTTGGGCAATTATGAAAAAGTTCGGAGTACCCAACAAATTTCTTACAGTGTGTAAAAGCCTCCATAACAACAACCAGTCAAGAGTGTCACATCATGGATCACTAAGCGATCCCTTCCTGACAAATACAGGAGTTAGGCAGGGATGTGTTTTAGCGCCTCTCCTATTCAACATATTCATGGCAGCGCTCTCCATTATAGTGGACAGCAAACTGCAGGAGAGAGGATTGGGCATTAGATACAGATATGATGGCGGTCTGTTCAACATAAAAAGACTCAGGGCAAAAACACGTACAAAATTCATCACAGAACTTCAATACGCTGACGATTGCGCTCTAGTTGCAAAAACTGTACAGCAATTACAAGAAATGTTGAACACATATACCTGGGCATACGAGGCTTTGGGCCTTAAGCTAAACATCGACAAAACTAAAATCATGTGCACTCCCCCGGAAGATCACAACAATGCTATAAAAATCGGAGAAGAACTACTGGAATATGTAGCGGAATTCAATTATCTCGGCAGTTTGATTTCGGAAAAGGCCAATATCGACTCTGAAATTCAGCACAGGATTAGCAGCGCTTCAAGAGCATTCTGGAAATTAAAAGACAGGGTTTTTTACAACCATGACCTGAGCACAAAAACGAAACTTGCAGTGTACCGAGCAATAATAATCCCCACTATGTTATATGGGAGCGAAACCTGGGTGCCGTACCGCCGACACATGAACGCATTAAAAAAGCTGCAACAGAGACACCTTAGACAACTCTTAAGAATCAAATGGTTCCATCACGTCTCAGACGTATCGGTTCTTGAAAAAGCTAACTGCGAGAGTATTGAAGTCATGGTTACAAAATCCCGACTAAGAAGGGCTGGTCACGTATGCAGAATGCAAGAAAACCGCATACCAAAATCACTGCTTTACGGTGAGCTTGTAGACGGTAAGAGGAGGCCAGGTGGACAACTCAAAAGGTACAAGGACATTTTCCACGAAAACTTAAAGGGGATTAATGTACAGAATGAGTGGGAAGTAGCAGCTCACAATAGAACTCAATGGAAAAGAATTGCAAACTCAGTTAACAGCGAGAACCAAAAAGTTAAGAGGCAACAAAGCAATGAGATTTTTGAATGTCCGGAGTGCGGTAGACAAATAACATCACGTATTGGGCTTTTCAGTCACAGAAAGGCTCATTAAAGAAAACGCCTTGCGTGACCATCTTCTGATACGTGTCAAATACTCGTCAGCGAGTAATGGCAGTATATATATGTATATATAACTTAAGTCGTTTAGCATCTTTCCAGTCTTTTCCGATAAACCCTTAAAATAACTAATTTTTTCTCTAACTATAGCATGTTTTGTAAAATTCCTGAGTTGACGATAATATTGTAATTTGGCTTCAGATCGTTGTTTTAAATATTTTTGATGTGCTTTGTCTCTAAGTTTGATTAATAGTTTAATGTTATCCGTTATCCAGGGTAAATATGGTTTATCTGCAATTTTTTTCTTTTTCAACGGTGCATGTTTATTGAGGAGATAAAAAATGTAATTATATAGAGTTTTTATTTTAATATTAATATCCGCTATATAAAAAATATTTTCCCAAGGTAACATAATTGCATCTTTTTTAAAATTTTCCTGGTTAATATGATTATAATCTCTATATTCAATATATTTCGTAGAGCTATGGGATATTTGTAGAGTAAATATAACATATATCAAACAATGATCAGAAACTGACTCAGATACAGGGACGGAAGTACTGAAATCATAATTAAAATTATTATTTGTGATCATTACATCAATTAGGCTGCAGGCACCATCCGAAACACGAGTAGTTTCGTTGATAACTTGTACAAGATTAAAAGACTCTAAAATTTTAGATATTTTCAATGTCACAGGAGACTGTTTTAAAAAGTTAATATTAAAATCACCCATAAATATCACATTATCATAAAATGGCACAGTATAACTCAACAAGTTTTCCAGGAAGTTAATAAAATCTTCAATATTTGACGAAGGAGGCCTAGATACATAGAAAAGTAAAATGTTTCTTTGCTTTATAGTTAACTGGACGGCTATAAATTCACACGAATTAGTAGCGATGCCCAAATGAGCAATTTCGTATGATAAATGTTTTTTTATATATACTGCCACACCCCCTCCTCAACCATCTCTATCCTTTCTAACAAAAGAATATCCAGTAACATTGAAAGCATCATTTCCATAGTTAGAGTTCCATAGTTCCATAGTTCCATAGTTCAGTTCAGATCGAACAGTCATACGAGACGGTCGTGCTTTCGTTTCGTTTGTGGACCGCCGGTATTGAACGTTTGTTTTGTTTCGTTTTGTTTGGTTTTGTCGTGTGTTGTTATTCGGTCTTGACCCGACCCGGTTCAGTTCGCTAGTTTTCGCTGAACGTGCGTTTCTGCTTTATTTTATATAATTATTTTTATATAGATATTTTTTTAAACGTGACCTAGCTTCGTTGACTTGACATACTGTCTTGTTTAATTTAATATTTTCCGATTTTGCTGTTCCTTTACACTTCCAAATGGCAGATTTTAAGTGTGATTCGTGCCAAAAAACCATCTCGGAAAAGGACAAATATAGACTTCGTTGTAGTGGGGAGTGCCGCCGCAACTTTTGTATGACCTGTACTGGGCTGGACAAGACAACCACAAAAGTGATCCACCAGCAAAAGTTCAAAAATATTAGGTTTTTCTGCAATGTTTGTGATTCTCCCACGATGAAGTATCTCCATGACAAAGTTTCACAGCTTCAGAAATCACAGATCCCTCTAGAAACTGTTGAAGGTCTGGGAACCTGTTTAAAAAGGAACAACGACCTGCTTCCAGTCATAACTGAAATCTATGACATATTGAGTTATCATGACTCCAAATGGAAGTCTTTATACAAAAAAATGGATGATATTCACTGCCACCACTCCAAAATTTCGGAAAATGGTCAACAATCTTTATTTCATTCGATCAGTGAAATAAAACAAGAAATACTCAACCTATCATCCATTTTTATGGACTTTCAGGATGAGTCTGTTAGGGTCCAGGTTCATGACTCTTCAAAGGTAGATCTTTTGAAGGAAGTCAGTGAGCTGCGTAGGAGCGTAAATCAGATGGCAACCACAATAGAAAAGTTTGCTGCCCAAGGCAAGCAAAATAATAGGAGTAGCCCACCAGCAATAAAAAAGTCAACTTCGACTCAGACAGATTGCCAAGCCTCAGTGGGTGTCACTTCTTCTAAAGTCAGTACTCCCCCACCTCACAAACCCTCCATTAGAAAAGCCTGGCATTATGTCGTTGTGTCCAATATCCCATCTCCCTTTACGGCAAACCAACTGGCTCACTATATCAAGGATAAACTTGGAACTTCGGACTTTATTCGTTGCTTTCCTATGCTTAATAGTGAGGACAGTTCACTCTCAAAATTCAAAGTTGGAGTGCAGAATATAAGGCACCTAGAGCGGCTGCTTGATATAAGTATGTGGCCCCCAGGAATTGAAGTAGTCAATAGCAATGTCCAACCATCTTTGACTCCCTCGGAGGTATCGCCGCAAAAATCAAGATCTTCTGCCATGGGATTTCAACAGCCTAAGATTTCCACTTTGGAGAAACGAAGCCTTCCACAATCTTCCAATTTACCTACAGATCTAGCCAAGGAGGTCAAATACGTTAAAATTGGTTCAGACAGGGAGGCTATAGCTGCGAGTAAGTCCTTTGGGCAGCAGGAGGCGAAAAATATTATCAATAAGCATCCAAGGGAAGGTGAGGTGCTGAGTTTGGACCCAATGACTCCACCTATTGTGCGGTTATCGCGTGAATCGGACACGGCCAATGGACGTTATTTGTTGGCGAGACTAAGGGACCCTTCGATATTGAAAGCTGTCAGGCTATTCCTTGCGTACCTCCATGACCAACCCCCCAGTGCGTGTTTTGAGGGACACACCAACACCAGCATCAAGTTGGCGCTAGCATCGGAAGGTCTCCCATGCGACATGGACTCCCTGCGCAAGTTGTTTTATCGCTTCCACGACGCGTATGGCATTGGCGTGGCTGAGGTTGAGGCAGATCTCTCCGCCTTCAGGACCTTTTTCTCATCAGAGAAGCTATTTCACCTTCAGAAGTCTAGGGAAAGCCACAGCAAGTATTTTTCCAGTGGCTCTCCATCTAAAAATAAAAATTTTTAATTCATTTGACGCGAACAGAGGATCAAGCACCCTCTGATAAATCGGACGATAGCAAGCTAGGTATTTTTCTTATCAATGTTCAGTCCTTAAGACACAAAACAGATGAATTATTTCTTTTATTGGAACAGCTCAAATTTCCTGAAATCATTGCCATAACGGAACATTGGTTAAATACCGATGAGCCCGTGTTTGTGAAAAATTACACAACAATAGCTAGATTTAATAGAAGTAATTTATCTCATGGAGGTACTATGATAATGTCTACCAACAAAAACCTTACGGCAATAACAAAATTTGATCACTTATTAGCCGAGAAAATGTTTGAATTTTCTATCATCTACCACATTGCTTATGACCTCTATATTGTTTGTATTTATAGAACACCTGACGCAGATATGCATATGTTCTTTCAGAAATTACTGAGTTTGCTAGAGTCCCTGCCTGTGAATAGCAGGTTGATCTTGTGTGGTGACCTTAATATTGACTTCTCCAGTGTGTGTGATGCTCGGGAATCTCTCCAGTCTATCTTCGAGACTTTTGGTGTAGTAATACATGTTAATGCACCAACAAGAATCACTAGAACTTCCGAGAGTAGAAACACTTTTCGTAAATTAGGACGTATTTTTTCGGAAAAAAACTTTATAAATTTTAAGCAGCTTTGTCTAACAACAGATTGGCATGTCATCTCTGGTGATGTAGATACTGAATTTTCCAGATTTACACAAACATTATCTGGTCTGGCATCCAAAGCCTTTCCTCTCACGCCTGTCAAAATTAAACATCATAAACCCTGGACTACTAAGGGCCTACGTACATCTGCAAAAAACATGCGCTCTTTATCTCGCCTAAAAAAATTCTCGGATAGTGTCTTCTTTCACGAGTACGTGAAACTTTACAGGAAAATTTACCATAAGACTATAAAAGCCGCCAAGGACATCTATTACAATAGGAGGTTGACTGAGTCCGGTAATATTGCCAAAGAAACATGGTCGATTGTGAATGACTTGAGGAGTAAGGTTTCTTCGTCCAACATAACCTCAACTTCACCTGAGGACCTAAACAATTACTTTGTAAATGTGGCGAAGAATATAGTGAATACTATCTCACCCTCCCTTGATCCTCTATCATTTCTCTCTGACTATAATGTTAATTTGCACAGTTTCTTCCTTACGCCTGTGGGTTGGCAGAGCTTCACAATACATTAAATGATATTAAAATAAATCTTCAGCAGGGACTGACGGACTTACTCTTAAAATGTTCTCTAGTATGCCGGAATGTACATTAAACCATCTTTCAGCCTTAATTAATATGTCATTTGAAGATGGTGCTTTTCCAAATTGCCTTAAGTCGGCGATAATTATTCCTTTGCATAAAGGAGGTGATAAAGAGCAAGCTTCCAACTATCGTCCAATTGCACTCCTTCCCACGTTATCGAAGATCATGGAGAGACTGGTTAAAAAGAGGCTTGTATCATTTCTTCTAAAATACAAAATACTCACCCCCTTTCAGTTTGGGTTCTTGAGTAACAAATGTATAAATGACGCTATGTTTTCGCTGTTTAATAATGTATACTCCAGTCTGAACAACCGTCTCGTTACAGCAACAATTTTCTGTGATTTCTCGAAAGCTTTCGATTGTTTCGATTATAACATCCTAACTAACAAATTGCAGTACTATGGTATCAGGGGAACGCCTCTTGAATGGTTTAAGTCCTACCTTAACAACAGAAACCAGCGTGTGAGGGTTGATAAGACTGTGTCGTCTTGCAAGCCAATAGAATGCGGAGTACCTCAGGGCTCAGTGCTAGGTCCTATTTTGTTTCTGTTGTTTATCAACGATATTGCTAGTCTGGACATCAGTGGTAAAATCTGTCTCTTCGCGGATGATACTTGTTTCACATGGAGCAGCCCGGACACCACGGCACTTCATAGAACCATTTCCAGTGACTTAATCAACATAAAAACATGGTGCGATTCTAATTATCTGTGTCTCAACGTCTCTAAAACTAAAGTCTTATCATATAAAAGTACGTTGCTACCTTTTCAACTTGATAATACCACCATTGACGTCGTTGATTCTGTGAAATTTTTAGGCCTTGTTGTGGACAACTATTTAAAATGGGATTTGCACATCGATGCTTAGCTAAAAAATTAAGTTCTGCCTGTTTCGCACTTAGATCAGTTGCTAATGTGCTTAATTTGTCAACATCTAGGACAGTCTATTATGCCCTTTATGAGTCGCATCTCCGATACGCACTTCCATTCTGGGGTGCGTGTTGTGCGACTCAATTTGAGCGTATCTTCAAATTACAAAAGAGAGCTGTGCGATATTCACTGAGGCTAACCAGTTGTGCTCACTGCCGGGACTTGTTTAGAAGATATAAAATATTAACTCTTCCTTCCCTATTCATACTCGAATCCGTCTGCCTAGTTCGCAAGCACGTATCGAGTATTTCTCTAGAGCCAGTTCATGGCTATCCAATTAGGAACGCAGAGCATAACATGTATCTGCCAACCCCTCACTCTGAGTTAGTAAAGAGTTCCCAATTGTACAATGCAAAAAAAAATGCACTATCATCTGCCATCTGAAATTAATTCCATTTCATCCTTTCCTGCATTTCGCAGAGCCTTGAGATCATACTTACTGGAGAAAGCCTTTTACGCGGTTAACGATTTTTTTATTAATATCTAGGGTTCTAAATTTAACACACATTCACTAAATTTAAGAAATGATTTTGTTTTCTATCCATTTAAATTTATTATTGACATATATACAGTTGTTTATTTACATGTATGTTTATATTTTATTTATATTTAATTAAATAAATTTTTGACAATGTACAATTTCTATAATTGTATAAAGTATTGTTTTAGTTTTGTATGTTTGCTGTTAGTTTTATATGTTTTTTTATTGTTAAGTGAAGTTTTGTATGTTTTTTATATTCTTTTTTTTTAAGCTTTGTCAACAAAATTGTTTAATTTTTTATGACAATAAAGCAATTTCTTTCTTTCTTTCTAGATGACAACCAAGTTTAGTATAAATAGTGTACAAATTCGTCAAAACCGGTATTAAGAGAACGAACATTTAAATGTCCTACACAAAATTTTTTATTCGTTCTATTGCTCTGCTGACCGTCCGAGTCCATGATGCTAGCCATCCCCAGACAAATAAACCATCCAAAAGAAAATGCCTCCCCTCTTATATCCGCTCATACCCTTCAAATTACAAAACAAAAAACTATCAAATAAAAAAATGCGTTTGGGAATAAACATTATTCAATTAACACTTTTAAAATTAAAATTGTAGTTCCCCTTAGTTCACTTAAAATTAAAATTATAGCATGCATATTTAAATATCTCAAAAACAAAAGCATTTAAACATATTAAACCCTTATAATTAATGCCTTATTTTATGCCCAAGAATCCAAAAATGAAATAAAATACCGGGTGTTCCATAAGAAAAAATATAACTTTGGTATGGATTTTAGTTCTGACACACCCTGTACATTTCAAAATAATTTTAAATTATGCACATTGCCTCTCTACATACACCCATAAAAAAATTTGTTTCTACATCTTTCCGTTTTCGTATAATCAACCGAGGCGAATGAGGTGCGCCACCCTGTATACCTATACTGCAAGAAATTTGTTTTCTATTTTACTTTAAAAGTATGTTACCCTTTTATTTTAAATGGAACATCCAGTATATTATTCTGATATACAATGGAGAATTCATGTCGTTTCAAAATACTATTAACTAATTGATAAAATCTAGGTGGCTGTGATATGTCTAACGTCACTTCAACAATTTCAACATAGCTCTCTAATTAGTCCAACTAGTTATCATTTTGTGTCAGTTAAAACAAAAACATTTCTCAGAAATTTGCCGAAAATGCAAACTTATCCTACATCAGAGAGAATTGATATGATTCCATTAGTTGGTGAATGCAGTGTGCATTCACCAATTAATAGAATACTTAAATGCTCCTGGTTTTGTCTAGTCTGGGTGTTTTTATGGGGATATGTTAAAGACAGTGTTTACAAAACTCGACCAACTATTGTCGAGAACATGAGAGAAATTATTGTAGCTGCTTTTCGAGGAAGAACACATATGCCTTTTAAAATGAAAAGATCCTTTTGAAAAGACAATCATTTTATGCAGTTAACAGGAAAGGAAGCATTTTGAGCATTTGATTTCATCTAGCTAATTTTTGTCACATAATTATAGGTTTATATCTAGTTTTAATTCTGTACTAATTAAAATATGTTTTAAACATATATATTTTTATTACCGTTGAGTATTTAACTCTATAATCTTTAATTTTTGTTAAATTAACAAAAGGTATATCACAGCCACCTAGATTTTTTCAAATAATAAAGATCTACTGATGCAAAATCATAAAAATTAAAATATCGAGGAAAATCTTTGTGTGAGGGGTAGGCAACCTTAATAATATTTTGAAAATATATAATTTCCCCATTGAACACCGGTATAATATACCGGGTGTTCCATTTAAAATAAAGGAGTTACTTGCTTTTAAAAGTGACTAATGTTCCATATTAATTTTGTCCCACCCTGTATTTTCCTCAACTTTATCTACTACTATATCAGGTTATACAAGGTCAACTAAAATTTAGGTAGGTCTTAAAAAACACCAAATAAGACACTAACACACCAAAACACTTTTACTTTTACACTAGACGCGCGTTTCGCTAACCATGTTAGCATCATCAGCAGATGATTAAGACTAAGTAAAAAGTACAATTTGAGCGTTAGCATATACTCGCTCAGTGGGTGGGTACCGAGTGGGCCTGGCCAGATCTAGCCAACCGAGTCAGAGCCCAACAAGCGTAACAGTTAGATTTCCGCTACTAGAGCAGTAGGAATAAAGAACTTGAAGGAATTGGACCGTTATCTCTGTTCATACTATCTTTACATTTATTAATTCTGATGCTGCTTGTTTAATAAAACTTACCTTTATTTTTTTCCTAGAATCCGGAAAACAATTAATATATAGGGTGTTCCATTAGAAAAAACACTGTTCTGTGTAACTTTTTTGGGGGACACCCTGTAAAACTCTCTATATTTTTAAAAAGTGCTCTGAATTAATCTACATATGCTGCCAAAATTTAATTTCGATATAAACTACCGTTCTCCTTGGAGCTTCCGCGGCTTATGAGAGGCGCCACCCTGTATATGAAGTATGAGTTAATTATGAGCCTCGTGTCGTACTTGAATATTAAGGAGCGATTTCTGGAAATTAGCACCACAAGAGGGTAAAATGAGGCTAAAAGTTGTAAGCATAAAAAACTTAAAATCTGTCCCATAGAAGTATGAAATTTTACATAGAAGTCTCTTAAGCGGCGTAATTGAATACTAAGAAGTAGTTTTCAGCAATTTAACGCCTGAGGGGAAAGGTATCGCCCTTTTATTTTAAAAACTCCCCTAGGAGTATGGAATTTTGCATAAATGTTCCTTTTAAGTGATGAAAGAGAGTATTCAAGTGATTTTTGGAAATTTGTCTCTAAATTATGTGTGTAAGTTTGTACCAAAATTTGTTAAAACAGTTCTAGAACTATGAAATATTCCACAGAAGTCCTTTTACAGAGTACTAAAGAAATCCATTTTTGGAAGATCATCTCTTAAGAGGGTTAGGAGTGAAAATTTGTACAATTTTTTTAAATCGGAGTAGTAATTTTATACAATAAAATTTTGCTCAGAAATTTGCTCTAAAAGTCAGCATCATCACTAAAAAATTATTGTAAGTAGAAAAATTGTTGTGTAGTCTGTTGGTGATCAATATGTTGGTGTCTGTTGGTGATCAATAGTCTGTTGGTGATCAATATGGCATATGACTCTCTGTCGAGGGCTTGATGGATAAGGGTGTTTCCATCGGTGTGGGCCCAATCTCTTATAGTACGGAGTCATGACTTCTTTTTCCTCCCTGAGTTGCGTTTTCCATCGATTTTTCCTTCTATTTCAGCTGTATTTCTTCATATTCTAAGTGCCGCATTATGTGTCCAAGGTAGGAAGTCTTTTTGATTTTAATTGTGCCTGTTAAGGAGGGTCCACATTTAGTAACATGTTATATAACATTGCTATTTAACAAGCTACATGTAACATGTTAAAAAACCGGGAGCCGTCCAGATTATAGTTTTCGTAGTCATGAATCGTTTTGGCGAGAAAGAGGTTCAGCTCGCAGCAGTGGCGTGCGTAATTATTTTTGAACTAAGGGAAAGAAAGTCGAGAAAAAAAGCGGGTTTGAGTCCGCCATAGCCTACCAGCAAGATCTAAATACAGTTGAACTCAATTAGCTTATCTTTTCAATACTTGCCTCGGCTGTTTCTTGTGGTGTGCTTCTGTCTTTTAAAAACATTAATAATTTACAGTACGTCTGCTGGATCTGTGTCTATGAAAGGAATGCGGACAACAAACATTTAAATAAACAGCAATATATTCTATACGTCGATTTGACGAGTGCGTTACCGCAAATCGCTCCGCCCACTCATTTTATTGGCTACTTGCAAATTTGTCGAATTTTTATTGATGGGACGCGTCGTCTATTTTTTACGAAAAACATCGAGAGAATATCGTTTCCCCTCTCACGGATACCCCGTAGCTACAGAACGGACAGACGTACTGTAAAAACAAAAGCAAACCATTTTGAATTATCCACTTCATCTAAACCATGCAGTACCTGATTTGCAATTCTTTTGTTCCCGCTGGAACTGGCCTATTAGATTACGCATTTTTTTCTCAACTTTTTCTGTTTCCAAATACATACTATGAAATGAAAATCGCTGTCATTTTATATGGAAAATTATATGGGGAATGTCATCGATCGTCATGTCCAAGCCAACTGGACGGGAGGCCGACGGGACGCAGTTTTTTTTTCGATCATACGGTATTATTAACCAGTAAATAAACAAACTAATATCAGCTCACCACACTAAGATTCTGTCGCGCACGTCCCTGAAAATATGAGCGGCTAAACTAGAAATTTAGCAAGTGTGGACGCGCTGTTTCATGTTACAATAGCAATGTTGCACAACATCTTTTGATCTTTACCGAGTACAAATGGATAACATTTAGCAAGTTATATAGCATCGAAATTTGCTAAATATAATTAAAAAATATGTAACATGTTATATAACTTTGCTATATAGCAGTGTTATATAGCAAGTGTGGACCGTCCTTTAGGTGTGCACGAGTTTTTATTTTGTTTAAAACTTCACAATTTGTTGTTCTGGAGGTCCAACTTACCCTCAACATTCGTCGGTACATTCACATTTCAAAAGCATTAAGTCGTTTGACGTCTCCCTGTCTTAGCATCCATGTTTCGCATCCATATTGAAGCAGGGGCAATATATAGCATTTTAATGTTATTAGCCTTGTTATTTCGTTGCGATTGCTTGGTATAGCTATTTTGGGCTGGCACAAAAACTTCCGCATGTTGAGGAAACCAGCCCCAGCTATTCCAATCTTTCTACTGATTTCCTTAGAGTGGTCTAGCTGGCTGTATAATTCCCTGTCCAAGTAAATATATCTCTGCGTGATTTCCAGTTGGAAGCTGTTTATCATTATGTCGGTGTCTTCATTGTCTTGCGGATATCTGTAGAAAACCATAGCTATTGTCTTGACGGTGTTATTCTCTAGACTCATTTTGATGCTTTCTTCTGTCACTTTGTCCATTAGGGTTTGCAGCTGGTCTTCGGATTCTGCTAATACCACGGTATCGTCTGCGTATCTTATATTGTTTATAA
Organism: Sitophilus oryzae; assembly: GCF_002938485.1. NCBI lineage: Eukaryota > Metazoa > Arthropoda > Insecta > Coleoptera > Curculionidae > Sitophilus > Sitophilus oryzae. Next base: position 607,937 of record NW_022147250.1, on the reverse strand, counting down.
TTTTTCCATTTATTTCAACTCCTTCTAGATAATTTTGAACAGATTTTCGGATTTTATATTCGGCGTATACGTTAAACAATAATGGTGACAATATGCATCCCTTTCTAACACCTCTTTGTATGTCTACGTATCTTGTATTGCCTTTTTCTGTTCTGACACAATCTTTGTGATTCCTTACAATGATACCGTATGATAAAAAAAAACGGTGTTAGCGATGGCTATGAAATGAAGATCGCTGTCATTTTATATGTAAATTTATAGATGGGAAATGTCATTGATATTCATTTCATGTTCATTGATGACGCCGTTATTTTTTCGATCATACGGTATCTCTCATCCAAGCCCACCTCAGTGAGAACTTTTCAGCACGAAGAATTTAATACATTTTTGGTGCTGTATTTGATCGAAGGTTTTTTTTGTAGTCAACGTAGCATACGTATGTACAGCTTTCTTTCGACTTCCATATACCTCTCTGTGATTAGCGTTAAACTCAGGATGGCTTCTCTTGTTCCTATTCCCCTTCTAAAACCGTACTGTGATCTGGTAAGGAAATCATCACATTTGCTGCATACTCTGTTGAATATTATTCGTACAAAGATTTTCGATGGGAATCGAAATTTTTCGCCCAGTGCTTTTTTTGTTTCTCGGATTGCTTTGACGACTTCATCTTTCAATATGGGTATATGGTCTCCTTTCTCTATTTTTGGATATTCCTGTTTTTTTTCTCGTATCTCCGAACAATTCTTTCAAATAGCAGATAACCTGTTGTTTGCTGAAGTCCAGTTCTATCACGTTATTTTCGTTTGCGATTGCTGATTGGGTTGCCAAAGGCAAGTGAATTTCCAAAGGCCGGTGAATAGGTCTTCCAAACATTACAACGGAATTTACTTAAAACTTAATGACATGCTGGACATGCTTGAGTAAACAACGTACAGGGGAGTACAGGGGAGACATGTGAGAACAGATACGTGATTAGGCTAACTCTTTGTTAATTTATTAAATTTAAAGTAATTTGACATAAAATTCGAAATGGCTGTTTTTCATAAAAAATAAGTTCCAATCATAAAAGAAAATTATTTTTGTAAGTTTCAATCATAAAAGGAATGTATGAAACATTCAAATTTTATGCGGACGAAGTCGCGGGGAAAAGCTAGTTTATTATATATACATATACCGTATGATCGAGAAAAAACGGCGTCAACGATGGCTATGAAATGAAGATCGCTGTCATTTTATATGTAAATTTATATGGGAAATGTCATCGATCGTCATTTCCCAGCCACTTGGACGCCATTTTTTTTCGATCATACGGTATTTATATTTATATTCCTTCTCATATTTTCATAGAAATATTATATTATTAATTATTTTGTTAAATTCTTATTCAATAAGGAGCTGTACGGGAGTAAACTAAATTATTTTTTACTTTAGTGTAAAATCTAGTCCTCTACTTACGCGCTGACGGATTAGTAGACCAGCAATCTCTTCGAAAGAGTGTGTGCAAAGAAAACCAGAGGGAAACCCGCTATTGAGAGGCTAACTAGGTACTAGGTAGGCAAACATTTGAATTTTTTTCTTTTTGTCTTTTTGTTTTTTTTTTTCTTTTTGTTTCCACAGCTACTTTTTTTGTAAGATCTTTAACCTATTTACACTCTAATCGGCGTTTTAAACTTATTTTAATTGCCAAAACATGTTTATGATTCATAAATAAAAATATAATTTTTATATTTTCAAGTATGGCCTAATTACTATTATGTAAATTGTATATTAAACATATTTTTAAATTTTTATCTTTATATAATGATTACAAGATTAAACAATGTTGTTAAGCAATTTCTTATACTTAAATGTATACTAAAAAATATAATTTACTTACCTTATAACCAAGATATGCTAGTACTAATGCTTCTGTTAAACTTATTACTGCTAAGATAACTTGAACAACCCATAATTCAAGGGGGCGGTTCACCCACAGAATGGCATCCCAATTTATTATTGGGTTTTCTTGAAACTTTTCTTCGGTCAAGTTGGCGGATAAAATATATTCTGTCTTGTTGCCCGGAACACAGCCATAGCTAAATAAAAAGTAAACAAATGTTTAGAAAGTAATTATATTTTTAAACAATGAAAATTTAAAATGACGATTATTATAGTTAATTAGAATAAAGTTAAGTTATAGACATAAAAAAATATTAGTCAACGCGTGATCCTATCCAAAATAAAATATATTTCTGTTATTATTTGCGGAGGTACTACTTATTTAAGTTGTCATGCTTTTTATTTGTCATTCTAACCAGCATGACAACCATTGAATTATGCCCATTTAGTCAATTAGTCAACCCAGCCCATTCCTTTGTATTTACAATACTGCCCATTCCTTTGTATTTACAAAGGAATGGGCAGGTGGTGTATTACTGAATGGCTACAGACTACAGAATAATATTAAACCTACGTTTTGCTGATGACAAAGTATTGGTATTCGCAAACCAGCTAGAACTGGACACAACTATAACAAGATGGGAAACTACCAGTAGACAGTTCGGTCTTCGCATCAATTACAAAAAAACTAAAGTGATGATCGTTGATTGAAAACAACCGTCCAGATACCACAAACATAAACCGCTACCAAGTTGTGCAACCATTTATAATTTAGGTGCATTTATATCTAATACAGATAGTTGCGAAGTGGAAATACGCCGCAGAATTTAACTCGCCCGTAACGCTATGACGCAGCGCATCAAAGTTGGGTCGAACAGTCATATAACAAAATCGACAAAAATGAACCTGATAAATAGTCTTGTCTTTCCGGTTATGCTTTTTGCTTCGGAGACATGGACATTGTTAGCAGCCGACAGACGACGGATTGACGCCTTCGAGATGTAGTGCTTGAGGAAGATGTTGCGAATACCATGAACAGCACATTGCACCAACGTGTCGGTCCTTAACGAAATCCAATTACCACAAAGACAACCAATTACCAGGAAGCATTATCTATAAACGTATTTATCTATACTATATCTATAAACGTAACCTTCTTTGGCCATGTTAACAGGAGCGTGCACTTGGAGAGGTTTGTAGTACAAGGAAGACCTGCAGGATCCCGTCGCCGAGGCAAATCACCAACCAGGTGGGTGGACATGGTTGAAAGACTTCTGAATACCAACCTGGAGGGAACCATTCGGAAGACAGAAAACAGGGAAAATTGTAGACGAACGGTGCGTATGGCCGTAAGGTCCTTAGCGCCAGAACCGGAACCACTACACGTAGTACGTGACGTACGGAAATAGACGACTTAAATATCAGATACATACAAATTAAAAAAAAGTAAATTCAAAGTTATAGATCAAAGTATGAAAACAAGCAATTAAGTGATGTCAAATTTAAAGATTAATAGCTTAAATCGATACCAACTGTTACTTCGGTTGTATCAAAACTTCTGGACAAGATGGCATTCGGAATATGGGAATATTCTTTAACAAATAGCCATATAGTAATCAGCCATGCATGATATCAACAAATAGCTAACTAAATGAGGTCCACCAAGCGCGGGATACCGATAGGGGATATGTGATATACTCTGACAGCTTGGGCGCTTTAAGAAGCATCACCATCCAATTAGTGAGATCGAAAATTATGATGGAAGAAGCAGACAGGGGGCCAAGCAGCAAGAGACGTGGCAACACCATTGGCGTAACTACAGGGGTGCCCGGGGGTGCCCCCCCCCAGTTACTGCTGGACACCCCCCAGAGAAATCCTGAATTATGACTCTTGGCTACGTATTAATTTTTATTTGCTTGTGATGCAGTAAAAATGATGTTTTCTAGTTTTGTTTAGTTAATATTATTTTGTTGTGTTCAAAAAAATGTGTTAATTTTTATTTTTGTAGAAAATTTGTAGGTATTTAAGTAATCTACGGGAACACGGTTTGATAATCAAGTCTATGAAATTTATTGATAGAGAAATTCATGAAAACGTTTTCAATTCAAAAAAATGTGTTTTTTTAAATTATTTTTCATTTTTCAAAAAAACAAAAGCCCTATGCCCCCCCTGAGCTCCCCCAGGAACCCCCCAGGCACATCCCAGGAAAAATTGTTAGTTACACTAATGGGCAACACCATGAGAACTGCGCTACAGCTCGAAGACTGTGGCCAGTGGTGGACAGCAAAAAGACAAAATAACTACTAGAGCACAAAAAAAAACTAGGACGCTTAATTGTAGGTGCTATCACTGGAAACTGCCCCACGGGGGTAAACCTGGTGAAAGGGAAGTTTTCCAAAGGCGACTACTGCAGAGAATGCGAAGAGGAAGAAGAAACCATAGAGCACCTGCAGTATGTGTCCGGCACTGGAATAAAGACGCTTTAAAACTTTAGTGCAAGGTTTTTTGGAGCGACTAGGGGAAGCAGCAGAAACCAACATCAGCGGCATCTAGGCCCAACTAACAATTTCTGTTTTAAAAATGTCGTAAGAACGTTTACAGAACTATTTTTATAAAACAACAGTATTGCGATAAACATTTCGACAACGTTTATACAATGCTTATAAACCCAAAAAGGGCGCACTTTTGTGCAGCAATTTAGTTCTTTAATTTGTTTTATTATAGTTTCCATAGCTTTTACCGGACAATTACATAAACATTTACAAAACTATTATAAAATATTATTTGGAACAATTACAAAACACTTTTATTGAAAACAGTTACAGAGGTAAATAGTTATCGAGCTAGAATAAAACACTTTTATAAAAGTTGTTTTGTTATACCAGCGGTTCCGATTTTACTTTGACGAACACTATGAAAGGATGCTTTTGTTGTTCCCACACAGCATAATTTATTTTTTAATCATCGTTCTGAGAACAAAAAAGCTAAATATCGCGTCTTCTGTCACAATTTTAAAAACATAATATATAGTTATGTCTGCATGTACACCAGCCATATTGCATTTAGCTCTGACCATAAATAGCCAATCTTAGGTAAGAAATTCGGTATGCCATCTGAGGATTGATATTTTACTGCGAGGAAATTTTTTTTGTATAATGTATGGTATTTAAATAGCAAAATTTTCAAGCGCCTTAAATATGTTATCTCTTTTTGAGTTTTAAGAGAAAGAATCTAAAATACTATTTCGAGTTTTTCTTTCATTTGGCCTGTACTGTAATAAAATACCCTAAAGGATCCATCCTAGACTACTATATAAATACTTAGACTAGAGAGTTGTGGCGTTTTATTGTGGGAAAATGATTTTTTGTAATGCGTTTAAAAATGGCCGTTGGAAGGTGAAGTGGAAACAACGAAAACAATGGCTTCCATGTTATAAAATACTTTTATCACCTTCGGTGTTCGTATAAAATGTTTTTGATCTTTAAGAAATTTTTATAAAATATTTAAATTATAAGCAATGTTTTAGTTAAACAGAGGCGTATTTCAGAAAAAAAAATACCATATTATATACGTGTAGATAAAAGAGCTTATGTAATATTCGCACTAACTCTATGCATTTGTCAAATTTCGAGTTGAAGTCTTGGCCTTACCGATACTGATAAGATACAAAATGAAGGAATCTGTCATGACATACAGCGTGCCGCCACTTTCAAAATAATATTTCACAAACTTTTTTATTGGGCTTTTGCACTAACATCGTTAAACTTTTTTTTTAATGCTTGACATGTGTCAATTTTCATGTTGCAATATTGGCAGTACTAATAATGATAACGTACTCACAAAATGAAATAAAAATTTCCTATGTTCCTATGGTAATGCTTGTTTTTGTTCTAAATGCCAATAAGTTTTTGATGTAATATCAATGTTTGTTTTTCGTAATTAAAAGTCAACCAAACCAAATTTCGCATATATTTTTGAAATCGCTAATAATTACATATAAAAATGCGTGCATTTTCTTTACCTTTTAACGTACGAATAAAAAATCGCACAGTTTTCGGTGTGATTTGTTTACAGTAGGCACATAATATACACTGTGTCCGTAAAGTAACGGATAGATAAAAAAAAAGATATCACGTGGTACTTCAATTTTTTAAATGGAAAGCCCTGTATATTTTGATGAATATCGATAGAGCTCATTGAGACGAATTCAATGATATAAGGGTTGATAGATCTATTTTGAATGGTTGCTAAGAAACAAATCTTGATGGTTGCTAAGAAAAAAACAAAACGTCAGATTGAAAATCTAATAACATCAACTTGTAGAGCAGGAAAAGGAGCAATGGGAATGTGAAATTTGCATTGTCGCATATCTTTTCAAATAAAATGAGAAGAAAATAAGATTGAAATCGGGAAAATTCGGTGTTACCTAAATATCTTCGGAATTTTAAAAATTTTAAACCATCATATTGCAGGCTTCAGCAAGGCGCAACTTTTCTCTAATTTAATCATCTTTGTAACTCTTCTGGTTTATGAGACACTGTGCATTCTTATATGGGAATTATATTATTATTTATTATTCTTATATCCTTATTCTTATATTATTCACCGTGTATGTACGTAATTTACTGCATCTTAATATCCTGTGTTTTTGTCTATTTTACATACACATAGTGGTCAAGGGTAAAATAAATTTACCTAACTCCGGCTCTCATATCTCTCAATAGGTGTTTGCTTTCGTTTTCATACGTCCGCGTCCCTCCAGGTGGCGCATAAGCCCAGGAGTAAATTAGTCGCCCATATGACGCATATTCAAATTAATTGTTTTATTTAAAACACTTATAAAACAAAACGGTTAGTATCTATGTTGATTAATTGCTCTATTTCCAAGTTATTTATTTCTTCTTCGAGATCTCTTTTCTGAACCTCGTTAATAAAAGCATTATTTTCAGTGGAACTACTTCGTTCATCAGCAATTGAAGAGAAAACGTTTTGTTCACTTGAGTCTTCTTCCTTTACAGAGAGATCAACTGTTTCACGAACTTCGGTAGCTAGGATATTCTGGTAACACTTTTTTGCCCTTCTGTAAAACGCACCACATCTTTTATGTTTTTTATTATTTTTAATTATTTGAGATTTTGACATGATAAAGCTATAGTACATTATAACAAGATTAAAGTAGAAAGTAATGGCTTGCAAAAATGTCTATACGTTTTATAAATGTATTATCAAATGCTTTTGTGTCATCAGAATTATTTTTTTGTTTTATAATTATTCCATTAGGTTTTTATTATGACAGTGTTTGTATAAATTATATAACCATTTTTTAAAGGTATTGTCTGAGTAAAATATGCTGTTGTCGGCAATAATATCAGAAAAAAAACTTTTATAAAATAATTTTATAAATATCTCGCATGAATTTAATAAAACAATTTTACATATGTTCGCAAACGAATGACCTAGTGTCGAGTAACAGCGGTACAAATTTATTATAAAACAAATTTGTTCGGTAAGGTAAAATGTCGTATAAAATACATTGTATAAACGTTTATAAAACAAAATTAAAATTTGTCGTAAGACTGTTCCGTATTTTTGCTTTAAGAACGTTCTTACGACTAACTTATAAAGCAAAATCATTTTAAAAACTAAAATATTTCACTTGCAATTTTAATACAACAAAATGGTTTTTGAGGAGAAGTAATAAAGTAATTATAAAACAGAATAGTACCGAAAGTTAAAAATTATAAAATAAGTGTGCTAGTTGGGCCGGGTTACCAGACGTTCGGATTTTTACTACGCCCGGTTGGGTCCGGCCGGATTTTTCATAAGCGTCCGGATTTTAATGTTCCATTAAGAAATGTCGCAATAATGCAAAATAATTATTAGTTTTAATAAATTTAGTTAGGTACTTAAAAAATCGTCGATAAATTCTGCAGTGTAAATTCATTGTTTTACTCCGTAAGTTTTGAAAGTTATAAATATATTTTTTTTTGTAAATGTCACAAAAGTATTACTTTTTGCGACGTGATTGACAATATAAAAAACTCAGTTTAACACCTAGGCATAAAAGTAAAGCACTTTTACGCCTAAGCACAAAACTATGGAGTATAGAGGTAAGGAGAAATAACTCCGTCCATTAAAAAATGGTCAAAAAAAGGGAAGAATTAGGATGGCGCTGCTGTATCAAGATCCTAAAATTTAAGACATGCGCCGAACATTTTAGAACATATGATTCAAGACATAAATATTTGACGTGAAGCAAACGCGAAGCCGCGGGTTTCAAAAAAATACAATTTTATTTTCATGTTGCATGAAATAAATTACAGATTTTTATTCAGTAGCAATAGACTAGGCCCTTTTTTATTGTTTCTCATAAGTTATTTCGCAAATATCATTCAAGACGACGAAAAAATATTGTGATCGTTTTAGTTTAAAATTAATGTTAATTATAATTAACACAGATAACATAAGATTATGTTATTTGTGATAATTAAGAAAACTTTAAAGTAATAATAAATGGTGATGGGTTTTAAATAAATATAATGCAGCTTTAAAATAACTCCATACATTTATTTTGTATAAAAGTCAATATGTGATTTTATTATCGATTATTCAGAAGCAATAGACTGGGCATCTTTTTTTATTGTTAACTTTTCGTAAATCTCATTCAAGATGAAAAAACTTTAGCTTAAAATTAATGTTAATTATAAATAGAAAAACTTTATTTAGTAATTAATTGATGATATAGGATTTAAATAAATATAATGGCAGGTCGAAAATAACGTAATATATTTTATTTAGTATAAAAATTAAGCCAATATAATGTAATTTTATACTGTAAAAGCATTTATTTACGTTTTGCCATCGCAGTTGCCATTCATTCAGAGTAGTGGATTTTTAATGTTTGATAGTCCGATGGCTTAACTACCATAACATCAACTAGTTCTAGACAAGAATCATGTGCAGTATTATCAGCTTTTTAAAGTACCATGTTTCTGAAATCGGAGATGAAGAACTGCACAAGACATGCAGCGTGGATTCTTTTGACATCTCTGATAAGCATCATCTCCAATAAGGACTCCTTTACATTCTTGAGAATATCTAAAAATTACCAATGAAAAGTGAAAAATACACAAAAAGCATCCTTATACACTGCTGGTGGTGTTTTTTATTATACAGTTAAAATGTTGCTAAGAAAGTTACTTTTTTTTATCAAATTGCGTACCAACACATAATGGCCACTTTTTAACAGACTTTAAATATTCATAAAGCTCATCAGAAGAAGATATTTTATGATCCAAAGCTTTTTTTTCGTTATTAGAATAAACTACCTGCAATTTTGTTACATTGAATAAAATATGCAAAACGTTTATACATACTATAATAGATAGATCTTCACTTAGAATTATGTGATTTAAGATCTGCTTGTTCGTAGGATCTAGTTGCATAAACTCAATTTCTTTGGGTTTATTGATATATAACCAGTAAGGTGGCAATACTGAAATTTTATTTCTGATTTGAGCAATAGGTCCATTATTTCTGTTATTTGATGCTGTTGTTGCGCTACAAAATGTTGATCTTTATGCAATGGCTATGAAATGAAGATCGCTGTCATTTTATATATAAAATTACATGAAAAATGTCATCGATCATCATCCCAGCCAACTGGATGAACCGTTTTTTTAACATACGGTGTTACTCTTTATGTGTGGATTGTGACTTACTACTTACGTGTATAATATTCATTTAATGGTTCCCGTTTTGATTGGGGATGTTCAAATTTTGGTATTTTATTCTGTTGTTGCTCTACAAAATATTGATCTTTATGTGTATAATTTATTCTTTATGTGTATAATAATATTTACGTGTATAATATTCATTTAATGGTTCCCGTTTTGATTGGTGATGTTCAAATTTTGGCATTTTATTCTGTTGTTGCTCTACAAAATGTTGATGTTTATGTGTATAATATTATTCTTTATGTGTATAATAATATTTACGTATAAAATATTCATTTAACGGTTCCCGTTTTGGTTGATGATATTCAAATTTGAGTCTTTTATTCTGTTGTTGCTCTACAAAATGTTGATCTTTATGTGTATAATATTAGTCTTTTATGTGTATAACAATACTACGTGTATATTCATTTAATTGTTCCTGTTGTTGCACCTCAGAATTTAAATTAAACTGATATTTCCTTCTAGGTAGGGCTTTGTCCTTCAATATTTCCCTATCTAAATACTCTAAGTGGACAATATTTCCGATGACAATTTTCTCATAAATTTTAACATCCTCTTCTTTAAAATGAAACTGGCACACCTTATTGGTAGGTTTCAAAGCAATGCCTAATGCTTTAGACCATTGCTGTAATCTAATTGTTGTCTGAAAATCAATACTTAATATTATCCTGATGATTTTGATTAAAATGATAAATTATTAAAAGAATGAAGCACTTAGTTAAATATTTTTCTAGTTAAATATATTTCTTGAAAGTACAATTTTAATGTATTTCCTACTTGTTTAAAAAAGCCAACAATTTGTTGAATGTCTGTCAAACTTTAAAATCATTAAAAATACATTTTATTTGGCTGTAAAGATATATTTTGTATACGTATATCAATAATCTTACGAAAAACCTTTACTACACTTTTGATTCATTCTAAATTTTACATATAATACTGAATTATCTGTATTTTACATACCTTAGGTTGGAAAGAAGATATCCTGTGTCGTTTTATTTGCTCTTTTTTTTCCATCTGTTCAAACAACTATCCACTACACACACTTTCCCCATTGTTAATAATGAATAAAAATAAAATATGCCTAAAATATAATTTTTTTGTATTCGAAAAAGAAAAAAAAAAGCTTTTTGCGTATCAAGTACAAAACCAAAACATGAACTTTTCTTGTAATGTTTGGTTATGTTATTTTTATTCTCCTATCTATGGTTACTTTTCATTTTTCAGAATTATGCGTTTTTAGCGCCACTGTGGTTATTTGGTGAACCCTTATTCTTCCCATTTTGTGACCACTTTTTCGATAAAAGTCCCATAAGAGTTGTTTCTCCTTACCTCTACACTCCATACACAAAACTATGAAAATATATTATTAAACTGACATAAAGTGTCCAATTCAACGAGCGTAACCATTGTTTCTCGATATATAATTACATACAAGGTATTACTTTTAAATTTTTTATTTTATTTGAAACGTTTGAAATTGTTTAAAAAATATTTGTGGCGATTGAAAAAAATAGCATGTTCTATTCTATGATTTTTTGTGCGTCGCCTGTATGTCGTAACAGGCCTCGATACAAAAAGTATCATTTTTACTCCTAATAAAATAAATAAAATAAAATCGCTAAAAAATTATGACGTCCGGATTTTGTCCGGATTTTTGGAAAGGCTTGCCCGAGATAGATAAGTTTTCATCTGGTAACTCTAGCGACATGCGACATCGGGAAGTTTGCAAAGAGCTGGAAGTGCTTTAACTCAAAGAGAATGAGAGGAAGGTCTGGTATAACAATACAGAGGTATCGCAATGGGCCCAAGGCCTCCGAGTGAGGGATCAAGTATGATCCCAAATCCCAGCACACAACCTAACCTAATCTAACTTAAGGAAACGTCCCGTCAACACAGTCCATGATCAAAAAATTCCATACGGGGAAAACTCCCTACAGGAAAATTTCGCGACAAAAACGATTTAACGAATGGAAAGTTCCCCTAGAGAATTTCTTGACAATGACATATGCTTCCATTCACGCTTTATGTCGGCTTAGAAAGTATAATACAAGTCCAAACAAATTCAGTCCTAAAAATTGTCATTTTTGGACAATTTTCCATTCGTTGGATTGTCTGTCGAGAAATTTTCCTGCCTGTAAATTTTTCCGTTTTTTTTTTGTTTTTGATATTCAGTGTTTCTCAGCTCCTGAAGACAGTCTATTTAGGATAAATCTTATAGGTAGATAGATAGAAAATATATATGATAAATATTATTCATTAATAACAGCAGTAGTTAACATTTATACCATATGTTTTGTATATACAGATAGAAATCATTTATATGGTAATTTTACGAAATAATATTTTTATGTCAACTGATAATAATAGGCAATATTAATAACATTGGTGTAATTGCATATTAAACTGAAATATTCAATAATGATTGTAATAATCTACCTACTCTAATACGGAATACTAATAATATTAACTCACCACGTTGCATATGTAGGATCGAAGTCGGTTGTAACTCGTATCATATACAGAACACATGACAGTAATTTTAAAAATAAATTTGCTATTCGTATCCTAAGACCTGAAACAATAGAGAAATTTCTTGAAAATATAAAATTTGTAAACAATTTCTAATGGGTTATTTGAATTATTTTAATATTACATAATTCTACTAAACTTTACCAGAACCCAAAAATTCAAGTATATTTTTGGGGCTAAAATTGGAATTTTTTATCACACAAAATAATACAATAATACTCGATTTGGGATTTCATAAAGGACCGCGCTTTCTATATCTGAAGATGATATATGAAATTATACAAATTTTTTAGAATAATTCTATACAGGGTGTCCCAGAAATAAGTGCAAGTATTTTAACTGGTAGTATAATTCAACCCCAGAAACACACCTATGAGGTTTTCTTCGCAATTTTTTTTTTGAAAATTCGGTATTTTTTTAAACATTTTCTGGAAATTTTTTTTGCAATTAACATTTTTCTGCAAATTAAAAACGTGGGTATGATTGAGTATACCCTGCTGGCAAGCGAAACCTTGGGTCGACGGTTACATGTATAGCAGTGAATCTCTATGGCAATCTAGTAAGTCGGAGAGAGCAAAAATACGAAGTATTTATGACATAACTACTTAATATGAGGCTAGATTCCATGCGCTTGGGAAAATACTTCTTGCCTTCTGTCTTTATTCAGTACATCTTATTTTGCTAAGCGTGTTGGCCGTACTCTTCGTACGCACGAAAATCGGCACCCAAGGCCAGAAATGCCGGCCCTAGTATGCCGGGTATAATGGTATTTACCCAAATTCAATATAGTATATATTATTTTTTGTATATATACCGGGTGCAAAAACTTGGGTATTTAACCCAAATTTCAATATACCGGGTACTTGCGCATCACTGACCTTACCCGCGTGGCCGGGTCTGCTGGGATTATTTGTTTCGGCTTATTAGGCTTGTTTCTTAAAACTAACCGTGTAACTACACTCTAGCGATATACAGGGTGGTCCGGAAAAAAGAAACTGTATTCCGGAAACTTTAACAGCATATTCTGTAATAAGTAAAAAATTCGTATAAATGTACGTTCTAAAATGCTTACTTTCGGAGATACAAGGTGTAGAAGTTTTATTTTTATTTCGATTTTTTCCAAATAATTTAAGTTAATATAAGTAACGTCAATATTTGGATGAAAATTGGTGTCTGGATGTTTTTTGACATGAGAAATTTGATTTTGATGTCAATATAACTCCTTTTTGTAGGGGGCGCCACTTACATTTATTCTCACTGTCTTGAAGAGTATTAACTTTTCGTCCGTACGTGTATAAAACTACTAAGTGAAATAATATAGATTTCCGTGATTTTTTACGTAAAAAATGTCTCTTGGTAAAAATCGCTACGAGCAACCGTTCTCAAGATATTTATAGTGAAAATAGTTAATACGTCAAAATAAACATGTTGAGTAGATAGTTATTTCACTGAAATGATAAATTGGGGAACTTTTTATTTTTTTAAATTAATCATAAATTTTTCTTCGGAAAAATTATGATAAAACCGTTTCTGTTGAACTTTTGGCACAAAAACATTTCAAATTTATGACTTTTATTTTATATTAACTATTTAGTCAACATGTTTAATTTATGTCATTGATGACAGATACTGATCATTTCGATTCTAAATATCTCGAAAACCATTAAGCTTGATTTTCTTGCATCCGTTGTCCGACGATACGATGATACGATATTAATTTTATTGGTTGAATTTAAAGACTTCGATTGGTTAGAAACGGTTATCCAATCGAAGCCTTTAAATACAACCAATGAGATTAATATCGTATCAACTTATCGTCGGACAACGGATGTATGAAAATCAAGCTTTACTCGTAGCGATTTATACCAAGAGACATTTTTTTACGTAAAAAAAGTCGTAAATGTATATTTTTTTACTCAGTAGTTTTATATAGGTACGAACGAAAAGTTATTACACTTCAAACCAGTTAAAAAATATGTAGGTGTAACCCAGTGTAGCCCTCTAAAAGTAGGAGTCATACTGACATTAAAATCAAATTTCTCATGTTCAGTCTCATGTCTCCTTCCAGATACAAATTTTCATCCATAGATTGACATTGCTTCAGAAATTATTTGGAAAAAATCGAAATAAAAATGAAACTTCTACACCCTGTATTACCGAAACTAAGCATTTTAGGACATACATTTATATGAACTGTTTAACTTATTTTTATCTGTAGAATATGGTGCCGAAGTTACCGGAATACAGTTCGGGCCACCCCGTATATTTGCTATGGGGGTGGGCTCAGAGAGTTTAAAATAGGGGCAATAGAAAACAATTTGTGAAAAAACAAAACGTGGGTTTAGAAAGCCTTGTTGGCCGTTTCCATTATTTTCGTTTTTGACTGATTTTAATATTTCTAACTGTTCAAGGTAATTTAAGAACCTGCCTTTTCGTCGGTCGTTTCTCTACGTAGTAACTGAATTGAGTTTTCATTAATTTTGTGACAATTTAACATACAATGAATTATATCTAAATTTCTATCTGTTTGACCTATGTACAGGGTGTCCCATTTTGGTTGAAATCATACGGTATCTCCGTTATTAGTGAAGATAGAAGGGTGCGGTTTGCATAAACCTGTCTCACTTTTTTGTCAAACGGAAGATGCCGTAAACAAAATTTTCATAGCCCTCTTCGTTTCCGAGCTACAGGGTCTTTTTGAAAATTATGCAATTTGGTACACCTCCTGTATCTCTGTTACTGTTAAAGCTATCGAGAAGGTGAAAACTGTTTATTGTAGAACTTTTTATGTAGAATACAGTGGCGTAGTCTGTTTTTCTACCAAAAAAATATTTTTGAAAATATGAACTAAAGTTATGTTTTTTTAAATGGAACACCCTGTATATTTATAAATCATATGATCTGTCTTGCCATAAGCTTCTCAAAAATATATATCACTCTATATTTATTTTCACTATTTACTGCAATATTTAAAAGTTTTTATTAAAAGATCATATTTATTAGTAGGCCATGATTGATAATAAAAGAAACTAAAGAATTATTAAAAGTATACTGCTATCTGTCTCTTGTTTTATTTTGGGAGCCGCTAATAAATTCTTTATATATTAGGGAAACTTAACTCTCTACCGCTATTTGTAAATCTTGGAATACGTGTATACGTAAGAATAATCTATCGTATCGGAAATTTTAGATATTCCTTTAGCTAATTTACGTGAAATATACTTTCAGCAAGATGGGGAACATTCCCCCTCATAACTATGGAAATATTAGAATACTGTTAAATTATTATTTTTCAAATCAATGAATTGGAACCAATGAACGCATATTGATAGCCTCCTCGATTCCCGGATTTCGCCGTTCTCGATATCTGATTTTGGGGATTTTTGAAATACGAAATATATCGTGGGCACTACAACAATGTCGAACACCTGAAAAATGCTTTAATAATTCAAGATTTAGATATTTGCAGACCCATCCCGTTATAAAAAAAAGAAAAATATATTCACAGTTTCAGTGGTAACAGTTATTTCAAAAGTAAAATATATCAATCCCAAATTAATTTTAATATGTGAATAACTATTTTAGTAAATACCATTTTGATTTTTTGTTATTTATCACGGCCTACTAATAAGAAAATGATATATTTTAAATATTGCAGTAAATAGTGAAAATAAATATAGAGTGATATATATTTTTGAGAAGCTCGTAGCAAGACAGATCATATGATTTATAAATATACAGGGTGTTGCCATTTGAAAAAACATAACTATAGTTCATATTTTCAAAAATATTTTTTTGGTAGAAAAACAGACTACGCCACTGTACTCTACGTAAAAAGTTCTACAATAAGCAGTTTTCGGCTTCTCGATACCTTTAACAATAACAGAGATACAGGGGGTGTCCCAAATTGCAAAATTTTTGAAAAGACCCTGTAGCTCAGAAATGAAGAGGGCTATGAAAATTTTGTTTGCAGCATCTTCCGTTTGACGAAAAAGTGGGACAGGTTTGTGCAAACCGCACCCTTCTATCTTCACTAATAACGGAGATACCTTATGATTTCAACCAAAATGGGACACACTGTACACGGCATCACAATTATTGCAATCCAGCCTATACACACCCGACTTATTTTTGACATTAATTTTGTCTTTGTTATTTAATAAAATTTGACCTAATTTTCCTTTATTTATATTTATATATTTTTTTTCTCCTTTCTTGGGTATGAGGTTTTTTTTTATTAATTGAAAATGGAAACTTTTTTTTTATTATGCGACGTTTCGCCTCATCATGGTGGGCTTTCTCAGGCACTTTATTCTTGAAGCCGCAGCCGCCTTGCTACCACCAGTCTATATAGAAGAATGTAAGTGAATGAAAGTGAATGATTTATTTATATTAATAGTTTTAATGTTGATTGAAGAAATAAGAAGATGCGCAACCTTATGGGCGATTTCGTGGCACAAAACCTGCCCGAGGTGTAGCTGGCGATACCGTCAGCACAGGTCAGCCTGTCTGAGATTTAGTTTAGCTAGTTTAGCTCTGTGCCGCTGCGCGCTTGTAGTCCTTTACAGCGCAGCGGATAAAGTATACTGTCCCATAGTTCTGCTTTCAGACAGACTGAGAGGTCGCCAGAGGCAGTGCTGTCACAACTACTGATTAATCCGTAGATTTACGGATTTTGGGTACAGTACGTTAATAATATGGTAGGTACATTAAACAATTTAATATAATATTATATGATTAAACAAAGAATGACGTCAGAGTTGGCTCGGAAATGAAGATCGTTGTTATTTCATAATAAAATACCTATTATGTTAAATGTCAATAATTGTCATTTCCAAGCCAACTAAACAACTTTTTTTGATGATACGACATATTCAGTACCTATAAAAGAATTTTAGTTTTTGTTGTTTATTCTATGTTTGACTCGAATACATTTTTCATACATAAACGCGGATTTTTCATCCAAAAATATTTTCATCAAACGTATTACAGATATTACACATTTTAATATGGCAACATTGTTGCTTTCAGTTCCACACCGTCTTCGATATGCCTTCGCTGGCTGAATTAGAGAAAATAAGTGTTCTATGCGTTGGTCGCAGAACGATTGGTGTCTCAACCGTACAGCATTTGAGACGAAAAGAGAAATAATCAAGTCAGCCTTGTTACGAATTCATCCCTAGATTACTTATCTTCCCAATTCTTTCAATCAATGCAATGGTTTTACATCCTATTTTATTGCGAATATTTGATATTTTTTTAGTTAAATTAGGAATGTAATTGAAAAGTCGATAATTGCCATTGTTTTTAGAATTAGCGGAATAAAAAATTTTCATTAAAACATACTTTTGTTTTTTCTTTAACATATTATCAATAAGGAAACGCTCCATTGTGTCTATACACTTTCAAAAAAAAACATTATAGATATGTAATGTAAAAATAACATGTATTTATAAACTATTACATGAAATATTGAAATAAAATAAACTGGATAGATTCTGACAATTTATATATTTTGACACTTATAACTCACAACACAAAGTAACACATCTTTCTGGAACGTTGTACAAATAAATGAAAAAATAAAGCAATGGACGTTGGAAATTATTTTTTTCTAAAATATTATTTGTTGTAATTGTTATGAAATTATTTGAAGTATCAAAAAGCCAAATTTAAGAAATTACATTTAATAGAATATAATAGTATATATTAATTATAATATTCGTAGTTGTGTCCAACCAGCGGTGAGGATTTTAGAGTCACTAATATTTTATTCATAAAATCCAAAGTTTTATTGTAAGTTAACATCAATCAATATCGCTTAGCTAGTGATATCCGTAAAAGAAAAGCTAGGGTGGTATGAAAATCTAGGTCAAGGTGGTTTCAGTTTATGTCTTTCAATAAATAATATGATTTTGTTAATAAATGTAAGCCCTCAATATTATTAATTTAATTTAAATTATTTAGTTTTCTATTTATTTCTAAAAAAAATCTAAATAAATATTGATAAACAAATTTGCCCAACAGAGGCAAAAAAACTGTTATACAGGGTTGTTCACCGCATACGACACGGAGTATTGTAGCTAAACGATTAGATTTTTACAAATTGTACGGAGTGTCCCAAATAAGTAAAAAATATTATAGTTGTACTTTTTTTAAATGGAACACCATGTATATTATTCTATTTTTAAATTCTACCATTGAAATAAAGGTAAATTTGATTATCACACTTAAACCTTACCGTTTTCGAAATATTTTCAATTTTAGGAAATTGCAGTAAAAATTTTAATGCTTCATTTCTCCACGGCTATCAAAGTTTTTAATACTAAATATTTACTGAAGTTTATTTATTGATCAGATATTGTGTTGCAATAATTAACAAAATGCACCTTATACAGAGTGTCTGAAATTTTATATTGAATAATTACTAGCTTTAAATGATAATAACTTGTTTAATTTAAAAGGAACACCTTGTATATTTTACAAGAATCAGATTCACAATGGAATCGTCTATCAAATTGTATTATACCATTTTTTCCCTATCTCCTCAAGTTTTCGTAGAAAATGCAATTTCTTATAATTTACACCTTATTTATCACTATCCCGTGGAATAATGACATCTTAGATTGTTTTTAAAGATGTAACAAATTTTCAAAGAGTACAGATACTAATATTGCCGATATAGTTCGCTTTTTTCATTAAAAAATTGAAAAAATAAATATTTTTTGTTAAAGAGGACCTATTAATATGATCCCATTATTCAAACATCATTAATTTTATTGACTGCTTACGTTGATTGCTCCTAATAATTGCTCAAAATACTAAAAAACTGAATTTTGGTGTGTATTAGACAGTGTGGTAAAAAGTAACACCTTATAAATTTTATTTAATTTTTTGACGACTGCTTATTTATAACAGACGTTCATTTTCATAACTTATTATTATATTGATTTATGAATAAAATCCACATTTATTTAGAATAATTGATTAATTGAAACAATTAAGTATATAATTAACTAATTTTTGAGCGGAAATAATGGTGGTATATTTAATTAGTATACTCTTTTACAAAGATTTAAATAGTTTTCTTTTTGTAAACAAATGGGCTTGCAATATTGCATTGGTCAAGATTCCTCGGCTCTCCCTATCAATTTTGTCAAAATCCGAAATATCTCAAATCGCATCTAAACTATTCTTATTGATAGCTCATTTTACGTAGAACTGACTGTCGCAAACCGTTTTTCGATATCTGTAACAGATCTTGAGTTATTTGAGAAAGTCTCCAAAATAATTTTTATTTCAGTTTTTTAACTAAAAAAAAATTCAATTTTTTTTTCAAAATTTCCAATTTTCAAATTTTTTTTTCGCGTAAAAACCTCATAATCGTGTTTTAGTGGTCGAAATATACCTAACCTAAAAATATTTGCACTTATTATTTAAGACTCACCCTGCATATTGGATCATAAAGATATACAGGGTGCGTTTTAAATAAGAGCAAATATTTTCGGGGATGTTAGATCTCGATAACTGAAACATACAGAGTTATTTTACATTGAAAATTAACATAAAAATAATTTTTTTGCATACATTTAGTGAACCCGGTTCTGAGTTTTCTTTCTTGTAAAGGCCCTGGGACGATAAGAATACCAAATCGGCCCCAGAAAGGAATCGGGCTTTTAATTTCAGGAAATATTTGTACCCATAAAATACTTCGACACAGCAAGTTTCAGATTTTTATCTATAACCCTGTCTGAATAAATCGAAAATCAGTAAAAATTGTTATTCTCAGCGTCTTGTGAATTGAATGATCTGGCGACCCGGGCGACCGGATATGTTTTGGGGCATGATAGTAGCTTTATGAAAAAAAAAATAAAAGCTATATCCGTCCGCAAAAGCCTAAAAAAAACGAGGTTTTATTCTTAATTTTAATTTTCAAACATGTTACACCAAACCAAACCAAACCGTAAAAATATGAAACAATTTTTTTGAATTCCTCATTCAATTTTCGATGAAATTATGGGCTTGGTAAATTTTTTTAAACGGTACCGCACATCGAAAAAAATTAAAAATCGATTTTTTGGTCAAAAATCGATGTTTTTTCATCCGGCGCCAATATTTATTTTTAAAAGACTATGTTAACTTTGTATTAGTTCTGTAAGTAAGTTGTTATTTAAACTAACTCTGTATTAACTCAGGATTTCCGTATAGAATAAATAACAAAACATAAAAATAGCTTGACTACGAGTAATTTGCTAACATAGCGTCTAAAAAAAAATTATTCTTAGCAAACTATAGACATGTCTTTTTATAGTATCCAATTTATGTGGGTGTCGCGAGCGTATAGATAGTAATCGATAGGTATATAGGGAGGGGGGAGATTTATAGTTAAAATATTTAAAATCATTTGAAATGACGTATATTTCTTATCACTTTCAATGGCAAAGAAGTATGCCTCAATTTATTATAGTACTAATTAAATGTTTCTTTGGAAAGTTTTTTTATTAATTACATATTATAGAATATATTTCTATACCGGGTGGTGCACCGTCGTTGGAAACATAGGAACTCCTATGCAAATTTAGAACTGTTCAAATATTGGCTCCCCTGTTTATTTTACAGCAAAGTCGTAAATATATTTTTTAAAGATTTATGTATGGTAAATACACATGCCAAATTCGAACAATTTTAGACCGTCCGATTTTGAGCAATTTAAAAAAGATTGCATCTATTTTTATATTAAAACCAATCAGGTAACAATCAAAAACCAGTCAAAAACTGACATACCTTACGTTTACAAACTATGATTTTGTCATTGTCAACAGTAATTTAATTTTAATAAAATTTTAATATTCAGGGGAAATTAACCGAAACATGTCAGATACACTGTCTAAGCTATTTCCCGCGTAGTACCATTTTATCATGCTTACTTTTTCTTTAGGTGTATAACACTAAATTATACTTGTACTGAATATTAAAATTTTATTAAAATTAAGTTGTTTCAAAATGACGGTGAGTTTTTGACTAGTGTTTGATTGTAACCTGTTCAGTTTTAATTTAAAAATAGATGCAGTTTTCTCCGAATTACTCAAAATCGTCTTGTCTAAAATGGTTTAAATTTGGCATGTGTGTTTACCAAATGTAGACCTTTCTTTTTTTTTATAGATGGGAAACGCCATTTACAGCCAGAGTGTGGGGGTCACCTCTCACCCGAGTCATACCCACTAAAAACCCATCTGTAGAGTTACCTCTCCAATCTCGGAACCGCCTTGCGGCATTACTTCAAGACTGGAGATTGTTTCGCCACTTATGTCTGTGTCTGCCAAATTTTTATCTTTTCATCTTCCTGTTTTTTAAGCATAATGGCTCTCATCATCCTGGTGATTGCTTCACAGTTCTCTCTATTTTCCATCATAAGCTCGCCGACATTTTTCGGCGACATTTTTGCATATTTTGCATTTATACATTTTTGCATATTTGTTCCGCCGATGCTCTAGTCTCCAAATGCCTACTACACTCGAATAATGTGTGATTGGCCGTGTCTGATGCTTCACAATACCAGCATTTTGTGGATTCTGCCTTAGTTATTTTTAACAGGTACTCTCCAAAAGCACCGTGCCCTGTCATCGCCTGGGTGATGTAATAGTCCGTTTTCGTCCACATGTTGTTTATCCAAATCCTCACGTCCGGGATAAATATCTTAATTCGACCCTGGTATGCCTCCCATCGGTTCTGCCATTTGTCCAGTATTATCTTCCTGGCCTCTGATCGATACCCTAAGCCGTGCCTGTATATTAAATTTCTTTCCTCGATTTGTAGGATAATTGGGGGGATTTTTGCTAGAGCGAGAACAGCTTCTGTGGAAACTGTACGATACGCCGACACTACGCGTAGGGCTAGCATTCTGTTAATTTTCTCGAGGACTTTTTCATAGTATTTATAATCTGTTGCCCTGCTCCAAATGGGCGAGGCGTACAGGATCATCGAATGCACAACCGAGGCAAGCATTCTCCTCTTTCTGTCACTGGGGCCTCTAATATTGGGAGTGATTCTGGTCAGCTGTTTGATGGTATCAACCGTCCTGTCCCTGATTTTAAGGACATGTGTAGTCATGCGCATCCCGGAATCAAGCCAAACGCCCATATATTTTATTGCCTTTTGAGGTCTGATGTGGCAATTTCCCAATTGGATATTTAAGTTCGTCGTCTTGCGATGTCCTACGAGAACGACTAGTTCTGATTTTTCTGGCCCAGATGTATGTCCATTCTATCTAACTTATTGGTTATAGTTAGGGCAGCTGTTTGTATCTTTTCTTCGAAGATAGTGATGGTCGGAACGGTAATCAGGACAGCCAGATCATCCGCATAAGCAATCAGTAGATTATATGGTCCAATATCGACCCTCAGGATCTGGTCATAGAAGATGTTCCACAAGGTCGGTCCTAGAATGGACCCCTGCGGTACCCCGCACGCCATCTTGTGTTTTTTGCCGTTTTCTGCAATTACATATCTTTTTGACAAGAAAGACTTAATCATAACGATGAGGTATTTACTGATCTTTATGCTCCCTAATTGTTCAACAATTCCTGTCCATGGGGTAGAATTGAATGCGTTTTTAATGTCTAATGTAAGCAGTGCCGCGTATCCCTTGTTCTTATACGATTTCGTTTTAATACGGTCTACGTTACTCGTAACAATGTTTAACGCGCCTATCGTAGATTTGCCTCTGCGGAACCCGTATTGGTTTGGGTGTAGTCTGTTTCCATCCTCCACTTCTTTCTCCAGTCTATCCCTCAGAAGACATTCTAACAGTTTGGCGCTTGCATTAATTAAACATATTGGACGATATTTTTTGTCTTGACTTCCATCTTTATTGGGTTTCTCTGCTAGAACAAGTTTGGCAATTTTCCACGAATTTGGAAACTGTCTGTTGATAAGACACTTGTTCAGGATCTCAGTGATTCTCTGAGGGTCTTGCATAGCAGCAATTTTGATAACTTCCACCGGTATATAGTCCTGGCCAGGAGCTTTTTTGTTTTTCAGTTTACTTGCTGCAGAACGCACCTCTTCTTCAGTAAACCATATTACATCATCCGGTATTTTTTTTGGTATATCCCAATTTAGACCTTTCTCTCTCTATCGGATCGGATCGGATCGGATAGTATCGGTCGGGTCGGGTCGGGTCGGGTCGGGTCGGGTCGGGTCGGGTCGGGTCGGGTAGGGTCGGGTCGTGTCGGGTCGTGTCGTGTCGGGTCGTGTCGTGTCGGGTCGAATCTGGTCGGGTCGAATCGGGTCGGGTCGGGTCGTGTCGGGTCGGGTCGGGTCGGGTCGGGTCGGGTCGGGTCGGGACGGGTCGGTCGGGTCGGGTCGGGTCGGGTCGGGTCGGGTCGGGTCGGGTCGGGTCGGGTCGGGTCGGGGTCGGGTCGGGTCGGGTCGGGTCGGTCGGGTCGGGTCGGGTCGGGTCGGTCGGGTCGGGTCGGGTCGGGTCGGGTCGGGTCGGGTCGGGTCGTGTCGGGTCGGGTCGGGTCAGGTCAGGTCGGGTCGGGTCGGGTCGGATCGGATCGGATCGGATCGGATCGGATCGGGTCGGATCGGATCGGATCATTCAATTGACAAGACGCTGAGATTAACAATTTTTACTGATTTTCAGTATTTTTCGATTTATTCAGACAAGGTTATAGATAAAAATCTGAAACTTGCTGTATTGAAGTATTTTATGGGTACAAATATTTCCTGAAATTATGAGTCCGATACCTTTCTGGGGTCGATTCGGTATTCTTATCGTCCCAGGGCCTTTACAAGAAAGAAAACTCAGAACCGGGTTCTCTAAATTTATGCAAAAAATCATTTTTTATATTAATTTTCAAGGTAAAATAACTCTGTATGTTTCTGTATGTTATCGAGATCTACCGGCCCTAAAAATATTTGCTCTTATTTAAAACGCACCCTGTATATCTTTATGATCTAATATACAGGGCGAGTCTTAAATAATAAGTGCAAATATTTTTAGGTTAGGTATATTTCGACCACTAAAACACGTTTATGAGGTTTTTTCGTGAAAAAAAAATTTGAAAATTGGGAATTTTGAAAAAAAATGATTTTTTTTAGTTTTTAGTTAAAATACTGAAAAAAAATTCTTTTGGAGATTTTGTCAAATAACTCAAGATCTGTTACAGATATCGAAAAACTGTTTGCGACAGTCAATTCTACGTAAAATGGGCTATCAATAAGAATATTTTAGGTGCGATTTGAACTATTTCGGTTTTTGACAAATTAGACAGGGGGGTGCCGAGGAATTTTTTCGAAAAATTTTGAAAAATCGTTTTTGCTTATTTCGTAATATGTTGTAGTCTTTTTTTTATGTACTTTACGTAACCGTTTCGTTTTTGAGATTCACACTTTATGTCCCAGAGATATTCGTAGTTAAATATTTCGGGAAAATTAAAAAATGTTTCTTTTGGAGATTTTCTCAAATAACTCAAGATGTCACAGATATCGAAAAACGGTTTGCGACAGTCAATTCTACGTAAAATGAGCTATCAGTAAGAATAGTTCAGATGCGATTTGAGATATTTCGGATTTTGACAAAATCGACAGGGAGAGCGAAAAAAAAATTGAAAATTGGGAATTTTGAAAAAAATTGATTTTTTTTAGTTTTTAGTTAAAATTTCTTGATAATATGAGAACATATAGGTAGATTAAATTTACAAGAAAGAAAACGCAGAAAAGAACCAGTGGTTCTCAAAATTTAAGAATTGTTTTTAAAGTAACTCGGTTATTTTGAACTTATTTGAAAAACGGTAAAGAGAAAATTTGTTTCTTTTATCGAGATTTACCGGCCCTGAAAATATTTGCACTTATTTAAGCACCCTGTATATCCCTCTAAATATATACACAGGGTGAGGTTATAAATAAATGCAAATATTTTTAGGAGTAATTCAGGATATTTTTAAGGAGTAAATTGAGGATTTTTTTGCGGAAAAAAAATAAAAATTTTGAATTATTTTAAAAAAATCTTAGAATTTAAAAAAACGGTGACTCCGGTTTTTCGGTCACTTCCGGTTTCACCGGAAATGACTACAACTTTTGATTTTTAAATGGCACCCTCGGTATTTTTTTTACTTTATTCGATAGAAAATGACACTCTGAATAGAATGACGTATCATATGTCAACTTTGGACATATTCGCTTCAAAAAACATCCTATTTTAAATTTCAATCTAGAGTGCTATGGCTGTTAAAAATAGTAATTTTAATGAAGAAGCCTCGGAAAAATTGATTTGATCGTCTAATGTTTTTAGTGTCTTGTCCTGGTCGCTTAAAATATGCCCAAATTGTATTTTTAATAATATCTCAATATTTTCAAATGTAATGAGGCTGGCTCATTAGCATACTTGGAAAAAGCATTTTTTTGTGAATAATATGGCACCTTCTTCTTCTTCTAGTGCGAATCCATTAATGGATGTTTGCGATAACATTTTCCATCGCTTCTCTATTCCTGGCGGTGTTTATTAACGACTGTACATCGTGTAGGCCTGTCCACTGTCTAACATTCCTCAGCCATGACATTTTCTTCCTTCCGATACCCCTCCGGCGTTCGATCTTGCCTTCGATTAACAGATGCAGGAATTGATATTGGGGATTTCGCATTATGTGCCCCAGGTATGCGGTTTTTTGCTTCTTAATCAATTCAAACAATTCGCCCTGTTTGTTGACACGTCTCAAAACTTCCTCATTTGTTAACCTAGCCGTCCAAGGTATCTTCAGAATTCTGCGATATAGCCACATCTCGAAAGCTTCTAGTTTATTAATGGCAGCTGCTTTCAATGTCCAACCTTCCATACCATAAAGGAGCACCGACCACACGTAACACTTTACGAATCTTAATCTGAGGTTAAGGTCAAAATTAGAACAGAAAAGTACTTTTCGGAACCTCAAGAATGCTTGCCGAGCTTGTTCGATGCGACATTAAATTTCCTTGTCTGATGTCCAATCTTCGGAGAGCCAGATGCCCAAGTACTTAAATTTATCTACCCTCTCTATGGGCCTTGTATTCAATGTTATAATGGAGTTTTTAAACACATCTAAATTTCTGGATATTATCATAAATTTAGTTTTCTTGATGTTTATGTTTAAACCCATTACTTTACTCTGTTCTCCTACCTTGTTGACCAGTTGTTGTAGATCGTGTTTATTATCTGCAATCAAGACCGTATCGTCGGCGTAGCGGATGTTATTAATCCACACTCCGTTAACTTTGACTCCCATTTCGACGTCCTCTAGAGCCTCTTGGAAAATAGCCTCTGAGTACAAATTGAATAGGAGTGGAGACAGCACGCAACCCTGTCGCACCCCCCTTCTAACTTGTATGGGATTGGACATGGTATTGGCCAATTTTATTTGTGCTGTTTGGTTCCAGTACAAGTTTTCGATGCATTGTATGTCTTTTTGGTCTATATCAAGCCTTTTGAGTAGCTGCATTAATTTGTGGTGTTGCACGCGATCGAATGCCTTTTCGTAGTCTATGAAACACAGGCACACATCCTTTCTCTGATCGTAGCAGTTCTGGACAAGCACCTGTGTTGCAACTATCGCTTCCCTTGTTCCTAACCCTTGCCCGAACCCCATTTGTGAATCGCTTATGTCCCTTTCACATTTTTTGTAAATTCTCTGGTGTATGATTTTCAGAAATATGTTTAGGGTATGGCTCATCAGACTGATAAGTCTATGATCTTCACATTTTCTGACATTGGTCTTCTTAGGCAGGGGGATAAAAGTAGAACGCAACCACTGTTTGGGGTAGTGACCTGTCTCATATATAGTGTTAAATACTCTATGTAGTGCTGTTATGCCTCTTTCATCTAGGAGTTTAAGGATTTCTGCAGAAATTTCATCTGGGCCAGCCGCTTTGTTATTTTTAGAATTAAGTATGGCTTTTTCTATCTCGTCTTTAGTGATCGATGGGCCGGTTAGCGAGTTATTGATATCAGCTGGGGGTCTGTCATCGTCAAAAAGTTCTTCTACATACTTTTCCCAAACATTGCTCTTCTCTGTGCTTTCGAGGACTATCTGGTTGTTATTATTGACTGTCACAGTTGATCTCATTTTCTTATACAGGGTGAGTTTCCTACGATGTTCTCTATGGGTATCTCGGAAACAACTGGAGATAGAGAGTCGGTTAAATGGGGAAAGAATTGCAGTTTTGTCGGGTGATAAATATGCGCCTTTCAGATTTTTGAAAAAGTGCATGGCTTACTAGATATTTCGAAAAAAACAAATTTCAGCTATTTTGAAAGTTGTCCCTAATTCCATTATAATCTATTTTAGACAAAACGTTTTCAGATAAAAGTTGTAGATAATCACATCCTTAATGAGACTGTGTCCTTCGTTTTTTTCTAAAGCCTGTCATTTTTCACATATGACACAAACATATGGTTTTTAAATGGAAACCATAGTATGGCTATGACTTCATAAAAAGCGCCATTTTTAAGCTTTTTAACAATAAAAGTTATAATATGTTTTCTTCGAAAAATTACTGAGTTATAACTCAGACATAAGAACCAATAATTTCGTCAAATTTACCCTTTCCTCTTTTGGCATTGAAGTCACCCATAATTATGTTGACGTCGTGTTTTTTAGACAATTTGAGCAGTTCTTTGATTTCATCATAGAATCTTTCCACCTCCTGATCCGGCGAATCTGCAGTTGGAGCGTATACCTGTATTATATTAAGATCACTTGGCTTGGCTCTGAGTTTTAATAAAGCAGTGCGATCCGAGTATGGAACAAAGTCCACGACAGATATCAGTATTTCTTTTGTTACTACGATTCCCACACCTTTCCTGTGTTTTGGATCTTCATTACCAGAGTAAAAGAATACGCCGTTATCCACATTGCACTCTCCCACCCCATGCCACCAGGTTTCTGCAACGCCCAGAATATCCAGACTAAGTCTGTTCATTTATCGTGTGAGGTTTGCCAGTTTTCCAGCATCGAATAGGCTTCTTACATTCCATGTTCCGATTTTAAATGGTTTTCTCAAATTCGTTCTTTTGTTTGTAACATTTAAAGCCGTTCCCCCCGGAGATCCGGTTGGGGAACTAGTTATAACTCCGGAAAATTTTGAATTAAATGTACTCATGTTATTGTCTCTTGGGAATTAATAATAAAGGTGGTATCCCGTTGCCTTCCTTTATGCCAAATCTTGGCTTGTGTATCGACCGCCCATTCTGGGTCAGACGCCGTTTGCAACCGCCCAATCTGGGAACAGACATTGCCGTTGTGCTTTTATAATGCCCCTAAAGCATGGGTTGCCACTTGCGCCAGGTCCGCCGTACTGGAGTTCCTCTTCTCCGCCTTTCCTGCCGGTGTGGTCTTCACCCGTATCGCTGGGCAAAGGGATTGCGTTATACCCCGCAATACTAGGTCCCCAGCAGATGCAAGCGCCAAACTGTTAGAATGTCTTCTGAGGGATAGACTGGAGAAAGAACTGGAGGATGAAAACAGACTACACCCAAACCAATACGGGTTCCGCAGAGGCAAATCTACGATAGACGCGTTAAACATTGTTACGAGTAACGTAGACCGTATTAAAACGAAATCGTATAAGAACAGCGGATACGCGGCACTGCTTACATTAGACAATAAAAACGCATTCAATTCTGCCCCATGGACAGGAATTGTTGAACAATTAGGGAGCATGAAGATCAGTAAATACCTCATCGTTATGATTAAGTCTTTCTTGTCAAAAAGATATGTAATTGCAGAAAACGGCAAAAAACACAAGATGACGTGCGGTGTACCACAGGGGTCCATTCTAGGACCGACCTTGTGGAACATCTTCTACGACCAGATCCTGAGGGTCGATATTGGACCAGGTAATCTACTGATTGCTTATGCGGATGATCTGGCTGTCCTGATCACCGCTCCGACCATCACTATCTTCGAAGAAAAGATACAAACAGCTGCCTTAACTATAACCAATAAGTTGGATAGAATGGACATATATCTGGCGCCAGAAAAATCAGAACTAGTCGTTCTCGTAGGACATCGCAAGACGACGAACTTAAATATCCAATTGGGAAATTGCCACATCAGACCTCAAAAGGCAATAAAATATATGGGCGTTTGGCTTGATTCCGGGATGCGCATGACTACACATGTCCTTAAAATCAAGGACAGGACGGTTGATACTATCAAACAGCTGACCAGAATCACTCCCAATATTAGAGGCCCCAGTGACGGAAAGAGGAGAATGCTTGCCTCGGTTGTGCATTCGATGATCCTGTACGCCTCGCCCATTTCGAGCAGGGCAACAGATTATAAATACTATGAAAAAGTCCTCGAGAAAATTAACAGAATGCTAGCCCTACGCGTAGTGTCGGCGTATCGTACAGTTTCCACAGAAGCTGTTCTCGCTCTAGCAAAAATCCCCCCAATTATCCTACAAATCGAGGAAAGAAATTTAATATACAGGCACGGCTCAGGGTATCGATCAGAGGCCAGGAAGATAATACTGGACAAATGGCAGAACCGATGGGAGGCATACCAGGGTCGAATTAAGATATTTATCGCGGACGTGAGGGTTTGGATAAACAACATGTGGACGAAAACGGACTATTACATCACCCAGGCGATGACAGGGCACGGTGCTTTTGGAGAGTACCTGTTTAAAATAACTAAGGCAGAATCCACAAAATGCTGGTATTGTGCAGCATCAGACACGGCCAATCACACATTATTCAAGTGTAGTAGGCATTTGGAGACTAGAGCATCGGCGGAACAAATATGCAAGGTTAAAATAACAAGGGAAAATGTCGGCGAGCTTATGATGGAAAATAGAGAGAACTGTGAAGCAATCACCAGGATGATGAGAGCCATCATGCTTAAAAAACAGGACGATGAAAAGATAAAAATTTGGCAGACACAGACATAAGTGGCGCAACAATCTCCAGTCTTGAAGGTCCCCAGGAGAACTTAGCCACCGACTCTGTTGAGTCGGATCCACCCCCGCGACTTGGACGCGCCTGCTGAGAATTGCCTATGTGGATTCAGAGGTGGAGGCTCTGATTTCCCATGGACCGGGTTAATGTTCGTGTATGATACCACCAACAAGGGCCAAAATGGTACCACACACTTGGTATTTCAAATCAAATTGTCGTTATGAACCACATGTTACAATTTCAAATAAACCATATGCAAAAATGTCAAAAGTTGACATATGATATGACATTCTATTCTGAGTGTCATTTTCTATCAAAAAAAGTAAAAAAATATCGAGGGTGCCATTTAAAAAGTTATAGTGATTTTCGGTAAAACCGGAAAGTGACAGAAAATAATTGAATACGTCAATCAATCCTAATTTATCTCATACACTAATATACCAAATCTCCTTTTTTTTATGTGAAAAAATAAAAATGTTATAGGAGTGAGCCACTTTTGGGATGCACCCGGTATACAATAAAAAAAATGACTAACAAAAATTAATTTCTTTTTGATTAGAATATTTTAATTTTTTTGGAACATACTTTACCTAGAAAACGTTTGCGAACACTGAGGTAAAAATATTGTAAACTCTAACGTAAAATAGCGACATTTTTAATGAGTTCCTTCCTCTAATATGACGGTTAGGGCCAACAAGCAACCTACTTAAAAGCATATAGTATTGTCACTTCGTTCCTCTAGAAGATATACGTGACTTAATGCTGAAAACAACGTCCTTTAATAATATCCAGGTTAGTATAATAATTAGCATAACAAGAGCTGACTTTAAACATTAAAATCTATCTTTTATTTTTCTTCTTTTTTCCAATAAAATAAATAATAGTAATATACTTATACTACTATTTTTTGAAGTGAAACTTCTTTACGCCCGATGGGAGTAAAAATTCAAAGCCGTGACACATGAGACGCGAAAGGAAAAGTGGTAACGTTGGCTTTTTGATCTTGGAGCATCGTAACTCGGGCCCTATGTGAGCTAGGGGGCTGAAACTAGGATTGTATTATGTATTGTGTAATATTATGTATGCTCGAAGAGCCCCATCTTTTCATGGTTTTTGACTACGTTTTGTGCACGATGAAACACGATTATCAATGGCGAAAAAATCGTCCGATTAAATGGGTCTTTGGAGCATCGTAACTAGGGCCCTATGTGAGCTAGGGGGAAACTTGGAATATAGATGCTTCGAGTCCCATCTTTTCATGATATTTTGACGACGTTTCGTGCACTATGAAACACCATCATCAATGAATCAATCAAATCGTCCGATTTAAATAAAATTTGGTATATCCATAGATTGGACCAAGGCCAACTTTACCGTGTACGACACTTAGGGTGTTTATTTTTTTTATTTAACCTGTTAAATGCTAGGCGTGAACATATATAAAACACGGCACGATAGCGCGGCGTGAAAGTACTTCGCTGCTGATAAAATTGTGTTAAATATTTCGTCGATTTGCTTGGAGACGTTGAAGTTTTTTTTTGGTACAAACAGCAAATGGTTTTTTGTAGGATCGACGGGTAAAAACCGTTTTTTTTACTGTAAGGAATCTTGATGGGAGATAGGACGATGGTAATCGAACGTGGTTTGTGGTTCCCGACGGGAGCGCGATAACGGGGCTCTTCCTGTTGAGACTAAGTACCGGTGAACTTTTCTAAGTAAACCTCGCGAGTCTGATCCGTTTTTTTTATCAGCGCTGCTGTAAAAACCGAATTCTTGAGTTTTAAAGTAAAAGTACCGTATCTCCGTTTTTGATTTTAAATAAGTATAAACCGTGATCGCAGAGATTTGATTTAAAATAAGTCTAAACCGTATTTCTGATTTATGAGTATAGATAGTTAAAAACCGAGCATTTAAGTTTTTTATACCTGACCGTGAATAGACAACCAGACCGTTTCGTATTGATCCGACGCCGATTTTCTTAAGTTTTCTTTATACCTGACTGTGAATAATTAGTGTCCCTGGATTCCGGGCTGCTGTAGGCGATTCAGAAAACCGACCGTTTCGTTTGATCCGACGCCGATTTACTTAAAAAAAAAGAGGTAATCACATTCTTTCTTTTTTTTTGTAGCCGCCAGATACCCCATCAGAGTTGTAGTAATCACAAATTTTAGTTTCAGCACAGTAGAGTTTTTTTATTTTATTTTTATGGTATAAAATTCCTTTACGGAGGAGGAGTTAATTAAGGTTCCTCTTTTATTTTACAATAATAATAATATTTCTTATATATCTGATTTATTTAAAGATGCATGTGAATATGTATTGCTAGTATTTTTCTATTTTATTTATTTGAAGATATTGAATTTAAATTATATGAACTTAATTATTTGCTATTGTAATTAACTGATTTAATTTCTCTGTGTTAGATTTTGATATTTCATGTTTTAGTATTTTCTTCATATTTTATTTATTTGAAGAGATTGGATTCATAATTAATTTAATTTATTAATTAATTACTTAATTATTTGCTATTGTAATTAACTGATTTAATTTCTCTGTGTTAGATTTTGCGATATTTCATGTTTTAGTATTTTCTTCATATTTTATTTTTTGAAGATATTGGATTCATAATTAATTTATTTAAATAAACCTCGTTATGGAATATATTCGACTTTAACTGGCTTTTACCCCATTTCCCTGGATTCTCCACTGTAGAAAAGCTACCCGTATTGGTCGAGGTGGTCTCTCAAACACTTTAAACTTTGGGGGTGGCGCCCGAGAACAAAAAGACCGACTGTTAGGCGTTAGTAATAGCTCTCTGGAAAAAAAGATTGTTACAGTGTATTCCGTTGCTTACCTTGGTTATGGTTTTATGTTCCGTTTCTATCGGCTTCCTGAAAGTTTTCTTATTACGGAACATGGTTCCTGAAAAATTTGGTTATAACTGTCACCAAACTAACCAGCGCGAGAAGTCTGGTTTTTCTGGTTTTGTTCAATCAATCAATGTCATTTATGTGATAGAAATCAAGCAAATATTGGGAGTTCGAGTGAAATTCTCACTTAATTTCTAAAATTTGTAATAATATTTCGTATTTACATCCAAAAGCAATCGAGGTAGGTAGTAAAGGTAAATAAATTTTATTAACTAAATAGAATTACTTTTTAGGACCATTTAAATTTATCATGCAGCCATCGTTTCTTAAAGTCAGGAATATTTAAAGAAAACATGAAAAACAAGACAAGTAATCGTGAATGTTCTGTAAGCTATAAAAATTTTAATATTGATTAGATTTGTTTATATATTTATTATTGATCTGTTTTAATATTGGACCTGCAAATCTTCTCTTGAGTCTAACGAGTTGAACAGTTTATTAATAAAGTACTTTTTAATATTGAACTTGAATTAACTCCATTGAAAATAAGAAGCAGAGAATAGGTACATTAAAAATACATAAAAGATAAATTTTATAATAGATGTATTGAAATTTAGAAAACGTTAACATTTGACG
The DNA here is from genome assembly GCF_002938485.1 of Sitophilus oryzae. NCBI lineage: Eukaryota > Metazoa > Arthropoda > Insecta > Coleoptera > Curculionidae > Sitophilus > Sitophilus oryzae. The sequence goes on along the minus strand of NW_022147250.1, from coordinate 574,348 downwards.
TTTCCAGTATTTTCTCAAGCAGTTCCGTATCAAACCGATGTTTTTCAGGAACCGCCCTTTAATGTAGTTTACCGGTCTGGTTCGCCTAGTTTTGCAACGGAATACAGCCTTAGTGTGACAGTGTGACTTAGTGTGACAGTTAGTTTTGACGTAAGAAATGTCAGAAGTTGATGTCGTCCAACATTTCCTTCGTATAATAGGAATAATGACATATCCATAGAAAAAGGGTTGACATATAACTCATTAGATACCTGAGAAATTGCGAGGGTGCTCTTTCAAATTATATTAGGGTTTCTTATGCCTATCAATTTTGAATTAAATTTATGTTATTTTTATTTAATTTACCTACAATAATGTTAATAAGTAAGTATTTATTATTTTATCAAGAAAAATGAAGCAGTATCTGCTGGCGGAAGGAATAGATAATATGTTACTAGTGATTTTATTTTGTGACGACAATTGCTTCTTAGCCTCAAAGGTTTATGCACAAAGATATCCAAATAGCAATTTTCTTGACAAGCGTTCCTTTGAAAAACTACTTTTCTTATTTCGCAGAGCTTATTAGGCAGAAACCTGTCTTTGGAAGTGAAGAAAATGAATTTGCCTTAATTGGTTCTTTTATAGAAAATCCAATATATCTACAAGTCATTGTAATATAAATCAAAGAACTATTTGTGTATTTTTCTTGATAAAATAATAAATATTTACTTATTAAACTATTGTAGGTAAATTAAATAAAAGTAAACTGTTACAAATTTTTCGTCATACTATATTGTTATATTATTATAACATAAGCAAAATCAGAATGGAAAAGATGCATATAACGTCCGCCGGACGTTATCATAACGGCCGGCGGCCGTTAAGTTTCTAAGGTAATCGTAACGTCTGTCACCTGCAACAATGACTATTTATTGTCAGTTGGACTTTTCAAAAATTGGGAAAATAGACCATAGCGAGATGTCGCGAGAAATTCCGTTGGAAATACAGGAGGAAGCGGCTGCGGCTACTCAAAATTATACTTCCGACTATAACCAGAGAGAGATATCAGCAGGAATATGACAATTTTTTGAAGTGGCGGCAGGATAGAAGTATAAACAGCGTAAATGAAGCGGTATTGCTGGCTTATGCTAAAAGAATGTCTGAAATGTATTCTCCTACATCACTGTGGACAAAGATATCCATGCTGAAGCTTGCGTTGAGAGTATATGAAAACATCGACATATCAAGGTAAAAAGCCATTATATTCTTCGATATTTAATCATACTCATCTAAATTATATTTGTTCATAGATTTGGTAAACTGTTCATGTTTCTGAGGCGCAAAACGAAGGTTATTCACCAAAAAAGCCAAAGTTCTGTCGGAGAATGACATAAATAATTTTCTACTGGATGCCGATGATTACACCTGGTTACTCGAAAAAATTGTATTGGTGCTTGGTATTCTTGGAGCTTGTAGGCGTAGCGAGCTTTGGTCACTCACAGTTGATGATTTCGAAGATTCGGAGAAAAATATTCTTGTCTCATTAAGAAATACTAAAAATAAGAAAGATAGGAAATTTCTTATTCCAAAAACGGGCCTTCCGTTTGATGCCTATGGTTTATACAAAAATACATCAACCTGCGTCCTCGTAACTTTGACAATCCAAAATTTTTCATTGGTTACAAGAAAGGCAAGTGTGTTAAGCAAATCGTCGGTATACATACCATCGGGAGCGTACCGCAGAAAATTGCAAAATTTTTGAACTTGGAGAATCCAGAACGTTATACAGGGCATTCATTTCGTAGATCATCAGCAACCATGCTCGCCGAAAATGGTGGTGATTTACTATCGCTAAAGGAGCTAGGAGGATGGGAGTCTTCAACAGTGGCAGAAACTTACATAGAAAATCAGTTTCCAAAAGAATGAAAATAACAAATCAACTTTTTCATGATAGCTCCAAAAATAATGTGTCTTTAGTGGATACAAATATTTGCCATTCTTCAGTAGCATCATCTTCTTCTATAAAATCTGTAAATCCCTGGGAAGGATTACAGATTTCTAAGAACAACAAGTGCACTTTTAATTTCCATGTTCATTATCATGAAAAATGAATTTTAGTATAAGACATTATGTATTTTTTATCCTTACTTGTGTTATTGTTCAATAAAATTTGTTATTAAATAGTAGTGTTTATTGCTCTAAAAAATCTGCAGTATGACGAAAAATCTAGAACGCAACACGGCCGATAACAAATAACGGCCGGGCTGAAGTTTGTGATCCGAGGCGATAGCCGAGGATCATAAGCAGCCAAGTTGTTTATCGGCCTTATTACGTTAATAACTATAAATAAAGTCAATAAACTAATGTCGATTTTGAAAATAGCTACTAACTGTCACTAGCAAATTGCCATGGCGACACCAGCCATCTTGATTACCATTTTATTGAAAAATCGCTTTTTATTCAAAATCTGAGCCAGATAGGTATAGGAAACCCTAATGTAGTTTGAAAGAGCATTTAAATCTGCTTCGACATATTTTAAAAAATACATAGTGTTGCATTTGAAATAACGAAGTTTTTATATAAAATAAATATTTAAAATAGACCAGCACTTTTTGATACCCCAGTATATATTTAAGAAAGCAATCAATTTTTTAGTAAAGTTTATTTCTCTGGCTTCAAAGTCAGCACAAGAATTAATTCTGAAAAGTAATGTACAGGGTGTTGACAAACATTTTTATTATAGCATGCATATTTAAATATTTTTAAATATCTTAAAAACCAAAGCATTTTAATATATTAAACGCTTATAATAAATGCCTTATTTTATGCCAAAGAATCCAAAAATAAAATAAAATACCGGGGGTTTTATAAGAAAAAATATAACTTTGGATGGATTTTAGTTCTGATACACCCTGTACATTTTAAAATAATTATGCACATTGCCTGTGTACATATACCCATAAAATATTTTGTTTCTACATCTTTCCGTTTTCCTATAATCAACCGAGGCGAATGAGGTGCGCCACCCTGTATTACAATGACTTGTAGATATATTGGATTTTCTAATAAAAGAGCCAATTAAGGCAAATTCATTTTCTTCACCTAATAGGTTTTTCATATACCTAAGGTTTCTGCCTAATAGGTTTTTCATATACCACACTATCAGCTCTGCGAAATAGGAAAAGTATTTTTTCAAAGGAACGCTTGGCAAGAAAATTCCGATTTAGATATCTATGAGCATAAATCCTTCAGGCCAACAGGAAATTATTGTCCTCACAAAATAAAATCACTAGTAACATATCCATTCATTCCGCCAGCAGATACTGCTTTATTTTTCTTGATAAAATTATAAATACTTACTTATTAATAAAATTTAATTGTATTATGGTAAATTAAATAAAAATAACCTGTTATAAATGTAAATAAAATCCATAAGCTAATGTTGATTTTGAAAATAGCTTCTAAGTGTCACTAGAAAATTAGCATGGCGACACCAGCCATTTTGATTACAATTTTATTGAATACTCGCTTCTTATTCAAAATGTGAGCCAGATTATACCTGAGCTCTGTAGCTCCATGAGCTACCTACCATTATACCTATCAGAAACCCTAATATAGTTTGAAAGAGCATTTAAATCTGTTTCGACTTATTTAAAAGAATACATAGTGTTGTATTTTAACCTAACCTAACCAAACCAAACAGTTTTTATGTAAAATAAATATTTAAAATATACCAGCAATTTTTGATACCCCTGTATACATGTAAGGAAGCTATTATAGTTGACAGCAAACTGCAGGAAAGAGGAATGGGTGTTAGATACAGGTATAACGGCGGTCTGTTCAACATAAAAAGACTCAGGGCAAAAACACGTACAAAATTGATCACAGAACTACAATACGTTGATGACTGCGCTCTAGTTGCAAATGCGTTACAGCAATTACAGGAAATGCCGAACACATATACCTGGGCATACGAGACTTTTGGCCTTAAAGTGAACATCAATAAAACTAAAATCATGGGCAGACCCCCGGAAAACCATAACAGCGCTATAAAAATCGAAGAAGAACTATTGGAATATGTATGTATCGGAATTTAACCTCGACAGTGTGATTTCGAAAAAGGCAAATATCGACTCTGAAATTCATCACAGAATCAGCAGCGCCTCAAGAGCATTCTGGAAATTAAAAGACAGGGTTTTCTGCAATCATGACTTGAGCACAAAAACGAAACTTGCAGTGTATCGAGCAGTAATAATCCCCACCATGTTATATTGAAGCGAAACCTGGGTGCCGTACCGCCGGCACACGAGCGCATTAAACAAGTTGCAACAGAGGCACCTTAGACAACTTTAGTTAAGAATCAAATGGTACCACCATGTCTCAAACGTATCAGTCCTTGAAAAAGCAAGCTGCGACAGCGCTGAAGTCATGATTACTAAATCTCGCTTAAGATGGGCTGGCCACGTATGCAGGATGTAAGAAAACCGCCTACCGAAATCTCTTCTTTACGGTGAATTTGTAGAGGGTAAGAGGAAACCGGGTGGACAACTCAAAAGATACGAGCATGCTTTTCATGAAAACTTAAAGGGGATAAGTATGCAGCATCAGTGGGAGGAAGCAGCGCACAATAGAACGCAGTGGAGGAGAATTGTAAATTCAGTTAATAAAGACAATCAAAAAGAAAAGAGGCAACAAAGTAATGAGATTTTTGAATGTCCGGAGTGCGGAAGAGAGATCAACATCACGTATCGGGCTTTTCAGTCACAGAAAACCTCATGACAGAAAAGGCCTTGCGTTACCATCTTCTGATGCGTGTCGAATACTCGTCAGCGAGTAATGGCAGTAAAAAAAAGGAAGCAATCAAATTGTTTAGTAAACTAAATGTATATTCACGAGAGCAGGATTATTAAAAAACATTACTGGAAATCAAACCTGATTTGACTTTAATATAAAGCTTAATAATAATGTAATTATCCAGTTTGAACGTTAAATGAATAATTTTACCTCGTAATAATTTAATTTAATATACTTACTCGATCTTTGATTCTTAATAAAATATAGTTGTAGTCGTTCCTTAAAAGTATTTTCATTGACGTAATACTCTACTCGGACCCTGAAACAAAACAAAACTGTTAATATCAGTTTGAAAGCTTTCTGCAATTGAATTAACTACTTTCTAAAATTTTCGAAGGTGATTAGTGTGACGAAAACTTCAGTATTTTGATAGTTAGCGTTAAAATATCTTTTATTTCCCAAAATTCTGGATAAAACATATTTTTCTTTCAAAAGTTTTTAAAGACGTATAATGCTGTAAGTCACATATTATAATGCTGTTTTAATATAAACATTATTTTCAATTTATTTTTGTAATCTGTGCATTTTCTGTTCCCTCAAAACCCTGCAAATTTTATGGAATACCACCCAAAATACACGCTTTTATGCAAATGCCTGATAATTTTAACACTTAAATTTATTTAAGGAGATAAAAATTTTGAACCTAACCAATAATTCATATATATACAGGGTTGTTCACCACATACGACACTGAGTATTGTAGCTAAACGATTAGATTTTTACAAATTGTAAGTTTTGGGTTTGTTGAAGGACTATTAGAGCTACAATTTCAAAATATTTTTACAAGATACAGAGTGTCCCAAATAAATAAAAAATATCAAAGTTGTATTTTTTTAAATGGAACACCCTCTATATTATTGAATTTTTAGTTTCTACGATTAAAATAAATGTAAATTTGATTAAGGTTTATTACACTTAAACATTACCGTTCTTGAAATATTTTCAATTTTGGAAAATTGCAGTATAAATTTTAAGGCTTCATTTCTCCGAGGGTATCAAAGTTTTTAATACTAAATATTTACTGAAGTTTATTTATTGACCAGTTATTGTGTTGCAATAATAAAAACTATACTACCTTATACAGAGTGTCTAAAAATCTATTTTAAATAATTACTAGCTTTAAACGGTAATAACTTGTTTAATTTAAATGGAATACCCTGTATATTTTATGAGAATCAGATGCACCATTTAATTGTCTATCCAATTGTATTATATCACTTTTTACCTATCCCTTCAAGTTTTCGTAGAAAATGCATTTACCCGTGGAATATTGGCCTTTTAGATTGTTTTTAAAACAACAAATGTACAAAATGTACAGGCTAGTAATATTATCGTTTTTAGTAAAACGATGATATTACTAGCCCATTTGTATGCAAAAAGAAAACTATTTAAATCTTTATAAAAGAGTCTACCATTAATTAAATATACCACCGGTATTTCCGCCCAAATACTAATTAATTACATACTTAATTGTGTTCGTTAATAAATTATTCTAAATAAATGTGGATTTGAATCAGCAATCAATATAATAATAAGTTATGAAAATGAACGTCTCTGTAGCATTTGTCAAAAAATGAAATATCATTTTTAAGGTGTTTTTTTACCACACTGTCTAATACACATAAATAATTCAGTTTTTTAGTATTTGGAGCAATTATTATTAATCAACGCAAACAGTCAATTAATGTAGTTTGAATACTGGAATCATATTAATTGGACCTCTTTAACAAATATTTAAATAGTTTTTTTTATTTTTTAATAAAATAAACGAACTTTATTGACAATATTAGTATCTGTGCTCTTTAAAAATTTGGTACATCTTTAAAAATAATCTAAAATATCAGTATTCCATGGGTATATTGATAAATGAGTTCTAAATTACAAGAAAATGCATTTTCTACGGAAGATTGAAGAGATAGGTAAAAAATGGTATAATACAATTTGATAGACAATTAAATTGTGCATCTGATTCTCTCAAAATATACAGGGCGTTCCATTTAAATTAAACAAGTTATTGCGGTTTAAAGCTAATAATTATTTAAAATAAATATACTCTGTATAAGGTAGTAAAATTTTTATTACAGCAACACAATAACTGATCAATAAATAAACTTCAGTAAATATTTAGTATTAAAAACTTTGATACCCTCGGAGAAATGAAGCCTTAAAATTTATACTGCAATTTCACAAAATTGAAAATATTTCAAAAACGGTAAGGTTTAAGTATAATAAACCCTAATCAAAATAATATACAGGGTGTTCCATTTAAAAAAATACAACTTTGATATTTTTTATTTATTTGGGACACTCTGTAACTTGTAAAAATATTTTTAAATTGTAGATCTAATAGTTCTTCAACGAACCCAAAACTTACAATTTGTAAAAATCTAATCGTTTAGCTACAATCTTCCGTGTCGTATGTGGTGAACAACCCTGTATAGAGTGGTTTACAGTCATTTTGTTAAACTATAGGAATATTCTCGTTGAATAGTGGTTTGAAATAAACATGACAATGTCCTCCAATGAAAATACGAGTTGCTTAACTCTAATAATTTTAATTCTGAGCTAGCAAATGATCTAAATGCTTTGTAGAATGTAGAATGTTTAGGAGGGGAGTTAATCACCGCGACCTTATAGATCTATTGTGTGTTCCCCTTTCTTGAGTTATAACGAGTTATAACTCATCATACAGTCTAAGGGCTTTAACAAAAGCCAGTGTCTGAGACGGCTCCACAGAGGCCAGCTCTCCATCCTCGACATCAGACGTACCAAGGTTCATGGCACGAATGGTCGTCGTCTCGGCGCACTCAGTGATAAGGTATTTTGGTGTTTCCCCATTTTCCCCACAAAATCTGCATTCGCCGTTGTTTCTCAGTTTCAGCCTACTGAGGTGTTCGTTGAGGAGACAGTGTCCTGTTAGAAACCCCGTGACAATCCGAAGATTGTTTTTACTTAAATCAAGGAAAACCTTTGATTTTTCTCGGTCGTAAGTTCTGAGGAACTTTTTCGAGTGTCTTAGCCATAGACTTAAAATAAAATATAGACTGAGCATCTCATTCATAAATAGCTGGAACATGCGGTCAGACACTGTCTTGTTATTGTTTTGTTATTGTTTTAGGTTATAACGAGTGCGACACGAGCGATAGATAGGTTGTCTCTGTCGTAACGGTCGTTCCCTGACGACTCTGCCGAGAAACACAACACTGTCTTTCGTTTCTCAAGTACACCTGAACTCTCCGTATCATAGCCGGGTAATTTTTTTATTTTAATGAAGCTATAATTAAATTAAAAATATATCGTATTTAAACTTTTTTATATTTTATTAAGATTTAGGACAGGTTTTTTAAACAAAAGTTTAGAAAAAACAATTTAGAGTCCAAAAAGGATAAAAATAATAAAATACACGTTATAGAAGAAATTTTATAATCGAAATTAGGTAATTTTTGAAATTAATAATAAATTATTAATTTTAGTCAAACATTTACCAGCCCTAATATTAATCAAAACAGGATCTATTCCACAGATATAATAGAATCGGCGACAGGGAGAGAAAAAAAAAATGATTGTTGTAATTTTTTTTCTGGCTAAGTGATGTTTTATTATGTAAATTAGAGAAAACATAATATCTGTTCCATTAAAGCAAGGAAGGTGATAGGAAGTGGATAAATAAAAACTACATTTATTTAACTCGGTACTGTCTTTATTATACCGGGTGCGTCTCAAAAGTGGCTCATCCCCATAATTTTTTTATATTTTCAAATAAAAAAACAAGATTTAGTATGTTAGTATATGAAATAAATTAGGATTGATTGACGCATTCAATTGTTTTTGGTCACTTCTTGTTTCACCGGAAATGACTATAACTTTTAATTTTTAAACGGCACCCTCGGTATATTTCTACTTTATTCGATAGAAAATGACACTCTGAATAGAATGACATACCATATGTCAACTTTTGACATTTTCGCATATGGTTTAATTGTAATTGTAACACGCGGTTCATAACGACAATCTGTCTCGAAATACCAAGTGTGTGGTATCAATATATTCATAAAAAAAATGCTTTTTCCAAATATGCTAATGAGTCACCCTTGTTCCATTTGAAAAAATTGACATATGTATGATTAAAATACGATTTGTACATCTTTTAACCGGCCTAGACAAGACACGAAACCTATTAGACGATCAAAACTATTTTTCCAAGGCTCCTTGATTAAAACTTAGTGGATTGAAAAAACTGGATTGAAATTTAAAATAGGATATGTTTTTAAGCGACAATGTCAAAAGTTGACATATGATATGTCATTCTATTCAGAGTGTCATTTTTTATCGAATAAAGTAGCAATATACCGAGGGTGCCTTTAAAAATCAAAAGATGTAATCATTTCGGTGAAACAGGAAGAGACCAAAAAACAATTGAATACGTCAATAAATCCTAATTTATGTCATATACCTACTAACATACAAATCTGTTTTTTTATCTGAAAAAATAAAAAAAAGTTATAAGGGTGAGCCACTTTTGAGACGACCCGGTATATTAAAAAATATTGTTTCATAATGTAATATCATTTTAAAATTCTTGTATGTTATTTTAGATTCTGAAGATAATTTTAGAATAAACCGGAATATATTTTTAATAAAAACATTATTAATTATTAACAGGGTTATAATTATGATTTTGTTACAATGTAAGTAAGTAAATAATGTAATGTAAAAGAAAAAATTCAGATTTTACATTTTACTAAAATATTATCTAAATAAGCGCCTTTCTACAACAACGCCACTGACTCCCAATGGGTAAATTGAGAGTTGCCTACCGGTCAAAAGTCGTTTCAATACTTAAATGGATTATTTAAGTCAAATTTCTTGCAAATTTGGCACTGGCGAACCATATTTTATAGTTTTTGAATAGAAAAAGTCAATAAAATAAACACTTAAGGATTACAAGCTAAGAAAATGCGTTAATACAGCCGGGGAGATAGCGGCAACAAAGCTTTACCGCACACGTGCGATACGTACTACAAGGTAATAAATGAATGAATAGGCTCCCTCGCCTCTAATCGGTGTTGTCATATTGTAAAGAACTTATCCTTATTAAACAGTATCCGACTTATAATTTAGTAGTATAAGGACTATTTAATACATCTATGGAATTTTAAAACCTACTTTATTAAACTGTAGTATTAATATCTCAATATATGTGTATAACAAGAAAAAAAATATTGATAATATTAAAGACGTGACAACATAGGCTGGATGAGGAAGGCTCGATCGACTGTACCCAGAAGTAAACATGTGTACAAAAAAGGTTGTTTGTCCGCGTTGAGATGTAAATAGTGTAGTCTATATTTTATTTTAAGTCTATGGTCTTAGCCCGTTGGAGGACACCCATTCCAAGTTACGGATGGAGTCTTCCAGATTCTTCAGTTCCGCTTTCAGTTGGTTCCCGTTTGGAAAACAGAACGGTTCTGGTCCAGTTAGTGGAGTGTTCGCTCCTTTTCTAGCTAGATCATTTGCTTTTTCATTGCCTTCTATCCCTTGTTGAGCAGGCACCCAGAGTAGGAGGACTTTATTTTATTTGCCTAATTTGTTGAGCTTCTCTAGGCATTCTTTGACCAACTTCGAATTGATGGTTACTGAGTTGATCGCATTAAGTGCTGCTTGACTATCGGATAGGATGGCACTTTCCTGTTTTCGATAGTTCCTATCTAAGATAAATTGTACGCATCTTTCGATAGCGTAAATTTCTGCCTGAAGGATACTGGAGTAGGTGTCCATTGGTTCGGAGTATTTAGTTTTCGGCCCAAATACTCCTATCTCTGCTTTACCTATCTAATGCTTTACCTAGACCGTTATTCAGAAGCTACAAATCTATCGATGAAAATATGCTTGAAAATTTAATTCCTAGTACACAACCAGAGGATATTGGTACCCAATACCCAATGTACAGTATCAAGTTTATTATAATACTTTTCTTAGCTTTAAATCAAATCTTTTTTAGTGTTCGCGCGATCCTTACCACGTTCTTTTCTCGGTAGCTTGTACGCGAAAGCATAGTCAAGGCCATGTCTTGACCATGCTTGCAAATGTGCGCCTTGTTTTTTTTTTAAAGTAAAGTGTTTTGGTGTATTGTGGTGCATTAGTATTTTATTTTGCTGATATGTCCAATATTTAATAAAATTTAAAAAAAATATAAGAGACTACACATTTATTGTATAATAATACAGTGATGGTGTGTTAATTAACATTTTTTCAATACACTCACTTATTTTTTTTGATGTTTTGAATATTCCATTGACACAAAGCTGATAATTGCGTATTCAAACATTACAGATACATTGAAGAGTTGTTCTTAAACAAAACAGTCGTGGAAATTTAACCTCTTTAGTTAGTAACAGGGTTAGCCAGTTAGATGGTTTTCGTTAAGTGTGAAGAAATAAATACGTCCAAGAATTATAAAGTTTTAGCATTGTTTTGTGTTTTAATTTTAGCAAGCTTCTTTATTTTAGTTGTGCAATAATTTATTAACTATTAATAGCAATCAGCAATAATTAGTAACTATCTCTTCGTTGGTTGATAAAATATATAATCTAACATATTTTACTCTCATATGTGTATTTTCAGGTCATAACTAGGTGTAGTTATGACCTGTAAAATATTTCTCACACATAACCGCTCTTAGTATGCACGTGCACTATTTATCTGGATACTTGCAATGCAGCAGATTTTCTTAAAAAAACTTCCTTAAAAAACAAATTATGTTTTAGATAGTTTTAACTAGCCACTGTTAACATCTGATAGCTGTACTGTAAAAGTTTGTTCTCAAACTTTTGTTATTTAAAAATATTATAAAATAGCTATTTATGTAACGAGTTGCGAAATGAATGTGTTTTAAGCACGGGAAAATTGTTCAACGAGACGATTGTCACAACTCTTTTCGCAACGAATTTCACACAAGATTTTTTGTGAAAGCGGATAATTTGAGATTTTCATGATATTATTATTATTATTATTTATTTTTAAACATCTTTTAAAATGTTCTGGTAATCGGTTTCTATGGCATTGTTTATGCATTGTTTAATGACAAAATTCTGTCTGGTTCAAACGTCCGCCGTATTTCCTACAAAGTTTTGTGAAAAAATGAGTGATAATGACGTGTCTTTGGATATTCAACAAGGTGCTGAAACTGCGCTATGCGTTGAAAAACTTATACGAGACCACCTACAACAACTTTGAAACCTGGGTCAAAGAAAAACTTGTTGAGAATTTTACAGAAAAGGTATTGCTAGACTATTTCCTGAAGTTATCCACTACCTTAAAGCCGTCAACTCTGTGGAGTAAATATTCGATGCTCTTTCCGCACCATGATTTACCTGAACAGAAACGTAGATATTAGCAAATTTACAAACCTTATTGCATTTTTAAAAAGAAAAGCTTCCGGATATCAGGCAAAGAAATCAAAAGTATTTACAAAACTGGAAATAGAACGCTTTATGAAAGAAGCCGATGACAAAGAATTCCTGTTAGCTAAAGTTGTCTTAATCTTTGGAGTATTTGGAGCATGTAGGAGGGAAGAAATCACTTTTTTTACCGTAGATGCCATTAAAGATTGTCAGTCATTTATTAGTGTGAAGATTTCGAATACAAAAACTCATTTTCCAAGAGTGTTTACGATTACTGAGGGGCCAATAGATGGTATCAATTTCTTACATGTATTTCGTAAGTATGGAAAACTTCGACCACTCAATGTGACACATCAGCGATTTTTCTTGACTTATCAAAAAAATCAATGCTGTACCCTGCCAGTTGGAATCAATACAATTGGAGGTATGCCAAAAAAGATAGCGGAATTTCTTGGAGTCTCCAACGCCATTGAATACAATGGTTTGGTTAGGTTTTGTTGTTGTTTCCGGCGTGTCATTGTTTCCGGCGTGTCATTGTTTCCGGCGCAGCTCTGCAACAATGCTGGCATATTCAGGAGCGGACATAACAGTTTTAAAGCGACATGGAGGTTGAACAGAAAATTGAACAGAAAATCGAAATAGCAAAAAAAATCATTGGACAGAAAGATACACCAAATAAGAAATTAAAAGCAGTTCACGTAGAAGCTGAAGCTACCAGCATTGCCAGTACAAGAAATTTACTTATTCCAACTCCTACAACTTGCATTTCTCTTAGAGACGAAAAGTTGGGTGCCTGTTGTATTCACCTTAATAATTTAAATAATTGTACCTTTAAGATTTATAATAAGTAAATGTTTTCATTGTTTCTAACATTTAATTTTTTACTTTTAGGCACCAGTGCCTAAAAAAGTGTCACTTTTAGATACTAGCGCCTAAAAGAATGTCATTTCGAATCTCAAATAAATATCAAAAACTGTCAATTTCGAAACGCTTTCATAAAAAAACATAACTGGCGCAGTAGGTAGGTTACGTGCGGATACAACTTTCGGAACGAACATGTCGATCGGAATTTGCGCACTGTGGTTTTCGACCCTTCGGCACCAATCCAGGAAGAATCAATGGTGCAGCAACACAAGCAGCTACAGGGCATAGCACAGAACTTGGGAATACTGATGGGCCTTAACAGAATGCATCGGTACATACACATTCCTAAATTCAAATACGCAAAATACGCAACAATAGTAAAAAAAACGAAAAATATTGCCAATTTTTTTTTCGTCATTAATTAGTCAGCCTGGCAGAAATCAAATTCAAATTCGCAGTAATTTATGTAATAATAGTAAAACATGCAATTGTGCATGTATAAATCGAAATATTGGCTTCAAATATCTAGGGGTTATATAGATTATATTTTAATATTACATGCACACATTGCGTTTATTAATAAAATGATTAAAAGAATTTATTACAATTTTTACCAACTTCGAGATATTGTATAGAGCCTTTGTTCAGTCATACCTAAGATATCACTTTATAGTGTGGGAAAGTTAATCTATACTCTATACTAATATATAAAATTATTGTGATAAAATCAAGTGACTGAAAATCAACATACTGATTAATCACGATCCTGCTCAAACCATTCAACGTAAGAAGCTCAATTTTGGCATACAGGTTGATTCTAGAGTGTAGAGATTCGATAAGAAGGGATTTTTCGAAATTCCAGTTCCAAGAGGGTGAAACCACCCCTCAAATATTACAATAATTTTTAAGCTTATTTAAAAAAAAGCTTATTTTTGGCAAACGGATTTTTCGAAAGTCAAATTCCAACAAGATGAAACTACCCCTCAAATATTACCAAGTTATATAATAATATCGCCATATTGTTTTTTCTCGTGCTGACATAAATGTGAGAAAATTTTCTCCAGTTTGTATGTTAATGGAAATTCTTGCTTTGCTTTATCATCACCATTATAAATGATTAATTCGACGCGAACGAAGTCGCTGGTACACGCTAGTAAAATATAAAAAAGTTTAAATACGATATATTTTTAATTGAATTATAGCTTCATTAAAATAAGAAAAAAACAGGCTATACGGAGAGTTTAGGTGTACTGAGAAACGAAAGACAGGGTTGCTTATCTCGTCAGAGTCGTCAGAGACGAATACAACCTATCTATCGCTCGTGACGCACTCGTTAGAGCCTAAAACAATAACAAGACATTGTCCGACCGCATTTTCCAGCTATTTATGAATGAGATGCTCAGTCTATATTTTATTTTAAATCTATGGCGAGATATCGACAGGTCAAGATTTTACAAAAAAAGTGAAATCAACACATCTCGGCAGTTACAATAAAGAGTACAGAATGCATTCGAAAGTATAAGAAGATCTATTCAAAAGCTATAAATAAAATTGAACGAAAAATAAATTTGTGCCGGGGGGGGGGTAGGGAGGGTGGTAACCCTTTCGAACATGTAGACTATGTAAAACATTAGAAACTAGTTTGTAGAAGTTAATTTATTCATAATACCTACGATTAATATTACCCAAATTATTAGATCTTAAACTGAGAATTTCAAATTCACAATAATAAAAGTTAAAAATAATATCTTTAAATTGCTGATCTGGATATTGTTGCGATGAATATAATCAGATTAAATAATAATTTAAAAAACAGAGTCGGACTTGATTTTTTTTTAAATAATAATTAAATAGTTTTGTTGCTGTTAAGATACTCAAAACAAAAAAAAGTATAAAGTATGGCATATCATTGTACTCAGGAGATCGAGTTCTTTCAAAATCTGAAATAAAAAATGCAGGTGCGTATTTAAAAAAAATAAGTTGGTTTGGTTTGGTTGTGATTATATCTCACAAATTATCAGCTAATTTGAAAATCTAAAAATAATATCAGATAGCCCTAATAAAGTGGCTATGAGAATGTTCAATTTTTTTTTTGATTTTCTAAAAAGTAACGACAGGAAAAAATTAAATTAGTTTTCAAAAAAATTAGCAATCCTTGAAATTTTTAAAACTTTTTTATTGGCATCTTGGTGGATAGCACAAGGCGCAACTTGGCCCAATTTAACCATCTTCGTATCTATTACGGTTTGCGAGATACCAATGCTCGAAGTACCTCGAATTTGTAGCACCCTGTATAGGTACAGATGATATTGCCAGTACATATTATGTGTTTATATTCATTTTATAAGCTTCTTAAATATAAGTTAACAAAATATAGTTAATTGTTTTTTTAAATGGAAGGCTACATATCTTTGCTAAGTGGATTTACCATAAAATTCTCATTCCAAGAATACTACAGTTGTCGAGATGTACCGGGTGGCCAACTAAGAATGGACGCCGGCTGTATCTCAGAAAATACTTATCGTATAGCTTTGGGAAAAAAATTGCAATAAGTAAATCTAAGTGACCAATAAGTAAGACCAAAGTTCGAAAAACGTCGGCTAGGGGGCGCTTTTGTGATGGCCAATCAGAAACCAGGGTTTTTCTAAAAAATATGCAGGTGAAGAGAAACAAAATTTATACTGGAGATTATTAAGGAAGAAAAGCTCTTTTAAACGAGCCCTAATTTGTTAAAATTGGCTAATCCTAACCAGAGTTACCCTTATTTTCATAAAAGCAAGTTTAACCTTCTCTCACCACTTTATTTTATGAGATAGAGCAAAATACTCTAAAACAAAAGATATTATAAATTTCTTGATGATTACAATAGTAATATTTAAAATACCTCTTCACCTGCATATTTTTGAGAAAAACCCTGGTTTCTGATTGACCATCACAAAAGCAGCCCCTAGCGGACATTTTTCGAACTTGAAAATAATTTCGAGCGATTTATCTTGGCCAATTTACTTATTACAATTTGTTTCCCAAAGCTATACGATAAGTAGTTTCTGATATACAGCCGGCGCCCATTCTTTGTTGACCACTCGGTATTACACCTACCCTGGGTGCTACAAATTCGAGGTACGAGCATTGGTAACTGGGTAACCGTAATAGATACGAACATGGTTAAATTGGGGCAAAGTTGCCGCTTTGGGATGTTTACCAAGATGCAATCAAAAAAGTTTTAAAAATTTCAAAGATTGCTGAGTTTTTTGAAAAAAAATGATATTTTTGAAAATCAATTTTATTTTTTCCTGTCGATACTTTTTAGAAAATCAAAAAAATAATAGCACATATTTATAGCCACTTTATTAGGGCTATCTGATAGTATTTTTAGATTTTCAAATCAGCTGATAATTTGTGAGATACAGAGGCCAACTTAATTTTTTTAAATACGGACCTGCATTTTTTATTTCAGATTTTGAAAGAACTCGCTCTCCTGAGTACAATGATATGCTACACTTAATTTTTTTTTTTTGGAAATTTGGACACAATTATTTAAACTAATTTCAAGTCCGGCTCTTTTTTTTTAATATTTAATATATTCATCGTTACAATATTAGAAAGCTTTCATACTTAACATTTACGTGGGTTGAATACGGAAAATCTAATGCAATAAAATAATAAAAAATAATATCAATAAAATGTAATATAAACAATCAAATCATTTCCCCGGAAGATGGATTGGAAATGGTAGAGCAGTATAATGGCCAGCGAGGTACCTGGCCCGTCTGATGACGTCAAGTAATTCGACAGGTCCAAATTTTACAAAAAAGTGAAATCAACACGTCTCGGCAGTTACAATAAAGAGTACAAAATGCATTCGAAAGTATAAGAAGATCTATTCAATAAAATTGAACGAAAAATAAATTTGTGCAATAGGGAGGGTGGTAACTGGTAACCCTTTCGCACATGTAGACTATGTAAAGCATTAGAAACTAGTTTGTAGAAATTAATTAATTTATAATAACTACGATTAATATTATGCAAATTATTAGATCGTACACTGAGAATTTCAAATTCACAATAAGAAAAGTTAAAAATAATATCTTTCAATTGACCCAATTTTCCTTTTTCAATGTTAATTAGCACTGATCAATATTGTTGCGAGGAATATAATCAGATTAAATAATTTAAAAAACAGAGTCGGACTTGAAATTTTTTTAAATAATAATTAAATAGTTTTGTTGCTGTTAAGGTACTCAAAACAAAAAAAAGTATAAAATGTGGCATATCATTGTACTCAGAAGAATGAGTTCTTTCAAAATCTGAAATAAAAAATCCAGGTCCGTATTAAAAAAAATTAAGTTGGCCTCTGTATCTCACAAATTATCAGCTAATTTGAAAATCTAAAAATACTATCAGATAGCCCTAATAAAGTCGCAATGAGAATGTGTAATTAGTTTTTTGATTTTCTAAAAAGTAACGACAGCAAAAAATAAAATTAGTTTTCAAAAAAATCCGTTTTTCCAAAAAACTCAGCAATCCTTGAAATTTTTAAAACTTTTTTGATGGCATCTTGGTGAACAGCCCAAAACGCAACTTGGCCCCAATTTAACCATCTTCGTATCTATTACGGTTTCCGAGATACCAATGCTCGTACCTCGAATTTGTAGCACCCTGTTTAGGTAGCATAGCTGTTTACTAAATATCGAAAATAACAGTCTATTGATTGAATTGTTAGATTTCATATTAGCTACCTAATGTAAAATATTCATAATGACGATTCTGAAAGGTATGGAATAAATTGCTTAAGTCTCTTTGGCTCTCTTCCAAATGTGTAAATTTGCCAGTTTCCTTTTATTGGAAAGTAGGTAAGATTTAGATATTAAAGATACAAAAATAGATAATTTGCTTGAAGTTTATGAAAACAATGTAGTGTATTATGCATTGATTTCAAGTAGTAAAAACCACAAATGTTATAAATTTAATTTTGTTCTTAACAGTACGTGAATTACTAGTATTTTGTTAATACGAACTACTTATTAAAACCAATTTTACTACTTTAATATAAAAAAAATATATATTTTTCTCATTAAAAGTAATGAGATTCAATTAAATAAAAACCAAATTAAAAAGTTATTTTCTTAATTTGGATTTTTTAATTTGCTTTAATATGTTGATATTTATTCCTAAAATTCAATGCTACTCAATGAGGGAGTAATTTAGATTTCAATTAAGACTGCTATTCAAGGTATCTCACTGCATTAAACCTGTATATCCAAAAAAAGAGCAAAAGGACACACATATTCTGCTGTCAGATAATATTGACCTTTAAAAATTAGAATTGATATTTCACATAATAATTAACAAATTATAAATAATAGTTAATCAGGCTCTCGAAACCAAAGTTAAATAATTTAATTCTATATCTATTTTACAATTTTAACAATTTTAGTTGCTAGACTAGATAAAGACAGCTGGACGTATCGAATAATAGTGTGGAGACCAAGACAAACTAAAAGAAGTGTAGGACGTTTTGTGGACGACATTATGGAAATGGCAGGTAAACTGTGGTTAAATACTGCACAAAACAGGGAGACATGAGGTTTGTTCTCACAGCTGTAACAAACATATTTGCAACAGATAATCATGCCCAATAGGGTAAAACGCGTTCGCACAGAAAATTCTGATTGTTAGCTGACAGTCAGACCTGTTCGCGGATTTTTTGCAAGTAAAGTATCCGGCGAATGCGTATTGCGACCCGACGTCATTAATTGGTAAACTTAACCTACAAAACGTGTGTTGTTTTTGTTTAGTGTTTTATTCTTCAAAAAATAAAGAAAAGAAATAAAAGATTTTAAACCTTTTATAAGCGAATTTTCGGATACGGACACAGACCTAGAAGAGCTGATGGAGGAACGGGTCAGGCCCAAGAATCAAAATTACAAAACATTAAAACATTAAAAAGAATAAAACCAAAAGCATTAAAAGATGTCTTTGGTTAATTCCCTGTTCGTTTTCTTCTTTATTCGGCATTACGTAGGAGTTAAAATTAGTGGTATTATTAGATCAAAAAAGAGTAGGGGATTCGCTGTTCGCACCGACAGTTTGAAACATGTTTGAAATCGACAAGAAATTGCATTATTTGAGACCTGCGCATTAACACGGGTTTGGAAGAAGTCACAAACATGTTGGGAACACGCTGTGAGAACAAACCTATGGATACACAGATAAGGATAGGAGAGACCTAGTATCCAGGAGTGGATGATTGCTGGTTGAGGAAGAAAGAAGAAGAAGGACAATTTTACGCTTTACATATTCAATAGTGTTGTAAAGATATAATTTCGAGGTTGAAAGGTTAAAATATCTACATTTTAAAAGATTATGTAAAATTATGTAAATTCTGAGTGCAACGAATTCTTTTGTAGTTGATCATTCCAATTCAGAAAAAAATTAACCACATTTTCAAAACCCTTTGAATAAAAAGATGATCAAAACCACACAAATTCGTGTCAACAAAACGTGACATCGAATTCGACCATGACCATAACAATGACAAAATCATATTTTTGCTGGTATTTTAATTGTACCTTCTTCTGAGCCCTACTATAAATTTTTGATAATTTGAAGGTAGATTTTTCAAAATAACGAAAAGTCTAGCCGAAAGTACAACTTTAACGCTTCTCCAAAAAAGTCTAATACAAGTATTGGCATATCGTCAGCTTTATAACGAAAAAACGTATCTCGATTTCTGCTACTTTTCAGGAGAGCAATTTAAAGAAAATCACTTACTTTATTTGGCCAATAAATGTAAAGTCTTTAATTTTTTAATATTATCTTTGTATTAACACTTAAACGGAGACCTTGAGGAATCGTTCTAAAGATAAATTGAGCGTAAATTCTAATAAATAATTTATTTTTAGTTGTTTAGTAGAGATAGCCTTTTTGTTTTATTATAATAAATTTATTACCGACCGAATATTATGATAAAGCCTTCTTAATAATAAAAAAAAATATAATTATATTACAGAAAGACAGAAATAAAAAATCGATTTTTGGTAAAATATTGCTATAATACATGGCATTTAAACCCATGGTCCATTTAATAGAAATATAATTATATTACAGAAAGACAGAAATAAAAATTAATTAGGCATTTAAACACACGGTCCATTTAATAAAAACCAAACTAAACAAAAACAACACATGTTACTTCATCCGTGCCTTTTTGATGCAAATAAGTGTGGAGTAAGAGTTTCTGGAGTATGTTTATACCGGATGATGATAAGCACAATAAATACAATTTTCCAAAAATTGGCAGGAATGATAATGACAATAGCAGGAATAACAATGACAATGGCAGGAATCACAATGAAATGAGCTCACAATTATTGCATTTTTCGGAAAACTTTCTGGTTCGCTAAAACGTTCTTAGAAAAACTATGATTTCTGGCAATTTTCCATTAGCTCAGTCTTCATTTCGGTGATTTGCTTTCAGTCATTTTCCTTCGGCCATTTGTTCTCGGACAATCTTCTGAATACGCAATACAGCTATGTGCAAAGTCTAATTCATTTTTGACAGTGAGACTTATTTCTTTAAAGTGTGTTGAATTAGCCACACTGTAAAAGGGAGTTGCCATGATAGAACTTTTACTTTGTCTCAAGTAACCATCAGAAAATAATAGGCAGAATATGTCACTTTCTTTCGCATGCATTTTCATAACTTAAAACAAAAGACCTATCTCAAATTCGATCTTTCTTGTAGTATAACAATTAGTATAACAATTAGTATAACAATTGATATAACAAAGAGCCATATCTCAACATACGTCTCTTCGTCATAACGGAGAATTCTAGAAATTGAGATGGGGCATATTGTCGGTGAAACGTGATAAACTACTAACTCCATTATTCCTAATTTTACAGAAGAGCAAAAAACGGTGCCAAAAAAATATGTACACATGTAGGAAGTATTTTCATGCGTTAATATGATAAAGAGATAAGAATTTTATTTGCTGGGGAACAATAAAACTCAATATTTCGTGTTACATCATTTTTTTCACACATAATAGGGAGATAGCAGATATTCGTGTTGCAGAAATAAGAAATAAAAATATACTTCTAGAGATAGCAACTTTTATTGTTTGAAATTTTGAAAATGGAATTGAATATTACCCAAACAGATTTAGAAATAATCAATTAAATTTAAAAAATATGATGCAAATATGATATGCATTTTTAAAGAACTAAAGTAGCAGCGTTTTGGACTTAATGCATATTAAAATAATTTAAAAATCAAACTTAAATAATTCTTAGGAGATATGGTAGAATCCTTCCATGCTGATCCTAATTTCTATACAACGGTAGTAGACCGAGCTTGGAAAACAGAACATTAAATTTTTATTACTTTTCTCCTTATTTTTTTAATTTTTATAAAAATTATGTATCATTTACGTGGAAAAACGTTGAAAAAAATAAAACTGATTAGGTATTATGGAAATTCTTGTACAAGTAAGTAATGGTTATTTAAACTATTTATAGCACGCCGATGAATTGCTCGTATATAGAGAATTTCGTTTTTCCCCTTACTCTTTACGGATACCCCGTATTTACAGAGCCGGTCGACACAGGGTCGAACTGCCCATATTATATATTTATATAACTATTGGGGGGCCCCGGCCTTCGCGGGCCCCCTTTATAGTTCATTATTTATTCTTAACAATATTTGCTTTTGCATTGCATTATGGCATTTGCATTGCATTAGTTTACCTTGCATTAGGGTAGTTCCCTGATTTCTATACAGGGTGAGTCTTAAATAAGTGCAAATATTTTCAGGACTAATTTTCTTAAGGAATATTTTCTCTTTACCGTTTTTTCAAATAAATCCAAAACAACCGAGTTATTTCACTTTTAAAATTTCCAATTTTTTGCTATAATTTTGAGAATCATTCGATTTTCTTTTTTGTAAATTTAATCTACTACCTATGTTGCCATTTTACAAACAAAGTATGTTTTAAAACTAAAAATAAAAAAAAAATTTCCAATTTTTTTTTAAATTTCCAAATTTTCAAAAAAAAAATTCGCGCAAAAAACCTCATAATCGTGTTTCTTGGGTCGAAATATACTACCCCTAAAAATATTTGCACTTATCTAAGACTCACCCTGTATATAACAGGGAAAAATTAACCAAAACGTAGGGCGAAAAAGTGCGTAAAAAAATAAACACGGCTCCTCCTTACATTGCCCTTTGGCATAGTGCGACCCTGGATCGACGTATTGTGCTAAAGAAACATACAAGTAAGAATCCGTGTGTTTGGTTTGTGTTTAAATAGCAAATTTTCTTTAATGGGAAAAGATGTATTTGTTTTCCCTACTTATAGAGTATTTTTTTCTCTTTCTAATGGTATAAAAAAACTTATTAACGTAAAAAATGGAGTTAGTAGGTTACCACGTTTCACTGACGATATGTATTCGCTATGTTAAAAATTCGCTATGTTAAAAAATGACCCAATGGGAATGTCATGACGTTCATGTCTCAAAATTGCCAAAAATCGAGTTACGGTTTTTCATCATACAGCCGACGATATAATCATTTGGATGACCTATTCAAAATTTACACTGGATTTCCTATGTCCATGTTCCGATGCACCACATGGTATTTAGTTTTCTCTAATAAAATATTGTCGAACCTACGTCCCAGTTTTCCGAACAATACGAGCAGGCCGTTCGCAAAAGGGTGTATAATAAAAAAAAACGTTACATTATAATATGTGGTTTGCCAACAAATAATCAAAGCTCTTTTATTTTAATTATACACCGTAAACAAGGAAAATTTAGGATAAATTATAATTACAACTTAAGCCGAATGATAGTTTCGATGTGGTGGTGATAATTTGCAAATATTTCTCCTGTTTCATCTCGTCTATCATTTTAGATTTCGGTCAGTTTCCGTAGTTTGCTTATACAAAATTTGGTTATTATTGTCTCAAGACTTAAATATAAGCCAACTTAGCAACAAGTTTATTTTTCATATTTATATATTCTTTAATTATTTCAACTATGTAACATTCAGTTTGTATTTCTTTCCTATACCGGGTGCGTCTCAAAAGTGGCTCACCCCCTATAACTTTTTTATTTTTTCATATAAAAAGACGAGATTTGGTATGCTAGTATATTACATAAATTAAGATTGATTGACGTATTCAATTGTTTTCTGTCACTTCCTGTTTCACCGGAAATGACTACAACTTTTAATGTTTAAATGGCACCCTCGGTATTTTTTTACTTTATTCGATAGAGAATTACATTTTGAATAGAATGACATATCACACGTCAACTTTTGACATTCTCGCTTAATAAAAAATTGTATTTTAAAATTCAATCTGGAGTGCCATGGTTATGTTAAAGACACTAATCCTTAATCAAGGAGCTTTGGAAAAATAAATTTGATCGTCTAATGTTTTTAGTGTCTTGTCCTGGCTAGTTAAAAAAATGCTCAAATCGTATTTTTAATCATATCTCAATTTTTTCAAATAGAACGAGGGTGGCTCATTAGTATATTTGGAAAAAGCATTTTTTTACGAATAATTTGATACCACATACTTGGTATTTTGAATCAAATTTTCGTTACGAACCGCAAGTTATAATTTCAAATAAACCATATGCGAAAATGTCAAAACTTGACATATGATATGTCATTCTATTCAGAGTGATATTTTCTATGGAATAAAGTAAAAAATACCGAGGATGTCATTTAAAAATCAAAAGTTGTAGACATTTCCGGTTAAACAAGATTCAGTCATTCTATCAATCATTCTATCAATCCTAATTTATGTCGTATACTAACATACCAAATCTCGTTTTTTAACTGAAAAAATAAAAAAGTTATAGGGGTGAGCCACTGTTGAGACGCACCCGGTATAATATTTTTTTTATTAACCACTTAATAACCACCTAATTCTCTTGTAATATATGACGAAATCAATGTTTTAGAGCAGTATAACTTTTCTGCAAATAAAAAAGATGAAAATACGTATTTTCTTTCTATCTGGTGTATGTATACAGGGTGGCGCCTCTCATACGACGCGACGCGGAGGCTCCAAGGAGAACGGGAGTTTATAATGAAATGAAATTTTGGGAGTATATGTAGGTAATTGAAAGCATTTTATAAAAATATATAGAGTTCTACAGGGTGTCCCTAAAAAAGTTATGCATCAAAGTTGTTTTTTTTTGTAATGGAACACCCATATATTAATTGATTTTCGGATTTTAAAATAAAGGCGCGTTTCATTAAAGAAGCATATGTCTAAATTGTAAGGATTGTGACATATTTCACATTTTGTGTAAATGAAGTATAAATTTTAAAACTCAATAAGAGCTACCTAAATTGTAATTTACCTTGTATAGCCCGATATTTAATTACAATTACAGTAACATTGTATGTTAAACCAAATTAAAATTTGTCCCAAAAAGTTATACAGGGTGAGACAATACTAATACTGAATGTTGACCACCTTTAAAAGCAAGTTAATACTTTATTTTAAATAATAAAATTATTTAAGGATTCTTGCCACTTAACTGCTGATATAGAAATTTAATTCTACGCTGTGTTTATCATAATGTGGATCAACCTGCTCTCACTACGGGTTTCGGAGCCCTACTCCATCATCAGGTGAGCTTGGTGCAAATTTTTTAAAAAAATAAAAAATTTTTGAACACAACAAAATAATATTAACTAAACAAAACTAAAAAACGTCATTTTTACTGCATCACAAGCAAATAAAAATTAATACGTAGCCAAGAGTCATAATTCAGGATTTCTCTGGGGGGTGCCCAGCAGTACCTGTATTTACAAAGGGGTGCGCGGCACACTCGGGCACCCCTGTAGTACGCCAATGCTCACCTGATGATGGAGTAGTGCTCCGTAACCGGTAGTGAGAGCAGGTTGATCCACATTATGATAAACACAGCGTAGAATTAAATATCTATATCAACAGTTAAGTGGCAAGAATCCTTATATAATTTTATTATATACCTATACTGCAAGAAATTTATTTTCTATTTTATAATTTGGCTTGCCTGAAAAAAAGCCTTTTACCATCTTTTTATTATCGATAGTTGCGCCTCGGTGGTACGAAAGTACTACCATTGCACACAGGCCGCTACCTCCCGTTCGGGACTTAATATCTAACCGATACTTTCCGACAAGTTGGAATTAACTATCTCTGCGCTGTGGTTGTCATTTTGTGGATCTACCCAAGCACACCTGATGATGGAGTAGGGCTCCGAAACCGGTAGTGAGAGCAGGTTGATCCATATTATGATAAACACAGCATAGAATTAAATTTCTATATCAGCAGTTAAGTGGCAAGAATCCTTATATAATTTTATTATACAGGGTTGTTCACCACATACGACACGGAGTATTGTAGCTAAATTATTAGATTTTTACAAATTGTAAGTTTTGGGTTCGTTGAAGGACTATTAGAGCTACAATTTAAAAATATTTTTACAAGATACAGAGTATCCCAAATAAATAAAAAATATCAAAGTTGTATTTTTTTAAATGGAACACCCTGTATATTATTACATTTTTAGTTTCTACGATTAAAATAAAGGTAAATTTGATTAAGGTTTATTACACTTAAACCTTACCGTTCTTGAAATATTTTCAATTTTGTGAAATTGCAGTCAAAATTTTAAGGCTTCATTTCTCCAAGGGTAACAAAGTTTTTAATACGAAATATTAACTGAAGTTTATTTATTGATCAGTTATTGTGTTGCAATAATAAAAATTATACTACCTTATACAGAGGGTCTAAAATTTTATTTTAAATAATTACTAGCTTTAAACGGCAATAACTTGTTTAATTTAAAAAGAACGCCCTGTATATTTTAGAAGAATCAGATGCATAATTTAATTGTCTATCAAATTGTATTATACCACTTTTTACCCATCCCTTCAAGATTTCGTAGAAAATGCATTTTCTTATAATTTAGACCTCATTTATCAATATACCCATGGAATATTGACATTTTAAATTGTTTTTAAAGCAACAAATGTACAAAATATACAGGCTTGTAATATTATCGTTTTTAGCAAAATGATAATATTACTAGCCCATTTGTATGCAAAAAGAAACTATTTAAATCTTTATAAAAGAATATACCATTAATTAAATATACCACCATTATTTCCGCCCAAATACTAATTAATTACATACTTAATTATGTTCGTTAATAAATTATTCTAAATAAATGTGGATTTGGAATCAGAAATCAATATAATAATAAGTTATAAAAATGGATGTCTCTGTTGTTATAAATAAGCATTTGCCAAAAATGAAATATCATTTTTAAAGTGTTACTTTTTACCACACTGTCTAATACACATAAAAAATTAAGTTTTTTAATATTTGGACCAATTATTATTAATCAACGCAAACAGTCAATTAATGTAGTTTGAATACTGGAATCATATTAATTGGTCTTCTATAACAAATATTTAAACAGTTCTTTTTTTATTTTTTAATGAAATAAACAAACTATATCGACAATATTAGTATCTGTACTCTTTAAAAATTTGGTACATCTTTAAAAATAATCTAAAATGTTAGTATTCCATGGGTATATTGATAAATGAATTTAAAATTACAAGAAAATGCATTTTCTACGGAAACTTGAAGCGATAGGTAAAAAATGGTGTAATACAATTTGATAGACAATTAAATTGTGCATCTTAGTCTCATAAAATATACAGGGTGTTCTATTTAAATTAAACAAGTTATTGTCGTTTAAAACTAGTAATTATTTAAAATAAAATTGTAGACACTCTGTATAAGGTAGTATAATTTTTATTATTGCAACACAATAACTGATCAACAAATAAACTTCAGTAAATATTTAGTATTAAAAACTTTGATACCCTTGGAGAAATGAACCCTTAAAATTTTGACTGCAATTTCACAAAATTGAAAATATTTCAAAAATGGTAAGGTTTAAGTGTAATAAACTTTTATCAAATTACCTTTATTTTAATCGTAGAAACTAAAAATGTAATAACATACAGGGTGTTCCATTTAAAAAAATACAACTTTGATATTTTTTATTTATTTGGGACACTCTGTATCTTATAAAAATATTTTTAAATTGTAGCTCTAATAGTCCTTCAACGAACCCAAATCTTACAATTTGTAAAAATCTAATCGTTTAGCTACAATACTCCGTGTCGTATGTGGTGAACAACCCTGTATACCTATACTGCAAGAAATTTGTTTTCTATTTTATTTTAAATGGAATACCCACTATATTATACCGGTATTCAATGGAGAATTTAATTATCTTTAAAATACGTTGCCTACCTTTCGGACAAAAATATTTTCATTTTTATGATTTTGCCTCAGTACATCTATATTATTTGATAAAACCTAGGTGGCTGTGATACACCTTTTGTTAATTTAACAAGAATTAAAGGATGTAGAGTAAAATACTCAACTGTACTAAAAAGATACACGTTCAAAACATTTTTTACTTATTACAGAATTAAAACTAGATATAAGCTTATAATTATGACACAAAAATTAGCTTAGTTTCAAATGCCCAATATGTTTCATTTTCTGTTCACTGCATAAAATTATTATCTTTTCAAAAGACCTTTTCATGTAAAAATGCATACTTTTCTCTCATATTGTCGACAATAGTTGGTCGAGTTTTGTAAACACTATCTTTAACATACACCAATAAAAAAAGTCAAGACTAGATAAATTAGGAACATTTAAGTATTCTATTAAATAATGGTTAATGCATACTGCAGTCACCAACTGATAGAATCATATCAATTCTCTCTGATGTAGGATAAGTTTATATTTTTCGCAAATTTCTGAGATTTTTTTTACTTTAAATGACAAAATTATAACTAATTGTTAAAGTTGGACTAATTTCACAGCTATGTTGAAGTAATGTAAGTAAAATAAAAGACTAAATCACCACAATAATACACCAAAACACTTCTACTTTTACACTGGGCGCGCGTTTCGCTAACCATGTTAGCATCATCAGCAAATTATTGAAACTGATTGATGACTGATTTGAGTCTTAATCATCTGTTGATGATGCTAACATGGTTAGCGAAACGCGCGTCCAGTGTAAAAGTAAAAGCGTTTTGGTGTATTGTGGTGATTTAGAGTTTTATTTTGCTGTGTAACACCAAAGGTTCCAACTCCTAATAATAAGTATAACGTAAGTAATAAATATCTACTGACACTAATCATAAAAATGAAAATATCTGGAAAATCTTTGTTTCAGGGGTAGGCAACTTTATTAGTGTTTTGAAGAGACATGTATTCCCCATTGAATATCGAAATAATATACCGGGTGTTTCATTTAACATAATATATTAATTTGCTATTAAAAGTGACCAATGTTCAATATTAATTTTGTCTTACCCTGTATAACTCTTTGGGTCAAGTTTTAATTTGATTTAAAGCGCAATTATTTTAACTATATATTTGGGCTATACCAGGTCAATTCGAATTTAGGTAGGTAGCTTTTATGGAAATTTAAAAATTATTGTTCTTCACTTTTAGAAAATGTTTAATATGTCAATAACCTAATCTTAATCATATCTTTCTCTAATAAAACTCACCCTTATTTTTCTCCTAGAATCCGAAAATCAATTAATATATAAGGTGTTCCATTACAAAAAAAAAACAAAACTTTGATGTGTTACTTTTTTTGGAGACGCCCTGTAGAACTCTCTATATTTTTAAAAAATGCTCGAAATTAACCTACATATGCTCACAAAATTTCATTCCAATACAAAAGGTCGTTCTCCTTGGAGCCTCCGCGTCGTATGAGAGGCCCCACCCTGTATAATCTAGACTGCTTTATATTTTTCATGTTTCGACGATCTGTTTTTTATTTTGTGTTTCCAAAACTCCCTGAGGTCCTAGTGTTGAATAATGGATGATTTCAAGTCTATTCGTCTACATACCGTTTCTACAGAAAACCAGATATACAACTGCTTCTCTTTTCGAATTTTTTAAACAATTAGTTTTATACAGGGTGAATTTTCTATGATGTTCTCTATGCTCTATGTGTATTTTGGAAACTACTGGAGCTAGAGAGTCGGTTAAATGGGGAAAGAATTGCAGTTTTCTGATGACAAACATATGCGCCTCTCGGATTTTTGAAAACGTTTATGGCTTACTAGATATTTCGAAAAAAAAATCGGCTATTTTAAAAATGCTCCCTAATTCTATTATAATATATTTTAGACCAATAGTTTTTAGATAAAAGTTGTAGATAATCACATTCTTAATGAGAATGTGTTGTCCGTTTTTTCCCAGCTGTAGGTATAAAAAATATTTTTAGTGACCCGTGTCTCAAATAGTTTCTTAAAGGCCGACTACACGTACAAGCTTTACCACTAGCTTACCTGCACAAACCTGTTTGTATCAGGAACTCGCTGTGTGTAGACGGTAAAGCAGGCCACTCACGATACTGCGGCGCTGTACAACAGAATCGTACAACAAAATTGAACAATTTTGCAGCAAATTGACAACGCTCACTCACGATCAAACCTTTAGTTTAAAAGTGTTGTTCAAGCAAAAATGTCGGAAAGCGAAGAAGATATTTATTATTACGGCTGTACCCAGATGATTGGCCTAATTATCTACGAATGGACGATCTTCTTTTTAACAAACTCTTCTGTTGCACTGGGGTCCACTTCTTTAAATTTTGCAACTAGAGTACACATTGCCCCTTTTTTTGCTACACGATCATGATACTCTGGGGCTTTAACTTTCCAAAGACACGTAAAACTTCGGTAGATTTCAAAAAACTCAGTTAAGAATTGCTGAGAATATTTAGACATTTTTACAGAAATCGGCACGATTTTACTGCTGCAGTTAAAACTTTCAAACTGCGATCCAATACAATTCAACTCGGTCGGTTGTACACACACACGATACAATATTGTCAATTGTCGTCCGATTTTGTCGTATCCAACATAATCGTACTGCGGCGTAGTATCGTGAGTGGCCCGCTTAAAAAGGTAGTACGCACAAACCAACAAGCGCGGCCTGCGTAAACGTCGCGCTTCTAAAGCGGCGGCTGTACGGTAGCGACTTGCCTGCACGGTATAGTTTGCGCAAACTAGAAGGAACACTGTGCGGTGTCCACACGATGCAAGTAAGAGCGTACATTCATCATTATTTTTATTCTGAATTTGTGGTTCCGTTCGTGGAAATGTCAAGTGACGAATTATTGTTTTTGTATTACTTATTGTTAAAGAAAAAAGAGCAAAATAAACGATATAGATCGAAGTGGTGTAAAAACTGGCTTTTAAATAGAAAACCATTTTCTTGTACGCATAATTTTTTCTGTTTCTATAGGAATAATCTTTCGATTTTATCTTCCATAGGCACGGCAACGATCGATATATTTCAACGAAACTCCTCATAAACCCTTCTTAAAATAAGTACGCATATCAGACATTTTCTGAGAGTTGATAAATAATAACACAAAACCCACAAGTGTCACAAAACTGTAGCTTGAACTCTTTGATACTGTTTACACGTATGATATCACCGCACTAACTGGTTTGCGCAAACTAAAATCTTTAGCAGCGCGACGTTTACGCAGGCCGCGCTTGTTGGTTTGTGCGTGCTACCGTTTTACCGTCTACACACAGCGAGTTCCTGATACAAACCGGTTTGTGCTGGTAAGCTCGTGGTAAAGCTTGTACGTGTAGCCGGTCCTTAAAGATTTTAGTTTGCGCAAACCAGTTTGTGCGGTGATATCATACGTGTAGACGGTATCAGCGAGTTCAAGATACAGTTTTGTGACTTTTGTGGGTTTTGTGTTATTAGTTATCAACTCTGAGAAAACGCCTGATATGCGTACTTACTCCAATAAGGAGTTTATGCCGAGTTTCATTGAAATATATTGACCGTTGCCATGCCTATGGAAGATAAAATCGAAAGATTATTCCTATAGAAATAGAAAAAATGATGCGTAGAAGAAAAGGGTTTTCTATTTAAAAGTCAGTTTTTACTCCACTTCGATCTATACCGTTTATTTTGCTGTTTTTTCTTTAACAATAAGCAATAAAAAACAATAATTCGTCACTTGACATTTCTACGAACGGAACCATAAATTCAGAATAGAAATAATGATGAATGTACGCTCTTACTTGCATCGTGAGGACACCGCCCAGTGTTCGTTCTAGTTTGCGCAAGCTATACTGTGCAGGCAAGTCGCTACCGTATAGCCGCCGCTTGAATAAAAATTATTGGCCCGATTAAAAAAAGGTCCGATTAATTTTATATCTCCGAAACTAATGTTTCAAAAAAAGTCAAACTATGTCAACAAATTCATTTACCGAGTAGTAGTAAATCTGTCTTTTTATGACTGATATTTATTTTTTTTTGCATAGCAGTGATTAAATTAGGCCATATCAAGATTAATAAAATTAATAATGATTGATTTTCAGTGCCATGTCTGTGTTAAAAACCCTAATTTTTAATCACGGACCCTTGCAAAAATTTATTTGATCGTCTTATGTTTTTAGTGTCTTATCTTGACCGGTTAAAAGATGACCAAATCGTATTTTTAATCATATCTCAATTTTTTCAAATGGAACGAGGGTGGCTGATTAGCATATTTGGAAAAATCATTTTTTTACGAATAATTTGATACCACACCCTTAGTATTTCGAGTCAAATTATCGTTATGAACCGCATGTTTTTGCGGCATGTGAAAATGTCAAAAGTTGACATATGATATGTCATTCTATTCAGAGTGTCATTTTCAATCGAATAAAGTAAAAAAATACCGAAGATGCCATTTAAAAATCAAAAGTTGTAGTCATTTCCGGTGAAACCGGAAGTGGTCGAAAACAATAATTGAGAATGTCAAGCAATCCTAATTTATGTCATATACTAACATACCAAATCTCTTCGTTTTTTTCTGAAAAAATAAAAAAGTTATAGGGGGTGAGTCACTTTTGAGATGCACCCGGTATATGAAATATAAATTAATTCATTTCAATTTTCAATATATAAATTTGTATATCTAAAGAATATTACAGAGAGTGGTAATAATATATCGTGCTTTCATTGGTAGGTTTCAAGATTACTTTATGTTATAACAAAAAAAAATCAGGTATCGTAATTACTACGTTTTTAACCTCCCAACAAATTGCCGTTTTATTAGTATAGATTCCCACATAGCACGTCCAAATGAAATTACGTTTCTACAAGGGAGATACATGAGAAACAACATATGTTAAAGTGAACCTAAGTGTTCATCTAGTTCTAACATATACATATGAGATACACGCAGGTTTATATTGATAGAATTGTGTGATACAGTGTTTACTAGTTGTATACCGTATGCACTCAAGATTCTAAAGAGTTTTTTGTAACGTAACAAATAATTATTAAAATGATGAAATCTGACGTCGGTATATGAGACATACAATCTATAAGTCATATGTATGTGTGATACTTCGTATCATAGTTGTGCCTATAGTACACACCTTGTAAAAATGTGACGTATACACATAATATCTATATAGACACTTTGTAATAGTGTACTGTTGTGTCTACATTCTAGCATGAAATGAAGGTGTGCGCATGCGCGGATGGCCTCAGCGTAGATACACCGACCAAGTGTATCTTATGTGTTCTCTCTCCTTTCTCCTTTCTAGGAGTGGTATGTGTTTAGCAGCCATTATTGTTTTATCATTCGGAAGCTCTATATAAATGTTCTGTTTGTGTGTAGTTTAAAAAGAGATTTTAAAGGTAAGTACAAGTTTTTAATTACCTTGTTACACCTTCCTAAGAGTATTATTAATATTATAGCAGCGACTCTTCCCTTGATCGATACCCAATTTACCAAATTTTGACTCCAATGAATGAAAACTCCAAATATTCTCGTATTATGATAAAGAGGTTAGCTGAGTTAGCTCTGCAATATAATTTTTTTTAATTTGTAAATAATAAAAATCTAAATGGACCAGAAAAAGAAAGATTTAAACACTTCAAAGAACTTCTTACACTGATATTCGGTAAGTTATTGATGGATCAATATACAGATATGTTTAATATTCAATAATCAGTTTCATATAAAATTTAAGGGTGAGATTGTTAATCTGGAAATAAAATACAACAAAGTCCAACAGAGTGCCCGATGAATGAGTATGCTAATAAACCAATTGCTTGTAGGGAAAAGAGGAGAAAAAAAACCTGAAAAAATGACTAAACCTGAGGTCCACCAAATCGTGGCGATATACCAGTGTTTACCATTTTAGTATGTTGTTATACTCGGTACTTATATTTTTAATAAATTTTGATACAAATTCTGTTCTTTTACAGTGTTTTCTTCTGGTTTCTGCAGTGTAAATAATAATTATTATTGTGTTGTTTGCGCTATTGCGTTCCATGATATAAAGAAATATGAGAATTTTATTTTTTAACCACTTAATCCATTTTATGGAAGAAAAATGGTACATTTAATACAAAACAAAAATGGAACAATTTTAAGGCTACTTCTCTTGAACTTACGATCGAGATACTTTTGGAAAATACAAAGTTTTGCCTTCCTAATTTTCGTTCTAAAAAGATATAATTGGTATCATTGAACACATATTTCTTAAAAAGAACGAAAAGTTAGGCATCAAAACTTGTATTATTTCCTAAATTCGTTCATAAGTAGTTTTATCTAGCACAAGATGTACATACGAAGCAAAATACATACGTATACATTGCAACTGCAATGTGTAAACATAGTTTAAACGTAATACACAAGCACTGTGTATCCTACGGCACACTGTGTATCCCTTACTTTGTGTATACGTAAATGCTATACTGTGGCTACATTGTGAGGCGGACGTTTAACCTTTGTGCATACGTGTTGAACTACAATGTGTAAACGTAGCATATTTACATCGGGGGAATTGTGTCACCCTGTGTCTACATCTAATAATGTAAACACATCGTAAATGCGATTTGATGTGCTGTATGGGTTATATTATTGTTTAGTTGTAGCGAAAGTTGCAGTGCTTAGTTGCAGTGAAAGAGTATTATTATACTTATTTAAAAATTAATATATAATTATTACTGTTTAATTATTAATAAATAATTAAACAGTTGAATTAGTCAATTGATATCCTAAAATCTATGATGCCTTAAAATATTAAAATTCGACTTTAAAAATGGCAAGTTATGGAATTACGTTGGATGTTAAGTCAGCGTAAACAGAAATAGATTGTGTACTTTTTATCGCGTTGACGCCAATTAATATTGGCTTTTGACATTAAACCTTTGAGAGTATACTTAACGCACCTTTTCTGATTTAAACTTGTTTTACTAGTTGATAATTTGTGGATGAATTAATTTTTATAGTATAAGTGGCTGAGACACGTGTTAAATAATATACTCCTGCTGGCAAAGTTTATGTTTCAAAGAAAGTTTTAATATCCAAAGTACTTTTTAAGTTATCGCGTGTTATATGTTAAGACGTTGATTTTTCAAATTGCCACGATAACTGACGTTTTTTATTTTTTTAAACGTAACGATATTCTATAATTCTCTCGATTTCAGATGTCTAGAAACATATAAATATAATGATTTTATGTAGTTACCTTTCTGGAAAAAAATAAGCGCCTTTCAATCAGTGTGGTATTGTGCAGCATCTTATTTTGTCCGACTTTTAACAAGCTATACGGTTTATAGCTTTAACCTCAAATTAGGTCTTAGTAATTTGAAAATGGAACAATATAAAATGCTAACTTGTACAAGAAGTTCGTTTATTGTCGATGCTGGAATGATGATTAACGGTTATTTTCCTATAAGGTTATACTAAAATATATATTTGTCATGGAGCACTCAATGAGTTGTAAATTAATATACAGGGTGTCCCAGAAATAAATGCAAATATTTTAACTGGTAGTATAATTTAACCCCAGAAACACGCCTATGAGGTTTTTTCGCAAAAAAATTAAAATTCGAAGTTTTTAGTCAAAAAACATAATTTCTTGATAATATAGCAACATAGGTAGTAGATTAAATTTACAAGAAAGAAAATCCAGAAAAGATCCAGTGGTTCTCAAAATTTTAGCAAAATATTTTTTTTTTGAAATTTTCAAAGTAAAATAGCTCTCTAATTTTAGACTTATTTGAAAAATGACAAGGAAAAAATATGTTTCTTTTATCGAAATCTACCACCCCTTAAAATACTTGCACTTATTTTTGGGACACCCTGTATATGTTACGGTTAAGGTCCGATGTCCGGTTAATGTCGACATTACCCGGTTAATTTCGAGAATAACACACAACAAAACAACCAAAAACATAACCAAACCCAGATATTAACCTGTTAATGTCGACATTAACCGAACATCGGACTTTAACCGTAACATATACATAATCATATACAGCAGTCGTACTTTGAACTCGTTGCAGAAGTATGCACACTACTACTCTGAAGAATTGTTTTCCATTAAATCGACAAAATTTAATTCAATAAATTAAATGTGATACTTCAAATCATTACATTTATTATAAATATAATAATAAGATATTTTTAACATGGCAGCACTTCCGGAAGTATCGGAAATATTGACAGCAACAATCTTATTTTAAATAGATACCCCTATTTTTCATTATTATCATTTAAATTTTCTGTAAATTTTAATGAATTTTGATATCTAATGCTCTCTATCTAAAATTAATCATTTTTGACAAAAAAAAATATTTAAATTTTTTATAGCTAAAAGATGTCTGTCAAAGAAAGGTCGTTAGTCATCAACAATGTACAAACATTGTACCTTAAAAAGAAGGCGTGTACCTTTTATGTCAAAAATAAAAACATGAAATTAGTTTATCAAAAAACCTTCATAACTTTTTTTTTCAAATCGGAACTCACTTTTTTATCTTATCGAGAAAAACCCTTTTTGCCAGTTTTTTATATACCCTAGAAACTTTAAAGTCAAACAACGTAAAGCAATGTATCTGGTTAAATGAAATTATGACATATTTTTACTACTTTGTTAAAGAATCAGGCCAGGTGAAAATCTTATTATAGAATCTGTTTAAAAGAGTTGTTTTAGTATTAAATCTGTGTGTTTGTTTATGTAGGGTAACATACAGTAATGGATGGAAGGTAACATAGATATCTGTAAATCAAATGTACAAATAGTTGCACTTAATGGATTAAGATGTTTATAATATTTATAATTTACAAGGAACTATGTACGAATATAGGTTTGTTAACTTTTTAGAACACTTAATATGAGACAAAACGGGTAGCCTATATACAAAAAATATAGGTTAAATGTATATCTTAAGATGACTTATATTGTTATATTTGGTCAACAAACTAGTGAACAGTTTTTACTAGTACTAGTTAAAAGTATGACTGCACAAATTGATTATAATTTAATATTCTTAATATTACGCATTCGCACTGATTTATCTATTTATATTATAAAAAAATATAAGGTCAAAAGCCACTGTAAAGGCATAATTTTAGCCACTGCATAGTGTTTTCATAATTCAATAGTGTCTGAGACACAGTTTTTTTTATACATTTATCTACGAATATTATTAAACCTATTGCCCTTAATAATAGTATATTAAATTACCACTATACAGAACTACGGAAATGACCAAACCTTGGAATTTTATCGTAACTATCCCAACTTGTTAAACAATTGTATGAAGAATATCTAGTGGAAGAACCCATAATAGTTAACACAACACTATAAATACGTCCATTTTACGCGACGAACAACTAGAGCGCCTCATATTTGCTGCGCCAAGCTCTACATACTACTGCAGCCCTACGTCGATCGTCGGTTTCAGACGACGTTCTTTGGCTCCTCCCCTAATGTAGATTCCACTATGGCTACAAGACAATATTTTCACATAAAATATTCGTACAAATTCTATAGCTTTTTAGATATAATTCTAAAAATTATTTTCTGTTACGCGATTACTTTTTTGATTAAAGTGTAATATTGTACAAGTAATGTGTTTTATCAAACCTATAGCAAGGTTAAAAATCAATTCCTTTTACAGACAGCAGTTCAGGTCAAACACCTTTTTAAATGAATTTCGACCAGTCATTTACGAGGTTTTAAAAGATATCTGTAACTATACGCAGTATCAAGCTTTATAAAATTTATTGTTGTTGATACCAAAATGTGCGTTTTAAATTTTTAAATCAAACTATCATAAACATTTTATAATTATGCTTAACAGTCACTTATTTTTCTACTTGATATTTAAAAATAATAATGAGTCATATAAAATATTTTGAAATACTGATCTGTAAGGAGGATAGCCCGGAAGACAGTTGATTTTATTTAAAATCTAATAACTTGGGTACTAAAATAAAATGCAGGGTGCTGCACCTCATTCGCCTCGGTTGATTATAACGAAAACGGAAAGATTCTGTAGTTTACGTGAGAAGGCAATGTCCATAATTTAAAATTATTTTGAAATCATATTTGGATCCTTGAACACTAAGGCATTTATATTAAGGGTTAAATATGTTTACGGGCTTTGGTTTCTGAGATATTTAAATATGCATGCTATAATAAAAAAAAATTGCCAACATCCTGTACATTGCTTTTCAGAATTAATTCTTGTCCTGGCTTTTAAGCCAGAGAAATAAACTTTACTGAAAAATCTGACAGCTTCGTTTAATGTATACAGGGGTATCAAAAATTGCTGGTCTATTTTAAATATATATTTTACATAAAAACTTCGTTATTTCAAATATAACACCCTGTATTTTATAAAATAAATCGAAGCAGATTCAAATGCTCTTTCAAACTATATTAGGGTTTCCTATACCTATCTAGCTCAGATTTTAAATAAAGAACAATATTTTAATAAAAATGGCAACTAAGAGAGCTGGTGTCGTCATGGCAAGTTTCTAGTGGCAGTTAGTAGTTATTTTCAAAATCAAAATTAGTTTATGGACTTTATTTACATTTATAACAGTTTACTTTGATTTAATTTACCTACAATAGTTTAATAAATAATATTTATTAAGTATGTATGTATTATTCTATCAAGCAAAACAAAGAAGTATTTGTTTGATTTATTTTAAGCTAGGTTGACACGGGTAGTGAACCACGAACGTGGTCCACACTTTCGTGGAACACGCCTCATGTTAACAGTAGATTTGTGAAAGAAGAATAGAAACGAATCAGTACGAAAGACGCCACAATCGTGAATAATCAAATCAAATGTGTTAGATATTTCACCAACCAAATCGATAGTGACTAAGAAGTTGCAGAGGAAGTTGAGGTAGAAAAAGCATATTTTGCACTATTCTCGCATTAGAAAATATTGATTGACTTCCGATTATAATCTTGGTTGCAAAAAAAGTTCGAGTGCTTAATTGTTACATTTTTTAATATATTTTAGTATACGATTATAAAAATTAACTTCATATGCATAACAAAACGATAATTAAAATAAGTATAAATTCAATTTTTATATACAGCAATGACTACGCAAGTAAATTAGAAATGTCTGATGAAAAGACGTAAAATAGGTATTATAATAATTAATAATATAATCTTGGCAAATCTGTAAAGATATATTGACATGAATGCCACAATTATTTTCACTCGTCTTTTAATGTCGTAATATTTGGCACATTAGTGTACCACCTTCCACGAAAGGATCTTTATAGAAGACTGGCACGTTTGCCGTGTAAACAGCCTACGATCGCTGGATGATTTTCGTTTTTCACGAATGGCTTTTTGATACTTTCGTAGCTCACGAAAGTGTGAGACACGATCGTGCTTCTCTACCCGTGTCAACCTAACTTTACGCTGACTTGTAAATACATATATGGATTTTCTATGAAAGGGTCAATTAGGGCAAATCAATTTTCTTCACTTCCAATGAAAGGTTTCTGCCTATTGGTTTTTTTATAAACCACACTACCAACTCTGCAAAATAGGACAAATAGTTTTTCAAAAGAACGCTTATCAGGAAGATTCCTATTTGAATACCTTTGAGCATAGTATTTTCATAATTCTAATAGTGTATGAGACACAGTTTTATTTTTTTAATACATTTATCTGCATAATATATTATTAAACCTAGTTTTTCAGGAACGCTTATCAGGAAAATTCCTATTAGGATATCTTTGAGCACAAGCCCTTGAAGCAATTTTTCTTACAAAATAAAATCACTAGTAACATATCTATATCCATTAGTTCCGCCAATAGATACTGCTTTATATGTCTTAAAAAAGATACTGCTTTATATATGAAAAAAAAAATTAAATTAAGTAGCCCAAGTTTTATAAATCTAAATAATACAGTCCATAAACTAATGTCGATTTTGAATGTCGATAGTTTCTGTCATATAAATAGAAAATTGCTATGGCGACACCAAAATCACTTTTTATTCAAAATCTCAGCTAGATAGATATAGAAAACCCTAATATAGTTTGAAAGGGCATTTAAATCTGCTTCGACTTATTTAGAAAAATACTGTGTTGCATTTGAAATAACGCAGTTTTTATGTAAAATAAATGTTTAAAATCGATCAGCAATTTTTGGTACCCCTGTATAAATTATTTAAGGAAACCATAAAATTTTTCAGTAAAGTTGGTCTCTACCTTTAAACCTTTACAGCTAGAAAAATACAAGAATTAATTCTGAAAAATAATGCAAAGGGTGTTGATAATATAATCTGTTCTTTTGTAGCATGCATATTTCTTCTTCTTACAGTGCCATACTCTATACAGAGCGTCGGCTAACTCTCGCATGTACTAGTGATATGTGTCATCAATGTTTTACAAGTACACGGGACCTACAGTTTATCGCTGAATCCGAACGACACTATTTGAGAGGCTGTACAAGGCAAATATACTCAAGGTTGCTTGCCATTGTCTTCCATTCATTTACTTCCTTGAGGTGGCGGCTTGCTGGTCGCTCTATTTAGATAAATCAATATTTTTATTTAAATAAATAAAGCGCCCGTACTGGCTGAAGATCGAACCCAGTACCATCACATCTATCGCATCGCAGATCGACACACTAACTGCTTGCGCTACGGCCGGCCACATGCATATTTAAATATCTTTAAATATCTCGAAAACCAAAGATTTTAAATAATATGTGTTTAACCCTTATAATAAATGTCTGTTTTTGGGCCCAATAATCCAAAAATGAAATAAAATACCGGGTGTTCCATTAGAAAATTCTACTACTAAAACACAGGGTGGCGCACCTCATGCACCTTGGTTGATTATACAAAAACGGAAAGATGTAGAAATACATTTGTAGGTATATGGGAGAAGGCAATGCGCATAATTTAAAATTATTTTGAAGTATACAGTGTATGTCAGAACACACCCTATCTTTTCTTATGGAACACCCAGAATTTTATTTCATATTTGGACCGTTCAATACAAAATAAGAAATTTATATTAAGAACTAAATATGTTTACAGGCTTTGGTTTTTGAGATATTTAAATATATTTAAATATGCATTCTATAATAAAAAAATTGTCAAAATCCTGTACATTGCTTTTCAGAATTAATTCTTGTGCTGCCTTTTAAGCCAGAGAAATAAACTTTATTGAAACATTTGATTGCTTCGTTTAATATATACTGGGGTATCAAAAATTTCTGGTCTATTTTAAATATTTATTCTACATAAAAACTTCGTTATTTCAAATACAACACCCTGTATTTTTTAGAGTAAATCAAAGAATATTCAAATGCTCTCTCAAACTATATTAGGGTTTCCTATACCTATGGAGCTCAGATTTTGAATAAAAGAGCAATTTTCAATAAAAAATGGCAACTAAAGGGGCTGGGGTCGTTATGGCAAGTTTCTACTGACAGTGTATTTATTATTCTATCAAGAAAAACGAAGTAGTTGTTTGATTTATTTTACGCTGACTTGTAGATACATAAATTTTCTATAAAAGAGCCAATTAGGGCAAATCAATTTCCTTCACTTCCAGTGACAGGTTTCTGCCTAATAAGTTTTTTATAAACTACACTACCAACCCTGCAAATAGGACAAGTAGTTTTTCAAAAGAATGCTTATCAGCAAAATTCCTATTTGGATATCTTTGAGCATAGTATTTTCATAATTCAATAGTGTATGAGATACCCTTTTTATTTTTTTGATATATTTATCTGCAAATATTATTAAAGCTAGTTTTTCAAAGGAACGCTTATCAGGAATATTCCTTATTAGGATGTCTTTGATCAGAAGCCCTTGAAGCAATTTTTCTTACAACCAAACCAAATCAAACCAAACCAAACCAATCCATCCGCCAGTAGGTACTGCTTTATTTTTCTTGATAAAATAATAAATACTTACTTATTAAACTATTGTAGGTAAATTAAGTAGCCCAAGTAAGCTGTTATAAATCTAAATAATAATGTCCACAAACTAATGTCGATTTTGAAAATAGTTTCTGCCACTAGAAAATTACTATGGTGACACCAAAATCACTTTTTTTCAAAATCTCAGCTAGATAGGTATAGAAAACCCTAATATAGTTTGAAAGAGCATTTAAATCTGCTTTGATTTATTTAAAAAAAATACAGAGTGTTGCATTTGGAATAACGAAGTTTTTATGTAAAATAAATATTTAAAATAGATCAGCAATTTTTGGTACCCCTGTATAAATTATTAATTTAAGGAAACAATAAAATTTTTAGAAAAGTTTATTTCTCTACCTTTAAACCTTTAAAGGTAGAAAAATACAAGAATTAATTCAGAAAAGTAATGTCCAGGGTGTTGATAATCTGTTCTTTTGTAGCATGCATATCTAAATATCTCAAAAACCAAAGATTTTAAATCTTATGTGCTTAACCCTTATAATAAATGGCTTTTTCGGGCCAAAGAATCCAAAAATGAAATAAAATACCGGGTGTTCTACAAGAAAAAATATAACTATGGTATGAATCTTAGTTCTGAAACGCCCTGTATATTTCACAATAATTTTAAATTGTGCACATTGCCTCTCTACATATACCCATAAAATATTTTGTTCATATATCTCTCCGTTTTCGTATAATCAATCGAGGCGAATGAGGTGCGCCACCCTGTATATTATTAGACTGACTAGCCATTTTTAAATTTTTGAACATGATTTCGTCGATGTATCACCCAAACGTTATTCTCTTTTAAATATGAAAAAATAATAAAGAAATATAACTTGGCCTTTCATACACTGTTGAATTATGAAAGGAAATAGTATACCCTTACAGTAGCTTTTGACATTATATCTTTTTATAATATAAATAGATGAATCAGTGCGAATACGTAATAATAAATAAATTGCGTTATAATTAATTTGTACATATGAAACATATTGGTATTCGATCTTGGTAATCCCAATATGAAGCTATATTAAGTAAAACACAACAAACCTATAATAATAAATAGATTTTATAATTCAACCCAGCCTAGCACTTCAACATAATAATATAGATCGGTATAGAATACTTAAATTAAACTTAAAAACGTAGAGAGGACAGAAAGACGTAACCAGGAGAAGAATATTCCATCCAAAGGAATTGAACTTAACGGGTTATCGTTA
Source organism: Sitophilus oryzae (assembly GCF_002938485.1). Taxonomy (NCBI): domain Eukaryota; kingdom Metazoa; phylum Arthropoda; class Insecta; order Coleoptera; family Curculionidae; genus Sitophilus; species Sitophilus oryzae. The sequence goes on along the minus strand of NW_022147250.1, from coordinate 531,665 downwards.
TATAATATGACGAAGTTACATGAAGCAATCGATTTGTCTGCTCTAAGCATTCGATCGAAAATAAATGGCGTCAGCGATGGCTATGAAATGAAGATCGCTGTCATTCTATATGGAAAATTATATGGGGAATGTCATCGATCGTCATGTCCAAGCCGACTGGACGCAGTTTTTTTCGATCATACGGTATTATTGACCAGTAAATAAAAAAAACAATATCAGCTCACCACACTAAGATTCTGTCGCGTACGTCTCTGAAAATATGAGCGGCTAAACTAGAAATTTAGCAAGTCTGGACGCCTTGTTTCATGTTACAATACCAGTGTTGCGCAACATCTTTTCATCTTTACCGATTACAAATGGATAACATCTAGCAAGTTTTATAGCAGCTAAATTTGCTAAATATGACTAAAAAATATGTAACATGTTATATAACTTTGCTATATAGCAGTGTTATATAGGAAGTGTGGACCGTCCTTTAGTCACTTTTAAAAGCAAGTTACTCTTTTATTTTAAAAAAAACATCCAGTATATTTTGTAGTAATGAGTAACAGTAACTGAGTTTATAATCATCTGCTGATGCTGCTAACATGGTTAGCGACACGCGCGTCCAGTGTAAAAGTAAAAGTGTTTTGGTGTATTGTGGTGATTTAGTGTAATTTTATTTTGCTGTGTAACACCAAAGGTTCCAACCCTCAACTGTAATATTTTCAATATTGTTAAAAAATTAATTGTTCTATTGTTGGATAACATTTACCAGTAACTGTAATAAAATGTTTTTGTACGCGCCGAGAAAGATGGAAAATCGTAAATGCTGTTTTTTCAAAAACTTCTCTTAAGCTATGAATGCATTTATATATGCTTCTCTTAAGCTATGATTTCAAAGCATTTCAAAGTGAGTTTATATTATTATAGTTTGATTTGTTAAATCATTAATGGCCTATTTTTTACATGTGGAAGAAGGTAGTGAAAAATTAATTTGAAAAAAATGGAATTCCTGATAACTAAGATAAATAGTATTTCCGGAAAACTCACAGTTATGATATAAAACAGGTACGCTACAATCTGACCATGAAAAGTACGTCTACTATCTGACCAATAAAAGTTAGAGAAGATGAACAAGGCCATTAGAAAAATTCCATTGGCACCACGAATGTTAATAAATACGTTCAGGGTTAAGTTATTTCAGAAGACTATTAATAAAATACATAGTATAAGTTCCTTAACCTATGGTATAAGATAAAATAAGGCTTTAATGCAGTGCCTTTTTATATAAAATCAAGTAAATATTTTATTTTAAAGTTTTGTTATTAAATGTATTAATATATGATGTGTATAATGTTTATTATATAATATGTATAAAATATTATTTTTTAAGTGTTTGTATCAGGAAGATTCGAAGGAAACACATTGTATATTACAGATTACATCAACATATACATTTATTAAATTAAAAGGCAAGTAAATATAAAGTGTTTTAATTACAATATTGTAATAATTTACATTTTGATGGTGATGAGACTTATTGAATATCAGGGAAGTCAATTTACAATTATCCCGCTACAAGAATATAAAATATAAATATTATGAGAAGACAAGAATGGCAATAAAAGTTGCTAGAAAGTAAGATGTTATCTTCCTTCCTTCTACATAAATCATAGCATGGTATTTTTTTGATTTTATTTGTTATGTATGACATATTATGTTTGTTTACATGCCGCCTAAAATTAAAATATAAATAGATAAATAAAAACCTACATATTTAGTTTAGTTATAATTTAAAAATCACCAGTGATTTTTAGTACCCTCCACTTTCTGTACACTTTTATCATTGCAGTCACATAATGTTCCGGTGTACTTTTTGTTTAATTGTAAAGAAGCCCTCTTTTTATTGAACATTTCCAATCGAACTGTTATCATTATGATTCACTCTATGCTCTATAAATAATGATTTTATTACTTAAATAACTCCTTCAAGAAAAAAATCCTCACCTTGATAATTGATTATTTTTTTAATTTCTTTATTTGAGCACTTAATTGTAAATATAAAAATTGTCTATATAAAAACTGTCCACCATATATTCCGTCACTATTCGAAAATTATCCGAAAAAGCTTTTTCATAGTTTTGAGCCCATTTAGATAAAATTAAAAGTTATAACCAAGAAAATTTACCGCTGAACTGAAGAGCACGAAGAAAAACAATAACAAAATCCAAAATGGCTGCGCCCGATACGCATGAGCCAGGCAATCAGTCATGCCAACATATGATATGAAACTTCCCTTTCTACGATCTGAAACGTGATTGGTGAATGTTATGTACGTCACAACTCAACTATTTTACAACTTACGTCACAACTTAACTATTTGCGAATTTATATTTTTTGGAACATGCCTATTTACCAAATTAACAAAATACAATAACAAAAACTTATTATTTTTAGCATAAATATTGTGGACAGTGGACACCCTATAACAAATTAGAAGTACAAATGTACCATTTACGTTACGTATGTCAAAATACTTGTTAAAATGTTATAGACTTTTTAACCATTTTTTGTAACATTATGTGGTACTATACCATTATAAAATGATAAAATATCCCAATAGGACACTCTTACCGCTTTCCATTGCATTACAACCGTAATTCTTAATGTTTTTTGTTAAAAATGTATAACTATGTATGCGTCACTACCCGTTGTGCGACAACTTACATGTTAAATATAACAGAAAACAAATATATTTACATATGAGCACCTGGGAATCTGCAAGGCCACTTTGTCAAGGCTGTCAGATGGAGTAAGCGGTGGTTTTTCGAACAATCGGCTCGGAGCCAACGTTAAAGTCGGATTAGTGTTGTGGTGGATTAGAGCCCCTCGACGCTTTCTTTGTTGCTGTTGTCTTTTTTTCTTTTTGTCCTCTTCTGCTGCTCTTCGGAGGTTATGCAGACGAAAAAAGTACATAGACATTCTGCGGGAGATAACATTATAAATTTAAAGTTATAATATAATAAATTTTGAGAAATCGTACTGCTACAAAAGCTCTTTTTCTCACATTAACGTGTTAACTAAGGTGTTATTATCGCATAGCAACATACAGGTCCGGTAATTTCAGATATAGGCATAGCAATTACATGCATTGGAATGAAACGCGTATAAAAATCTAAGCTTAAACAGAGATGAACAACAACTTCCCCGTTTCCACTTCCACTGACTGTCGATTGGGCAAACTCCAATAAGACAACAAATTTCGGAAATGGCGATCCATCCCAGGGTTGCCTGGTCTACCGATTTTGCCTGTAAGGTACCGATTTAAAAAAGTCTAACAATATGTTCAAATGCGTTTTTAGTCTTTTCAATAAAAGCACTCTACAATCTGACACATTTGGACTAAAAATTAAGCGACTATCGCGTCATAAATTGTATAATCTGACATTTGTAAATATTATTGTTTATTAAATTTTGTTTAGAAATTATAGGTTATCGTTCTGTCTGGTTGCAGAATTACGGAGACATTCTCAATAATTCTTATTATCCCTTATTATGTGCTATATTGCCGGCATTTCCGAAGATGATATCATCTTTAGAAAATATTTTGTCTCATCCATCTACTAAAGTTGAACCCTCATTTCTCCAAAAAAAATAAAGAAATTACAAAATCTAAGTTAAGAAACAAACTAAACACGGACAAATGTTTATGTGCTTCTTATGTGTGAAAAATATATTAATGAAAAGAGAGTTGAGTGTTAATGGATTTCCCATTGAAATGAAATTAATTCTAGATATGAGTTAACAAAATTTGTACAAAGGTAAAAAGTGACTGATACCCCTACTTATTATTTTTAATTTTTTTTTATTATATTAATATTATTTAAATTAGTAAGATTTTTTGACATTAAATAATATTATACCTACCTATTTCTAATTCTTGTTATATTTATTTTGTTTATATTTTATTTGCGTGTTCAATTCTAGTAACACATAGAAACGCTAATTTTGCTTTAAATATTATATTTTTTTGTGCAGTTTTGATTTTGTTTGATTATTTCGGATTATTTGATGAAATATCGATATTTATTATAATAAAAGAAGGTCGTGAAAATTATCTAATTATTTTATTTAATAAAGCTTTTGATTTATAAATAAAAAATCATCAAATAGGAAAGAAATAAATTTATTATCTAATAAATATGGCAACCCTGTTCTGCCACTCATTACTAAGTTTTTTTTCTTTTGTCGAAGTTCCACCGCCGCGAAGCAGACGCTTCTGGCTCCGCCCTCTCCCTCATCGTGTCATTTTTTTTAATCAGTGGAAGGGAAAACTGTCTTTGTTACACTGTAGGGTAGACTGAAGCCGTGTCATCTTTTTTCTATCGCATTGAAAATCTCTTATTGCTAATAATAATTTGCCAAACCGGTATATCCTGTGACTACCGATACTAATCTAAAATATAGTGTCTACAACTTAACGAATATAATTTTATTATAAAAATCACTGTAATAGCATCTATTTTATTGAAAATAATGTGTACGAATTATACCCGACATATTTGGTTATATGGGTGATTTTTAACCTATAGGCATAAACTTGGGAAATTATTGCTAATGAAAAATAATGACTAATAATGAAAAAAAAAAAATAGTAAAATATTTTTAGATTCTGAAATAAGATTTAGATTCTGAATAATGATTGGTAAGCACATTATACCACTTTCAAAGTTATTTCTAAGTTAGTTTTTAGTAAATTCTGTGGTTATTAGTTTGTGCATTAATGGCACCCTCTTACTTGTTATTACCACTTGTGGTGTAAGTTGTACATCAATAAATAAATAAATAACACACAATAACGCTTACATAATCTTCATAATGACCTAGTTTTACCAATATGTAATAAGTAAAATAATCTATAAAACATATAAATCAAGTAACTACTAAAATGTTAATTATTAAATTAAAAATAAAACGTAAAAATCTTAAAAAATACAATATAATAAATATATTGTTTCCCAATTTTACATTTGAGATTCATCCCATAGATCCATCACAATCTGGCAGCGCTGTCGCTTTCGCTTGTCACTCAAAGTTGATCACGTGCATTGGAAATTGATTTGCGATTACATAGGTAGTTGAAAAATTGAACAGGACAGCACACATCCCCCCCATACAGGTGCCCCCTCTACGCCTGCTTCTAACTAATGTTTTGTGACAATTATTGTTGGACATCTAGAATCGAGTAATTTTCTTTGTTTAAAAATAAATCATTCGTATTTTTGTCTTGTGCTTTTGTCACAAATGCGTCATTGCCATTAAAATTAGCATATATCAAAAAAAAAAAGCTTAAAATAAAAAAAAAATCAACTTCATAAATATATCTGTTATTGACAATTTTATCTAGTATATAAAATTCTCGTGTCACAGTTTTAGTTACGATACTCCTCCGAAACTGGTTAACTGATTTTGATGAAATTTTATACTATGTACATTCAGTAGATCTGAGAATGGGTTATTATATATTTTTTATATACCTAAGTAATACGGGTAGTCTACCACATTTTTTTTATTTTTTAGGCAAAGTTTTTTATTTTTTTATGATGTAGCATTAAAAAATAACTCTCAATTTTCACCCTTCTACTAGTGATATTAGTAATTCAATAATTTTCATCCCCGTGAATAAAAATGACTTTTGTCCGATAAAAAATATATATATGGCAAAACAACGTTTACCGGGTCAGTTTGTTTTTTTATATACAAAAGAATATTTTTGTATTTTGCTGCATGTTCATTCTTCCGGAAATAAGAGAAAACGAATCTTGTATGTTCCTAATATTTTCGTTGTGCTACATAAATAAGCAAATTATATTTTCGATAGTATATCAATTTTTGTAGGTAAAATAGTTGATGTTTTAAATAAAAAATAATACCCATAAAATTGCTTCTGGTATATACCGGGTGCGTCTCAAAAGTGGCTCACAGCTATAACTTTTTTATTTTTTCAGATAAAAAAAACGAGATTTGGTATGTTAGTACATGACATAAATTAGGATTGATTGACTATTCCATTATGTTTCATCACTTCCTGTTTCACCAGAAATTACTACATCTTTTGATTTTTAAATGGCACCCTCGGTATTTTTTTACTTAATTCGATAGAAAATGACACTCTGAATATAATGACATAATATCATATGTCAACTTTTGACATTTTCGCTTAAAAACATATTGTGTTTTAAATTGCAATCTAGTGTGTCATGCCTGTGTTAAAAACATTATTTTTTAATCAAAATATATAATAATATCAATGTCCTGGCGGGTTAAAAGATGCCCAAATCGTATTTTGAATCATATTTCAAATTCAAATATCAAAAGTTGTAGTCATTTCCGGTGATACAGAAAGTGACGAAAAACAATTGAATACGTCAATCAATCCTAATTTATGTCATATACTAACATAACAAATCTCGTTTTTTATCTGAAAAAATAAAAAAGTTATCGGGTGAGCCACTTTGTAAACGCACCCGGTTTAGGGTATAGTATACAGGATGTCCCCGGATTGTCTTTACAAGAGGAAATTTTTTTTTATTATTGACATTTTGAGAAAAATGCATTCTTCATAAAAAAATTTTAATCCCGTTTATACTTTTCCAAATTTCCATACCTTTTAGAAGTCCTAAAAAATAAAAAGAGTTTCTATAGCAATATAATTTTGATTTTATTATCATTAATTTTGATTAGCGTCATATTTTTTGCATTTTATGTAGCATTGAACTAAATAAATTTTCTGCTTTCTTAACATTTTAAAACAGCAAAAAATATGGCGTTAATTAAAATTCTATTAATAACAATCTATCAAAGAATTAAAACCAAATTTTATTACCAAGTCCTAAAAATCAAAAGACGTTTCTATGGTAATATAATTTCGTTTTCATTTTTTGATAGATTGTTGTTGATAGAATTCTAATTAACGTCATATTTTTGCTGTTTTAAAATATTATAGAAGCACACAAATTATTCAGTTCCATGCTACGGAAAATGTGATACTTTAACAACACAAAAAAATATGACATTAATCAAAATTAATAATAACCATCTATCAAAGGATGAAATCGAAATTATATTACAACAGAAACGCTTTTTTCTTTTTAGGACTAGGAAAAAATTCAACCACATTTTCATGTTTTTTCTAATTTTCTCTAAAACAGTACGGAAATTTGGAAAAGTAAATAAAAACAGAATTAACCATTTTGGAACAAGCAAAATTTTTTTATGAAGAATGCTTTTTCTCAAAATGTCAATAATAAAAAAGTATCAATAATAAATCCTCTTGTAAAGACAATCCGGGGACATACACTGTATGTACAGAGTGGCGCCTCTCATACGCCGAGGAAGCTCCAAGGAGAACGGTAGTTTATATCGACATGAAATTTTGGCAGCATATGTAAGTTAACTGAAAGCATTTTATAAAAATATATAGAATTATACAGGGTGTCCCCAAAAAAAGTTACACATCAAAGTTGTGTTTTTCTAATGGAACACCCTATATATTAATTGATTTTCGGATTCTAGAAAAAAAATAAAGGTTAAAACTCACCTTTATTTTTTTCTTTAAAGAAGCATATACCTAAAATCTAAGAATTCTGACATATTTCACATTTTGTGAAAATGAAGAGTAAATTTTAAATTTCGATAACAGCTACCTAAATTTTAGTTGACCTTGTATAGCCTGATATTTAATTACAGTAACCATTGAATGTTAAACCAAATTGAAATTTGACCCGAAAAGTTATACAGGGTAAGACAAAATTAATATGGAACATTAGTCACTTTGAAAAACAAGTTACTCCTTTATTTTTAATAGGAATTTATATATCTTCAAAATATTATTAAGGTTGCCTACTTGCGATTTTCCAAGATATTTTAATTTTTACGATTTTGCATCAGTAAATCTTTAATATTTGAAAAAATCTAGGTGGCTGTGTGATATACCTTTTGTTAATTTAACAAAAATTTTAGATTGAAGTGTAAAATACTCAAGGGTAATAAAAAGATACACGTTTAAAACATATTTTAATTATTACAGACTAGATATAAACCTATAATTATGCGACAAAAATTAGCTGATAAAATAAAATACTCAAAATGCTTTCTTTCCTGTTAACTGCATAAAATGATTGTCTTTTCAAAAGAATCTTTTCATTTTAAAAGGCATATGTGGAGTTCTATCTCGAAAAGCACCTACAGTAATTTCTCTCATGTTATCGAAACTATATAGTTGGTCGAGTTTTATAAACACTGTTTTTAACATATCCCCTTAAAATCAGACTAGATAAAATCAGGAGTTTTTAAGTGTTCTATTAATTGGTACTAAACTAATAGAATCATATCAATTCTCTCTGATGTAGGATATGTTTGCATTTTCTGCAAATTTCTGAGAATTTTTTTTGTTTTAACTGACATAAAATGATAACTAGTTGTTAAAGTTGGACTAATTAGAGCTATGTTGAAGTAACGTCAGACATATCACAGTCACCTAGATTTTATCAAATAATAAAGTTCTACTCAGATCAAATCATGTAAATGAAAATATCTAGGAAAATCTTTGTTTGAGGGGTAGGCAACCTTAATAGTATTTTGAAGAGACATGAATTCTCCATTGAATATCGGAATAATATACTGGGTGTTTTTTTATACCATTTAAAATAAGAGAGTAACATGCTTTTAAAGGTGATAAATGTTATTTAATTCATTTAATTTAACTACATATTAGGCTATACTGGGTAAATTCCAATTTAGGTAACTTTTATTGTCATTTATAAATTGTTCTTTTATTTCTAGAAAATGTTAAATATGTCAGTATGTCAACTCTTATAAAACTCACCTTTATTTTTCTCCCAGAATCTGAAAATCAATTAATATATAGGGTGTTCCATTACAAAAAACACAACTTTGATATGTAACTTTTTTTGGAAACACCCAGTAGAATTTTTAAAAAGTGCTCTGAATTAACCTATATATGCTCACAAAATTTCATTTCAATACAAACTGTCGTTCTCCTTGGAGCCTCCGCGGCGTATGAGAGGCGCCACCCTGTATACCTTCATACGTCGAAAAATTACGTTTTTTAAAACAAGACACGTGAACGAAAAACAAAAATCACATGTCTATACGCAATTGAAGTGTTCTAAAATGGAAAATTATATTTTTATTGGTTCAAAATACATAAAATACCGTATTATTCCATTTCACTCACAAGTTATTGGTATATAATAACAACAAAATTTATATTATTTTAGTTGTAGACACTATAAACCTGTCTTATTTTTATTGACAAGAATATGGACAATACAAATATACGATATTTTAATTCAGACATAAAAAATATTCTACACAACAAATATTTAATATACATATTATACTATCAAAAGTAAAACTTTGTTTATTCATTTAGCATTGTGAAAATATAATTGGAGCATGCAGTTAAATAAAGATAACTTATATTTCTATGTTATGAGAAAAAGCACATGCCTATTATAAAATGTTGTAAAGTTACCGAAAAATTTAATGGTAAAATATTACTGAATTACAGTACATATGCAGAGATATTCTACAGGGTTGTTCACCACATACGACACGGAATATTGTAGTTAAACGATTAGATTTTTACAAAGTTTTGGGTTCGCTGAAAGACTATTACAGCTACAATTTAAAAATATTTTTACAAGATACAGAGTGTCCCAAATAAGTAAAAAAATATTATAGTTGCATTTTTTAAACGGAACACCCTGTATATTATTTTATTTTTGGATTCTACGATTGAAATAAAGGTAAATTTGATCAAGGTTTATAAGACTTAAACCTTACTGTTTTGAAATATTTTCAATTTTATGAAATTGCATTAAAAAAATTTAGGCTTCCTTTCTCCAAGGATATCAAAGTTTTTAATACTAAATATTTACTGAAGTTTATTTATTCATCAGATATTGTGTTGCTTCATAAAAAATTTACTCCCTCATACAGAGTGTCCAAAAATTTATATTAAATAATTACTAGGTTTAAACGGCAATAACTTGCTTAATTTAAACGGAACACCCAATATTTTTTACAGGAATCAGATGCACAATGTAAATGTCTATCAAATTGTATTATACCATTTTTTACCCATCTCTTCAAGTTTTCATAGAAAATGCATTTTCTTATTATTTAGACCTTATTTATCACTATACCCATGGAATATTAACATTTTAGCTTATTTTTAAAGTTGTAACAAATTTTAAAAGGGTACAGATACTAATATTGTCGATATAGTTCGCTCATTTAATTAAAAAATAAAAAAAACTGTTTAAATATTTTTTGTTAAAGAGGACCAATTAATATGATCCCAGTATTCAAACTACATTAATTGACTGTTTACGTTAATTAATAATAATTGCTCCAAATACTAAAAAACTGAATTTTGTGTGTGTATTAGACGGTGTGGTAAAGGTCCCAATTTTATTTAATTTTTTGACGAATGCTTATTTATAAAAACAGAGACGTTTATTTTCATAACTTATTATTATATTGATTTCTGAGCCAAATCCACATTTATGTAGAATACTTTATTTATTAAAACAATTTAAAAGTATATAATTAACTAATTTTTGATCGGAAATAATGGTTAGTTACAACCTAATTGGTATACTCTTTTACAAAGATTTAAATAGTTTTTTTTGTATGCCAATGGGCTCCAATAGTTACCACCTGCTTGCAATATTTACCATTTTGTACATACCTATATGGTGCTATAAAAAAATCTGAAATGTCAATATTCCATGGGTATAGTTATAAATAAGGTCTAATTATAAGAAAATGCATTTTCTAGAAAAACTTGAAGAGATGGGTAAAAAATGACATAATACAATTTGATAGACAATTACATTGTGCATCTGATTCACGTAAAATATATAGGGTGTTCCATTTAAATTAAACAAGTTATTGCCGTTTATAGCTAGTAATTACTTAATATAAATTTTTGGACACTCTGTATAAGATAGTAAAATGTTTATTATTGCAACACAATATCTGATCAATAAATAATCTTCAGTAAATATTTAGTATTAAAAACTCTGATACCCTTGGAGAAATGAAGCCTTAAAATTTTTACTGCAATTTCATAAAATTGAAAATATTTCAAAAACGGTAAGGTTTAAGTATGATAAAACTTAATCAAATTTACCTTTATTTCAATCGTAGAATCCAAAAATAGTATAATATACAGGGTGTTCTATTTAAAAAATACAACTATAATATTTTTTACTTATTTGGGACACCCTGTATCTTGTAAAAATATTTTTAAATTGTAGCCCTAATAGTCCTTCAATGAACCAAAATCTTACAATTTGTAAAAATTTAATCGTTTAGATACAATACTCCCTGTCGTATGTGGTGAACAACCCTGTATTCACGAAGTAATAAAATACCTCTTGGTATATAGAAAATCTCCAAATTCAACAAACTGTATAATATTCTAGTTGTAAACACTATATTTGCCTGTCACAATTTTATTGACTAGATTAGGGAAAATACAAAGATAGAAAATTTTACCGACCAGATATTTTACACATAAAAATTTAATTTAACCGTATCTCTAATTTCTATCTGGTTCACAAAGTTATAAAAACAATTCTGGTGTAGGAAATAACCAATATACACAAATTGTTTAATATTTTAGTTGTAGACTTTATATGGGGATACATGTCGCAATTTTATTGACCTGAATAGGAGAAATACAAACATACAAAATTTTAATATCAGAGAACAAATAATAAATTTATACTATCAAAAGTGTAATCTCATTTGGCACTATGAAAATAATTAGATACATGCACGACATGTTTGTTCCTATTTCTGGAACAATTAAGCATGCAATAAAGTATAAAAAATATATATACCTATGTTATGAGAAAAAGCACATATCTATTACGCGATCGAAATGTTCTGTAGGTTACGAAAAATTTAACGATACATTATTTTTTAACGAATTTTCGTTGGCTGTTCGCGTACACCGGCACGAATATCAGTCTATTCTCTGTCTGAAATGTGCAGATAATATAATCTTTCAAAGCTCAAGAGTCCTGCGCGCACCGGACTTCTCCCACCGAATAGCGGCTGTCAAGGGAAAACAACGTGCTTGAGTTCATTCGAGGCGTGAAACTCAAATATCAACTGGGTATGAAGCTATTTCCGGTTGCTGAAGACACAGTTTTAATTAAACGAACCAAATGCGGAATAAAATATTTTCCAACTAAATAATTTAGAAAGCAATATTGAAAGAATAATGACAAATAAACATTTTGAAAATTTTAAATATTATTAAAACGAAAAATACCTTTCAGAAAAACTATTTGAAAAGATAAAATCGAAAAATATACCAAAAAATTGGCAGACTCTCCCAAAAAATCCAAAATTATGAAAATTGCATAATAACAAATCTTAATTGGATTAAAAATCTTACCGACACGGTTATTCCAGAACACTTTTCTAGAATTTTATGTTTATGACCCAATTATGCTAATGAGATTACTAACAAAAAACAGCTACCGATTAATGATATCATTTGTAATGTTGAGACCGGCTTAAAACACTTAACAAACAAAGAAAAAGACGAACTTCGGGGTAAAACTTGTAATATTCTTACTAATTCCAATCATAAAAATCAATTATTGAGTGACCAAAAAACATATAAATTAATTAAGCGTGATCCAACCAACATATTATGGTGGTCAGAATTAAAATGGATCAGGCCCAATTTCTTACTATTTTAAGATAATCGTTTTTAAAACGTTCATCATTTTTTTTCCCAGTAGAGAAAAAGAAAGAAATACTATTAATAGACAATTTGAAGTGAATAAATCCCTTAATGACAAAAAAGAATGTACCGATGCGATGAACCACTTTATATCTAGAATTTAAAATATTCTCAGAGATATAATGGTTTAAGTCCAAATATACTTTTTAACATTCTTAAAAGTGACCACAGTTGTATTTTGAGTTATTTTAGTTTGCAATTATAGCATTGAAAATATAATAAAGCATTGTGTCAAGTTTTCTTCTTTAGATTGTTTTATTTTAATTAAGAAACGTTAAAAAATTTAACTCCCATTTTCTCCATAATTGTCTTCTGGGACTTGATCCAGTTCACTTCTGAACCCCTCATATGTCAGAAATAAAACAACCAATTGGTCGAACGAAGGGAACATAAAGAATATGGGTGGTGACAATTTCAATGCTCATTGCAACATTGGCAATTTTTGCAACATTGGCAATTTCAATGCAACATTGGCAATTTCAATGCAACATTGGCATCTCAGAAACTTACGAATTCGGTTAAATGGGACAAAAGTTGCGTAATTAGAAGTTTAACAAACATCTATAAAGAAAACTCCGGTATCTTGATTAGTTTCGGATTTATGTCAAAAAAATGAAAATAATATGTTTATTTTAAATTGGCAATATCTTCAGAACTATTGCATCTATTGCAACATAAGTTGGCAAATTTATATTTTTGACCTCTGCCAATTAAAAGCCGTTTTCAGAAAATTTCTAAGCCTTCTAAATTTTGCACAACAGTCAAGTTTTTGTTTTCTTATGGCCGCCATTTTTAATTTTTATACTAGTAGATAGAGCGCAAAAAAATCTATACGGTGGTATTTAATTTTTATTCATTATTATGTAAATTCGCTAAAAAATAGATTTTTTAAAATTTATTTATAAATTATAATATATTATAATTATTTAATAGTTTCATGCATAGAATCACCATATAATTTATTATCTAAGTATTTTAAAAACATTTTAAACAATATAACGGGTAAAAACAAATATTACATTAAAGACTCTTTTGATTTTAAAGAAAAAATAAAAAAACCTTAAAATTACAAATAATCACGTTCTAATATTTTTTGACGTAGTCTCCCTGTATACCAATATACCGATTTCTCTCGCTATAAAAATTATTAAAAATAAGTGGAATTATATTAAAAATTTACAGATATACCACTAGAAGAGAGCAAATAGAGGGGTGTGCCATGGGTTCTTCAATTTCAAGCGTTGTAGCACAAAGATTATGGAGGATCTCAAAGAAACAATTTTATCAAAATGTGACAATGAAATTCTATTTTTTTATAGATATGTAGACGATTGCGTAACAGCTGTACCAGAAGATCAAGTAAACAACATATTAAATAAATAAAAATACCATAAAAAAATGCCCTTTACTTCAGAAATTAGAACAAAACAATCAGCTAAATTTTTTTGATTTAACCAAAATTGCTTCAGAACCGAATGGTACTGTAAGAAAACGGGGTCGTCAAAATATTTAAATTTTATTTTTTTTAATTCACCACCCCCTTAATTAGAGGAAATCGGTAATCATAGGACTTGCAGACCGGTCAATTCATTATCAGATCCGGAATACAGGGAGAATGCAATAGAAAAGCCAAAAGATCACTTCAAACAAATAATTACCCTTTGAAAGTGGTATATAGAATTTTCAAAAAAAGAGTTTACAGGTTTCAACTCGAAGTCTCAAAATATTTATTCTAGAAATAATACCGACAATAAAATCAAAAGCTACATTGCCCTACCCTTTATTAGTGGTCTATCACAACCGCTGCAAAAATTATACAATACATATAACATTGAAGTATGTCATAAAAGTTACAATCTAACGTCATAACATTCTTCTAAACTAATAAAAAAAAGCAAAGTCGGATATGAGATTCCCTGTTAAAATTGCAATGGTGTATACAGGGTGTTTCAGAAAATATGTACCATCTCTCGTGGGGAGATTCCTCACATAAAAATAAGACTTATTTTTCATATCAACGTCGGTACGATTCTGCTACATATTAGGCTATACTGGGTAGCGAAGTCTTAATATTTTTTTGGTTTAATTTCATTTTCTTCCAAGTACTTTTAGTGTTTCGAATGGAATTTTGATGGTAAAAGTTACTATAAATGCGACATATTTTAAAGCTAAAAAAGTGTCGACATATTCACCAGAGACGTGCATATGGGTTATCACTGGAATATTTTTCTAAAAAAAGCATGTACACCACTGACTTTTTTCTCTTGTTAGCAAAATAGTGTAAGCAATTTAATGCCGATTAAAAATTGTCTCTTGATATTTTGTCGGTTGATATTTTGTTGTTGATTTCGGCCTCCTTGATGAGATAAGCGCAATTTTATTAATTTGCCTTGATCCAAGTTAATATAGCAACCTTTAAAAAATTTTAATATCATTAACTTGCGAAAGTTTTAAATAAGTACTCATTGATTCCCCATCAAAAAATATGAAAAAAAGTTCCTGTAAACATGGGTATGGAAATGCATAGTTTTAGAGTTATAGGGTGTTAAAACTTTTTAAAATTAGGTTTTTTGTAATTATCTTAAATACCATTATTTTTTTATTTGAAACTGCTGTATGTTGGACTAATAGTAATAATATTTAATAATAAATTAGGTGAAATATATAATTTATTAATTTTATTTTTAGTTTAATTTTATTGATTGTGATTAGTAAAATTGCCATCTCATCAAAAAGGCCGAATTGGACAAAATATCAAGAGATAATATTTAATTGGCATTAAACGGCCTACACAATTTTGATATCAAAAGTCAGTGGCGCACATGTTTTTTTTTGAAAAATATTCCAGTGATAACCCCATATGCACGTTCCTGATAAATTTATTGACACTTTTTTAGCATTAAAATATATAACACTCATAGTAACTTTTACCCCCAAAATTTTATTCGAGTCACTAAAAGTACTTGGAAGAAAATTATAATAAAACTAAAGATTATTAAGACTTTAACACCCTGTAGCTACGAAACAAAGCAGAATCAGACCTATGTTAATATGAAAAATAAATCTTATTTTTAAGTGGGGAATCTCCCCACGAGAGATGGCACATGTCTTTTGAAACACCCTGAATATTGGGCAGACTAGCTAATATGTAGAAAAACGTATACAAGAATATAAATACGATAAAAAAAATGCAACAGCACCCACTAAACATGAATTGTCATCTCGGCATACTTTTAATTTTGAAAGAGTGAAAATTATTAAGTCTGAGTCCAATACTAAAAAAAGGGAACTGTTACATGGCATAAAAGAACACCAACGCGGTAAATGATAATCAAGAAACGAATAACATTAGTAAAATATATCAGACAATCTTCGAACCGTTTGGTTTAAGGGTACTATCTCTGTAATATTGAGTTAGTGCAGTCAGATGTAATATTAAATTATATTCAATTGTACAGAATTACTTATCTTGGCTAACTATTGCTAAATCAACTGCGTAATTGAAGTTTCTAATGTGTTGACTTAGCGGCTTGTCATTTGTATTGTATATTGAGTCTGGGGTATGGGGCTAAAACACTCTACTGTGGTAAGCCATTCCTTTGAATCCTCCAACGGTTCCGGTCATCACCCAACTCGACAAAAAAAGTGTGCTAGAAAGCAGAGTGCATCAGCAGGATGACTTTTACAAGTTGATAGTCTTTCGTCATTTGATAAATCTTATATATCAGACAGCTGAATCCGCGGCTGAATCATGAACAGCTGCTGGATAGCAGGCTGCCTGAAGAAAAAATAAACACACAATAGCTCATGGACACTGTACTAAACTGGGCAAAAGAAATGGGAGGCCCACAGCGGCGTAACAAAGATAATAAACTTACTGATGAGACGAAAGCACTTCTCAAGAAAAGAAGAGAAATGAAAACCGAGAGCAACAGACAGAATACAATACACAGAATTATGTAAAACAATAAGAAAGAAGATTGCAGAAGACATCAAAAGCTACAATGAAAAATTTGTACAAACTGTAATCGAAAACAGAAAAAGCATAAGAACGCTAAGAAATCCTTCATGATCGGAAAGAAGTAGCTAATCGCATTAACATACAACAACATCATAATAACAGACAAAAACGAAATAATAAGCCTGGTAAGAAGGTTCTACAGCGATCTATATAAAGTCCCAGAGAACATACAGGAAGAAGAAAGACTGCCACTAACACACAATGACGTCCCAGAAGTTCTCGTGGGAGAAGTAGAATAGGCGCTTCAAGATATGAAAAATAGAAAAGCAGTTGTAAGCGACGGAATAACAGCTGAAATACTTAAATACGCTAGTGGAGAACTTGGAAAACCCTAGCAAATATGTAGACTAGCTGTCTAAGTAGAATACATATACCACAACACTGGAATAGCACCAACATAATTCTAATTCATAAGAAAGGCAGCAAAGAACATCAGAAACTATAGACCAATAAGCCTACTACCAGTAACATACAAGATATTTATTATATAAACAACAGAATACAAAACACGCTAGACGCTGCACAACCACAAGAACAAGAAGGCTTTAGAAGCGGCTTCAGCACGATATGATATACCCCAATGTATGTATGTGATATATCATATTATATGATAAACTATCAGCCGAACAAAAGAATGCTAACTTCCACTAGCCATAGCTTTTATAGACTTTGAGAAGGCTTTCGACTCGGTATATTCTAAGGCAATGATAGAAGCCCTAGCGAAACAAGGAAGAAACTCGCGCTAATATATACAAGCAGGAGTAATGATATATAAAATAACCCCAGAGTTAACAGAGAGACCAACAGAGATAACCCGGAGAACCCAGAGTCAACAGGGAGACGCGACATCTCCAAAGCTGTTTACACCAATATTAGAAGAAATCTTCCGTCAACTGGACTGGACCAATAAAGGATTAAAAATAGATGGAGAATATCGCTGATGACATAGTCCTAATTGCCAATAGTCCTGAAGAACTACAAGCACAAATTAATGAACTAAATGCAGCCAGCAATAAAGTGGGTCTCAAAATGAATCTAGCAAATACTAAAGTAATGTACAACGAACTAGTGGAAAGAAAGGATATTCTAATAAATAACACAACACTGGAAATAGTAGAAGAATATATAAATATTTGAGACAACTAATATACACAGTTCGGGACCTCTACTACCCAGAAGAATTAAGTTAGCATAGAGTACCTATGGAAGAAACTTAATCATATTCAAATCCAGAATGCCACCTTATCTAAATAAGAAAACATTCGACCAATGTGTACTACCAGTGATGACCTATGCATGCGAAATTTGGGCACTTAAAACGGACATCATAAGCAAACGCCAGGTCGCACAACGCTCAATGTAACGAAATATGCTGGGAGTGACCAGGAGAGACCGTAAAAGAATAGAGTGGATTCGACAAAAGACCTAGGTAATAAATGTCATCCACAGAGTCAAATCAATCAAATGGCAATGGGCATGACACTCTCTTCTCTCAAACACTTTATAGAGTGTGCTTACTACGATCTCTGTATTCTTTATTTGGATTTGTATGTCTTGTATTTCTTATCACTTAACATAACTTCCTAGAGGACATCCATTCTTCAATTGATCGATGAATCGCTATGTCAACTAAGCATGTATTTCCGATAAAAATTTTAGTTGAAAATTATTAATTCGTTTTAACTTTTAATAAATTACGACTTTATTTTTATTTCAAAAATATTTGAAATAAAATTTGTTTATATGTTCTAAAAAATATTTGAAATAAAATTTGATTATATGATTATATGTTATAGTATATAATTGTTCTGCCGAAAATATTAATTAGATTTCTGTTATTAAAACTTGAATTGATAAAATGTGAGAACTTAAAATGTTTATGTATTTGTGACAGCACATAACTAAGGAAGCTTAAATGTTCTCTATTCTCAAATCAATACAGTTACCGTATGTATTCTAAAAATAAGCCGTGTTAGTAATTTATGACACGCTCAATGTTCTATGTGAAAAAGGAAAAATCAATTCTAGCATTTCGTTTAATGTCGATAAAAACCGCTAAAACTGTTATAGGTATGTAAAATGCACACATAGGTATATTTCGAAAAAAATATAACAATTAAAATGATAATAAATACATAATAATTGTATATTTTTTATAAAACATTTTTTAGCCAATAATGCGAAAAACGAGGCCAAAAACTTTATAAATGCTTAAAATTAGATTATTCCTAACATCACTTACAGTTATATTTTTTCTGATATAATTATAACTACAGTTGTACCTTATCGAAAAAAAAATACGATGTACTTAAACAGCGGTTAAACGGTAGCCTACTAAAATGCCGTTAATAGATATTGTGACGTCGTTCATGTCGGCGGAAAGTAATGCCCTTGTTTATATATTAATAGTTAGTCAATGTGCCTGTATAAGTCGATGCTGCCAACTGGTGGCAGAAATTAAAACGTAAAAAGGGGGCGGAGACTATTGAATTTGGCAAAGAAGTAGGGACTAGGAATTCTTCGAATTTAATTCTCGGTAAAGAATAAAATATCTTTTCTGATTCGAATCAATTTATACCTCAAAGCGTTATTTACATTTTTTATTTTTGGACATGGATTTATATTTATTTTGATTTTCATGGCCACTTGTTGGATACTAAAGTATTATATTAGGTATATAAATATTTTATTTTTAGATGGATAATTAAAGAATATAATATGAAACTATACCTACCTACGTCTGTAACTTTGTAAAAAGTGTGGCGGATTTAACATACTTAATGTTTTTTTTTAAATGTAACATCCTATTTTATTTTAGATTCTGCGTAAAATTCTATTACTTTTTTTACGTATATTTCTTGTATAATGGTGTAATTAAATCACTTGAACGACGAGTGTTGTTTTTAAAAAATTTTTATTTAGTAAAATACAACGTGCACTTGGCAGAGACACATAGCAAAAGGCAGTGCTCTTACGAGACCTGACAGTTTTATATAAATGAAAGCGTTTATTAAGCGTTCTCCGTATTTCTGGACTTAAGCAGCTGTTTTCTTGCATATAACTCCTCCCTCCTTAAGACGAGAAAATCAGGGAGTGATTTTCGGGAATGGGCTTCAATTCTTCGATCTTGGCTTCTTTCTTCTTTTGACAAAATGAATTCAGCTTCTTGATCGATCTTGATTTCTTCATTAGGAAGTAGATGATAATACAACTGATGAATATAATGATAATAATATCGATTATATTCGAAGTATTGATTGGTTCTTCATTATCTTCGATTGGCGATAATTGATTGACCATATCTTTTAATTTATAGATGTCTTCGAAGTTTATTTTGGTTAAATTTGGCGTGCTGTACATCTTCAAGCTCGGTATATTTTCGAATGAAACCTCTGGTAGTATTAAAGGTTTCCCTCTTTGAATTCGGATGTCGTTGAAAAACGTTTTTGAATTGACTTTGACTTTACAATTCTGGGGAATCTTGACCAATGTTGGATTGTCGATCTTCATGTATTGATCGGTTTGGCATTGCGAAAATATCGTTTCTTCTTTGATTGGTAATATTAAAATTTCTTCCTTGGTGATCTGTTCGATGATCGATTCTTCCATCTGGATCTTGATGACAGTGCAGTTGTCGAAATGTCCTGAGAGTAATTGGACTGTACAGGGGTCTTGCGAAAAGAAGTTTTCTTCACAGTAGTAGGCGTCTTCCAGAAAAGGACAGGTGTCTTCATTGAACTGGTGATGGTTGTTTTCTTGTGCCAGGTAGGGATATTTTGGGATAAAAGTTTGCTTGTTTAGGATTATTGGATAAATATGGTAAAAAGAGAGTATTTCAGATCTAATTATAGGTACGTGAACAGCAAATATTAATCTTGTATCAGAAAATACTACTTGTGTACCTAAAAATTGATAGTAAGTCAATATATTTTTAAAATTTGGAATTTCTTTTTCTTGATATATCGTTTTTAAGTAATTGATATTTTCTTCGAGTTCATTGCTCGCTATTACGGCATTATGCAACGTATTTAATCTAGCAAACGTAATACCGTCCTCTATATTATCAAGGAACGTGATTAAGTTCTGGCAGTTTAAGTTAATGTGTGATATAATACCTTGAAGACTGATGTAATCTTGCAGTTCTGTTATTCTCTTATCAACTGTTTCTTTAAAAACGCGTAACCCTTGCTCTAGCTTTTGCTGGTTTGAATTTAAAGTGAAAATTGTTTCGTTATAATTTTTAATTATATTTTTCGACAACGATATTTGTAAATTCAATTCATTGATAGCTGATTTTTGCTTATTCTCTAATTGAATAATAGCCTTGTTATATCTATCTCCATCTTCAGAGTCTAGAGAGCCAAAAAGCCATTTATTTACTTTCCCTATAATATTAATTAATCCTCTTTTATTTCTAAAGTGCGGATTTAAATTTCTAAGTTTTTGTTGAGTTATATCGATTAGAAATTGTGTTTGGATAATAGCATTTTGAGATATTCCATGATATGAAATATGATTAGTAATATTTTCGTGAGTTATATGACTTTTTAAGTCGTTAAAATATTTTTCTATGTTAAGTAGCTGCTTAAAAATAGGTTTTAATTCTATATAATGGAGAAAAGTATGCTTGCTATATATAAGTTTAGCGTTTCCTAATTTCATAGGTAAAATAGGATTCTTAATTCTACTTAAAGATATTTCTTCTGTATTATATACAGGGAGTACTAGAAGTACTAGGATTGGGATCTTTGTCAGGAGGATCTTTGTCATTTTTTCCCTGAAATTTTAAATTTTGTTTAGTTTTAGGTTTTCTAAACAGATTTTTGTGGTAAGTCCCTTTGTCGGTTATTAGTTTTATGTCGGTTTCGTCTTTAATTTCCGTCTTTTTATAACGCGGTTGGTCTTTACTACGAGCTTTCGTTTTGACGTAGGCTGTACCGGTGTTATATTTCTGAGGCTCTGACCTTTTATCGTTTCGCTTAGTTATTATTTTTTCTTTTGTTTCCGCGTTTACTCTTTGTATATTATGATATAATTCTTTAACATTTTCTTTGTGTTTACTAACGTAATTTGACACAATTAATTGATCGTTTAGATCGAATGGATCAATACTATCGATATGACCTTTTATTATCTCAAATGGAGTGTGTTTAGTTACACTATGAATAGAATTGTTGTAACCTAAAATCGCTCTTTTTATTAACTGGTCTGGGGTAAATTGGGTGTTTGATTCCTTCAGACAACGGTAATGTTCGATTAGCGTGGAGTGGAATCGCTCTACTGGTGAATTTGAGTTACTGTTTTTGCTTGTGGTGTAATGTAGTTCGATTTTATGAATCTTACAAAAATCTTCCACTTCTTTGTTTTTAAACTCAGTACCGCAATCAGTTGTTATTTTATTAGGTATACCGTGATGAGTAATAAAGCTAAAAATGTTTTCTAGGACAGCTGGTCCTGTAAGATATTTTAAGGGGTACGCTTGACCGTATCGAGAAAATGTATCAATTATAGTTAGGTAATTTTCGTTAGATATTTTAAAGGTGTCGATATGTATGTGTTCGAATGGTTTAGATGTGGTTGGGGTCAGGTTGAATTTTATAACAGGTGGATTCCTATCATATTTATTTTTCTGACAGACTTCGCAATTATTAATGTAATGTTCGATATGTTCTGACATTTTCGGCCAGTAATATTTAGATGTTAGAGATTGCTTCATTTCGTTAATTCCGCGGTGGCATGTTTTGGTGGTATGATAGAGATTTAATTTTTCTTTTTGGTCGTTTAAAGTTTCTACGTCAGTGAGAAATTTGGAACATTGTATAAATTTGTAAGAAGAATTTTTAAATAGTTCTTGGAGAGTAATTGTGAAATTACGTGCTAAAATTGGATCTCTAAAATATAGCGCATATGTTTGTTTTATGTCTATAAATTCTTTTAACAATTTTATGATGTTTTCTTTTGAATTTCTTTTTGAAATCGTAACGTATACTCGCGTGTTGTCAAATACTTTTTCGAATTTACATTGAAGATTTTCGATATCGCCACTTGTCATAATTATTTGATGTTTATAGGTATTTAACGATCGTTCGGATATTGGTATTCCAAATATCGGATCTTCTTCCGCTGTGTGGACAGTTTCTAGATCTTCTGAATCTTTTTGTTTTGGTTTATCTGCTGGTCGTATTAAAATATTTGATATTATATTAATTTTGGGTTTAGGTTTTAGAAAGTCTTCTATCTCTAGTTCACTTATGTCTGGTAGATTTTCTTCGTGTCTTATCAGTTCTTCGATAGTTTCGTCTATATCGCCTGGATTGTTGCATATCGATGAGGTTTCTAAAGCATTCAGATCCTTAATATACGCGTTGTTTTTATTGGGATAGTTTGGCTGGTTTTGGGTTAATCTAGTCAGCCGGGATTTAAAATTTTCGACAGTATATGTTTCGTAAAGATTTGCTTGAAACGAGTTCACTGGTATGGGTTCATTTAAAGTGACACAAATTGTTTTATTCGTTAAATTTTGGATCTCGATTGGGGCAAATCCCTCTTTAGCATATGATAAAATTTGGGGTATATATAAATCATTTATCGTGCCTGAAATTGTTATTATATCGCCGTTAAATACGCTTACCGGAATCTTTTTTATAATTTTTTCGTGTGAGTTTACAGAAAATGAAAAACTTGTCTCTTTAGGTTCCCTATATTTAAATGGAATTTCGATGTTTTGTCCAATTAATTTTTTATTTTTTAAATCGATGTTTAAATTCATTTTTATCAGATCTGACAGTCCTAAAACACCGTCATAATAGTCATGAAAATCAAAAAGAATGAATTTAATTTCGTGATTATTTTTAAAATCTGAAAAATTTATATCGGCTTGATATTGAGCTGCTTGGCTACCTACAGCTGTTTTTATGATGTTAGTTGTCTGATATATACAATCTGGAAAAAATTCTTCAGCTATACACGGTCTTAAAATTGATCGAGAGCTTCCAGTATCTATTAACAGTTTTAATTTAGGGTTTTTAATTTCTACGTAAGGTAATGCGTTATTTCTCGCAATATTAGTATTAATTTCTATCATGTCGTTGTCTTTTGGAGGCTCGGCTCCGTAAAATTTTCCTTTGGTAGAGAAGAGTCATTATTTGTTTGATTTTCCTCGAAATTTTCGGTTTCGAAATATTCGTTATTTTGATCGTATTGATTTTCATCAGAATAATATTGATTATAGTCTTGAGAACAATATTGATTATAATCAGAATCGTTATAATTATCGTAATTGTTTTCGTCAGAATATACCTCTTGGAACATAAAATTTTGGTTTGGATTTTGTTGGTAATTTGGCCTAAAATTTTGTATGTGAGAATTTCTTTTACTATACATCGTAGAAGGAACGTGTGATGTAGTCGACATTGGTTCAGGTTTAGTCTGTTCGTGTGGAGGTATGGGTCTAGGTTTAAAGACATTACGAGGGGGTCCGAAAACTTCTCTGTTAGTGGGAAATCTTTGGGGTACTTGTCGAGATGGGGGTAAATCAATAGGTTGACTTGGAAAAACTGGTTTCGATTGAAAATTAGGGTTTTGTTGATAATTTGGGTTATATTGTCTGTTATAATTTTGTTGATAATTTGGATTTCTGTTATAATTATTAAAATTTGGTTGATTTTGAAAATTATTTTGAGGATTATTTTGAAAATTTCTAAAATTTTGATTCGGTCTTTGCATTGATTGATTATTTGGTTTTTGATTTAAATTTGTATTTTGCATACTACCGTATAATCTTTCGAAATTTTCAAACTCATCAACAAAAGCTATCGCATCTTCTAGTGACTCTGGTTTTTTAATATACATGTTGTTTCGTAATTGACCACTACACCCTGCTATAAAAGTATTTAAAGCGGTTTTATCGTAGTGACTAATTTGACAAATCTTTTGCTCTGCTGAAAGGTTGGTGTCATTGCTCACCCTTTGAATTACACTACTTTTTGTAAGTTGAATTCTATTGCCAAAACTTGTCAAATGTTCACCCTTAAATGGTCTCATCCTGGTTAGTTCTTGTATAAGACAGTCTAAATCTCTTTTATCCGAAAAACACTGAATAAGAGCAGCTTTTACGGCCTCCCAACTACTAAGTTCGGTTCTGTTGCCGACCATTAGTTCTGCCTTACCGACTAACTTAGAATGGATACATTCAAAAATGTGTTGTTTAAATTCATCGTCTTCAATGTTGTTATATCTTATCATTAAATTTTCACATTTAAAAATGAATTTATTTAACGTATTACTATTGCCATCATACGTCTTAATATTGTCTAGCTTAGATTTAAAAATGTCCCAATTTATTTTGGGTTGTTGGTTACTGGAACCTTGCATTTTTGTATTTAAATTATTTTCTCTTAAACTTAAATTATTAATTTGTTCAACAATCGTTTCTAGATTGTTCTTGTTCATATTTTTTATTTTATTTATTTCGTTTTATTTTATTGATTGATTTTTCTTTGTCTTAAAATTAATGCTTTCAATAAGCTGCGACCTATAATTATCTCTAGACTGACTCCTTATACAGAGGGTTCAGGAGGCGAAAAGGAAATGGCACCTACCTGATGATAAGCTTCTTCCCTTTCCGGACTTCTGCTATCTGTTCACCTTGTGGTGGTTCGTCTATTTCTGCTGGGGTTGATCCTCTTACTCTCACAGGTTTCACTGCACTGCCTCGAATGTAGCTCGCTCAGCACAGTTCTGCTTGGTAGTGATCGCCACAGAAAGTTCACAGTAATTTTGTTCGTAAAAATCACGTTTTAGGGGTTGAAAACCGCGAATTTCACAGATCTACCGCACGATGCGAGACTCGAAACTGGGAAACAACGTGATCCTACCGACTGCGCCAATTAAATCACTTGAACGACGAGTGTTGTTTTTAAAAAAATTTTATTTAGTAAAATACAACGGTGCACTTGGCAGAGACACATAGCAAAAGGCAGTGCTCTTACGAGACCTTACAGTTTTATATAAATGAAAGCGTTTATTAAGCGTTTTCCGTATTTCTGGACTTAAGCAGCTGTTTTCTTGCATATAACTGTGTAAGCTAAAACTAGTTTTATAATATTTCAATTTGTTGATGAAGAAAAAATATTAGATATTTATATGTAGATATTTAAGGTAGTATATACAGGGTGTTCAATATATATTTTTGAAATTCGACTACGTATTTAAAATAGAAAAATATATGCAGATTCTTTCAATGACGCAGCCTATACTGAGTGTTTTTTCAAAAGCGGTTCACCTCTATAACTTTTTTATTTTTTTTTTCGTGTAATTCGTATTCCGTTAGTTTCGGTCACTTCCTGTGTCACCGGAAATGTATACGAGTACCACATTTGATTTTTAAATGGTACCCTCGGTATTTTTTATACTTTATTTGATAGAAAATGACATTCTGAATAGAATGACATCATATGTCAACTTTTGACATTTTCAATTAAAAAAATAGCATTTTAAAATTCAATCTAGTGTCATGGCTGTGTTAAAACCATTAATTTTTAATCAAGGAGCTTCGGAAAAATTGATTTGATCGTCTAATATTTTTTGTGTCTTTTCCTTTTTGGTACCTGGTAAATAGGTAATTTGGTACCACACACTTCGTATATCGAGTCAAACTGTCGTTACCTTTACGACCGGTTACATGTTTTTTTTTTATCATGGCACTCTAGATTGCAATTTAAAATACAATTTTTTAAGTAAATATGTCAAAAATTGACATTAAATTATTCTATTCACAATGCCATATTCTGTCAAATAAAGTAAAAAAATACCGATGGTACCATTTAAAAACCAAGTTGTAGTCATTTCCGGTGAAACAAGAAATAACCGAAACTAATTGAATATGTCAATCAAGCCACTTTTGAAAAACACCCGGTATATTATAATTCTTTCTGATAGATTTTACAAAATTCTTCAATTTCTATTAATAATGTCATATAACTATATAAATTACTTTAATGCTTAATAATAAATAATTTTTGTTTTGTCATGGCAAAACTTGTTATAGTGTAAATGAAGTAAAAGAAGGATAAAAATTGAAAAATTCAGAACAGATTGCAAGCTGTATAGAGTATAGATGTACATAATATACTTTCTTTTCTTTTTAGTTTTGCATTAAAAAACATGTTACATTATATCCGCCACATTTTTTGAAGCACCCATTATACTCAAAAATAATATTTGAACTGTGTCTCTTAAGATTCTCTATA
The DNA here is from genome assembly GCF_002938485.1 of Sitophilus oryzae. NCBI lineage: Eukaryota > Metazoa > Arthropoda > Insecta > Coleoptera > Curculionidae > Sitophilus > Sitophilus oryzae. The sequence goes on along the minus strand of NW_022147250.1, from coordinate 504,556 downwards.
CCCTTTTTTTTGAATTCCCAAAACAAACGAGATAATTAACTATATTTATTTCCTGATATCTCATTTTATAATATTTCGGAAGAATCATTCAGGTATCTTATTTTTATAATTATTAGAAATAAATCGGATTTAAAGGATAAGGGATATATGTAAGTGTATACCATACGATAAAAAAAACGGCGTCAGAGGTGGCTTGGAAATGAATATCGATGTCATATATTTGTACGTAAACAAATAGACGCCGTTTTTTTCGCTCATACCGTATAAGAAAACAAATTTAATAAAACAAACGCATTTATTAATATATGTATATAGATTTACATGGTATGAAAAATTCGCATTATAATCTCTGAAGGTCCTACCATGGTCTCACCAATGGTTGGTTAAAGTGGCGAAGTACGACCATAGCAGTCACACCTATAATAATTTAATAAAATATGAATACAATATACAAACTTATTTCTTTTAGATTTTTTAAAGCGAGTTATATGTGTTAAGTGGTTTTGATTATTTTAGACTAAATTTTTTAGACATATGATTATTTTAGACCAAATTGTCTGCCCACTCAAACGTCTTTCAAAATTATAATGTAGGAAATTCTTAATATGTTTTAATTGGGAATACTTTTAGAAAGTTTCATTTTCACCAAACAAAACTACGTATGTATAATAAATTGCAGTATAATTAACTATAATGTATGATATATACTGGTGGCGTCAAAACTAGATGTTGGGTTTTTCTCGATTATTTCAAAGAGAAACTCCACATTTTATGACATAAACGTAGTTTTTTCCAACTTTGTTTTGAAAAATAATTTTTAAATCTAATAATCGATATTTATACAGTAATGTCCTCTTGGAATACATAATTATTTTCAGCTGCAGCGATAAAATAAATAATATTTACTGATACGCCAAGTAAAAAAATAATTAGGAAATTATTTTAGACATCTAATTCTTAATTTTTGTCGCTGATAAATATGTAGATACATCACTTTTAACGACAAACCTACTAATAAAAATTGCGAAAAACAAATCATGTTTATTCTCAAAGAGACAATGAGAACAATTCAATAACTATTAATTTGAGATATAGATCTTAATAAAACAAAAGTTGGATAAAAGATTTGTTGATTTATGATATAAAATACAGTGTTCCATTTGAAATAGCAAAGAAAAATATAATATCTAGTTTTTTAGCATACTTTTATATAATTATATGAAGAGAACATTACCTTAAATTAGTTCCAGTAAAAAACTTCCATATTACTTATTTTTAACTTAGAAAGGGCTTTAAATATATATTTTATTATATAAACAAAAAAAATTAATCCAAAAATGGTTAAAATGAACTCTATACGATTACGATATTATAGTATTTTCTGGAAAGACAATTTTTTGACAAATTCACCAAGAAAAAATAAAAAATATAGCCTTTCTTTTGACATATACAACTCTAAAGTAAATATGTATTTAAATCTATGAATCATCCTGTATATCTATAAAAATACCTCCCTGTCAAATTTACGCTACTTTTGCATGCAAGCATACCTATTTTACAAAAATATGATTTGAGTGAAAATATCAAATAGGAAATCTGATATGAAGCTTTATCTAAACACAGGGTGGACTGTAGATAAACAATATTTTACGTTATTAATTAAGAAAAATTATAAAATACACAATATATCTGACAGTTCCAAAAAAACAAAGTAAGAAATGAAACATAATTTATCGTTTAATCTATCTATCAATCTATCAAATTTAATGTTTATTATTAAACTTATCTCAGACTCTCTATGAGGTAAAACTCTAAGATAAAAACTCTAAAAACCAAGAGTGATTTAAAACAAATTTATATGAATTTAGAAATAAATATGAACAGTATTTACTCACCTGTAATACAGATGCTTTGTTTAATTAAATATGTTTCAAAATATTATCCAGCAGGTATTTACTCACCTGTAATACAAAGATGCTTTTTGTTTAATTACAATATGTTTCAAATATATTATCCAGCAGGTACAAAATACACATTACACATTACGTAAACACAACACATAAAACTCATAAAATAATAGTTTGTAATTCAAATATTCAAAAATAGTGTTTCGTTTCTTCGTGACGGACGAAAAAATTGAGTTTTTTAATTATTTAGATATGCATTAAGCTACAACTCAAAAACACCGGCCCTCCTTTTTAAGACATAACTAAACAGGAACGAAATCAAGTCGAGAAAGATAAAACAAAACTGCTGAATTTAGAAACGAATATGACTTCTTTCCTTTTTCTTGTCACGAAGTTGAAACAAACAAAGGATAAAGCTATTTTTCGTAAAACATGCGTGAAACGATGCTAATAAAGTAGCCCAATATAGATGTGACCTCGCGCCCTTCCATTTTTGAACGATGGGCGGGTTTAACAGATTCCCCTCAAAAAGAAAATCGTAGGGGAATACAAAAATGCAGAACGGACAAGGCGCCATCTACAAGAGAGGATTTTACTAAGCCCTCATTGTATATCTATTTATACATAATCAAGGGTAATGCCTAGCGATAAGCATATTGCAAGAGCACCTGTGGCTCCGTGGCTGAGGCTATCGGTTCGAAGATATTACGAAGGTTTTTTAAGAGTTTTTTCCTCCGATTCTACGGATCTGATTTAAGTAACCAACATATTTATTAAAGTAAAGCACGTCGGCATTGCCTCTGTACTCCCAATGCATGTGTGAGCAAAAGCGGAACCTGCAGTCCTCGCCCAGTCAATAAAAGAGCTACCTAGGGCAAACACCGGCCCCCCTGTTCACAGGGTTCGCTTAGGTGGTTGAGTGCTTCGTCAGAAGAACAACATACCATCTTATCATGTTATTTTATTTATTGTATATATTGTATATAGCACCTTTTTATTGTATTTAAGGAGACATTCTCAATAAATGCTTTGAAACTTGAAAAACTATCGGTTCGGGAGCGGATGGTCCGAGGTTCAAATCTCACGCTGACCAAGATTTTTTATATTTTTTTTTGCTTATAGCGTGATCTTATTGCATTGGTTTCAATCTTTTTTGTTGGATTGGTTTAGTTATTTGGCGGGTTGGTTAGCGTGATTATTTGGAGGGTATTAATTCATTGGTTAGTTGGTTATTTGGTGGGGTTGGTTGGTTTTTACTAATTTATATTTGTTTTTTAAATTTGTTTATCAGTGTCGAGGTTAGTTGCGTTGGTTAAGTTGGTTATTTGGTGGGGTGGATAGTGTTGGTTAGTCCTTATAAAATTCCTATATTTCATAAAGCCGTCAAGTGCGTCACATCAAGGACGTCATACCTATTAACGGCATTTTAGTAAGCTACCGTTTAACGGCAGTTTAAGTACAACCAAAAAAATACAGTGTCACATAATTTACATATCAAATGATATAGCGATTTCCATTTTCAGGCCAACAGTGACGCCGATTTTTTATTCAAGAATTGCCGCACTAGCTATAGCGGATTATTGTTAGTATGCCTTACATCTATACAGGGTATCTCAGAAATAAGTGTAGATATTATTCACATATATACAGGGTGGTTCGAACTGTATTCCGGAAACTTTGCCATCATAAAAGTTCGTATAAATGTATGTCCTAAAATGCTTAGTTTCGGAGATACAGGTTGCAGAAGTTTCATTTTTATTTCGATTTTTTCCAAATAATTTCTGAAATAACGTCAATATTTGGATGAAAATTAGTATCTGGGGGTTTTTTGACATGAAAAATTTGATTTTGATGTCAATATGACTCCTACTTGTAGAGGGCACCACCTAAATATTTTTTAACTGGTTTGAAGAGTAATAAATTTTCGTCCGTACCTGTATAAAACTACTGTGTGAAAAAAAAAATACATTTCCGTGATTTTTTACGTAAAAAATGTCTCTTGCTAAAAATCGCTACGAACAACCGTTTTCGAAATATTTAGAATGGAAATAATCAATACATGTCATTAATGATACGGAGAAAATACATGTCATTAATGACAAAAAAATTAACACATTGAGTATAGATAGTTATTTGACTGAAATAATAAATTTGGAAATTTTTTATTATTTTTAAATTAATCACATTTTTTTCTACGAAAAAATGATGATAAAACAGTTTCTGTTGAACTTTTAGCTAAAAAACATTTCAAATTTATCATATCAGTTTAATAACTGTTAGTCAACATGTTTAATTTATGTCAATGATGATAGGTCTTGATAATTTCGATTCCAAATATCTCGAGAACCATTCCTTGTAGCGATTTTTACCAAGAGATCTTTTTTACGTAGAAAATGTCATAAATTTATATTTTTTTGCTCACTAATTTTATACAGGTACGGACGAAAAGTTATTACTCTTCAAACCAGTTAAAAAATATGTAGGTGGCGCCCTCTACAAGTAGGAGTCATATTGACATCAAAATCAAATTTTTCATGCCAAAAAACGTCAAGACACCAATTTTCATCCAAATATTGACGTTACTTCAGAAATTATTTGGAAAAATTCGAAATAAACATGAAACTTCTACACCCTGTATCTCAGAAACTAAGCATTTTAGGATCTACATTTATATGAACTTTTTTACTTATTTTTATCTGCAGAATATACTGCCAAAGTTTCCGGAATACAATTCGGACCACCCAGTATATACATTTAATTCTATTTCGACTTCAGAACACCCTGTTACACAAACGAGGCTCTGACGTCCGAGTATAGGCGGTATAACCTTATACAACCCTCAGATCTACCATCTTTCTGGGGAAGAGGAGTAGTAAACTGTTAGATATTAGAGATAATAAAAGGTACAACTTGGAACAATGTGATTTTTATTTAACCGAAATAATTAATTAATACATGGAGAAAATAAAATCGTGTACGTTTTGTACGTGATACTCTTTCAGACTAACACAAAAATTCCACAACAATAATATAATATTAAAAGCAACTGCTAGGTATGCATTCTTGTAGTAATTTCCCAAACCGAGAGCTGATTGACGTTTATTTTTTGACGCCGCACAAAAACAGTTTATTATTAACTTAAATAATTATTGTTGAATATAAGATTTCCAACATAAACTACACCTAGCCGGCCGAGAATGTAGCACCAAAAAAAAACTATCGTCGCAGTCCCCACTGTGCCATAGCCATCCCGTGCTACACTTGCAGCTAAAACTGTGCGGCAGCGTAACCGCCACAGTTAAACCTTTTCACGCAGATAACACACATCAATGATGAAACATTCGAGTGGGACAAAATCATCATCCGGAGGTAAAATACCCCCTCAATCGGATCTCCGGGAGGGGGTGCCTACTCGAGCGTATCATCGGAGAAACAAAAAAACATCAATGTTTTACGTTTGCGGCGTAGAACGTCCGCACTCTACTGGACAAGATAAATTCAAATCGACCAGAGAGAAGAACATCACTGGCCTCACATGAACCCCACCGATTAAATATAGATGTTTCCGCTCTTAGCGAAAACCGCTTTGCGGATGAAGGTAGTCTGCCTGAGGAGCATTACACATTACATTCTTTTGGAAGGGTCACCCCGCAACACACAGGAGAATTCATGGCGTAGGCATTGCAATCAAAAACGAAATTGCCACTAAATTAACAGAAGTACCTATTGGTGTCTCCGAACGTTTTATGACCCTAATATACCCCATATATCAGACAAAACTTACGTCAACATCATTAGTGCCTACGCTCCCACTCTAGACGCTAAAATTGAGGATAAGGATAAGTTTTATCAAGCTCTACAAATGCTCTCCAGCGAATTCCAAAGCACGAACGAATCACGAATCATCTTGCTAGGTGACTTTAATGCTCGTATTGGCAAACAACAGGAAATATGGCCTGACATATTGGGAAAACATGGAATAGGAAACGTAAATAGCAATGGTGAACGCTTATTAACAACATGAGCAGAGTATAATCTTTGCATCACCAATACGTGGTTCAAGTTGAAGGACAAGTTTAAAGGTACCTGGAAACATCCCAGATTAGGCCACTGGCATCAATTGGACCACGTGTTTGAAGGACGCATCTAAAAGATGACTTACAAAAGCCAGAATAGATGCCAAATACGGCATTGACTACCGATTTTTAATTTCAAAAATTAAAATCCAGTTAAAACCCAATTATCCACACAGTCAAAAGCAAAACAACATGACCAGATTGAACGTACGGGGTCTAGAGAACAATACCGCCGACGTCCTCTGGGAAGCCATCAAAGAATCACTTCTACCGATAACTTCAATCTCAATCTTGGAAGCTGAACAAGGCTGAACACAATTATGGGATGCGATTCATAAAACCAGCGAAGAAGTACTGGGAAAGTCGAACAAAAAGAAACAACGAGACTGGTTTAACGAAAATCAACCGCATATACAGGTTTTGTTGGAACAAAAGCATAGAGCACATCAGTCACTGCAAATCCACACAATCCGAGACTGGTAGACAACTTTAAAGCGGCCAACAACACGCTTCGAAGAGAACTGTGCCAACTAAAGGATAACTGGTGGTCAAAAGCGAATCAGATTCCAGAATACGCCACGCACGGTGATTGTAGAAATTCTTCGAGGCCTGTAAAAAGAAGTATACGGTCCAACCAATAAGGTCCAGCTGCCCAATCATGGCATTAAAATGGCGAACTGGATAAAAAGAGGAAGAACAAATCAGAAATCGATGGAAAGAGCATTACAGCCATATCCTTAACCAAGAAAACAACCCCAATATGGTAGCACTAAACACAATACCTCAGTAAGTATTAGACATCCCTATGTGAAGATATATATCCCATATATAAGATATCCCAATAACAGAACAGGAAATAAAGGCCTCCATAAAATAGCTTAAAAACAACAAATCAGCTGGCTGTGACGCGATTCGTGCAGAATACTATAAGTGTGCAAGTAAAAAACTTATTGGTCCTCTTGAAGGCTCTCTTTGATGTCATATGGGAAAGCGATGAGGTGACCTCAGGACTTTCACCAACGCGAGGATTATAGTGAATATATTTAAGAACAAGGAATGTGCATCAGATTGCAAGGAAATTACCAAGGGGAATTTCACTATTGGCTATCGGAGGAAAAATTTTAACAAAAATTATGTCAAACCGCCTGCACCCATATATAGAAAAAATCATTCCAGAATCGCAAACGGGTTTTCGCACCAACCGCGGCACCGTCGATTCCATATTTTCCATCCGTCAACTACAGGAAAAAGTAAAACAGCAACAGTCTAAACTTTATGTTGCATTCATCGATCTAACAAAAGCCTTCGACTCTGTGAACAGAGATGCACTTTGGGCAATTATGAAAAAGTTCGGAGTACCCAACAAATTTGATAGTGTGTAAAAGCATAATAAGCCTCCATAACAACAAGTCAAGAGTGTCACATCATGGATCACTGAGCGATCCCTTCCTAACAAATACATGAGTAAGAGATGGGTGTGTCTTAGCGCTTCTCCTATTCAACATATTCATGGCAGCGCTCTCCATTATAGTGGATAGCAAACTGCAGGATAGAGGATTGGGTATTAGATACAGATACGATGGCCGGCGGTCTGTTCAACATAAAAAGTCTCAGGGCAAAAACACGTACAAAATTCATCGGAGAACTTCAATACGCTGATGACTGCGCTCTAGTTGCAAACACGTTACAACAATTACAAGAAATGTTGAACACATATATCTCTGGGCATACGAGGCTGTGGGCCTTAAGCTAAACGTCGACAAAACCAAAATCATGTGCACTCCCGGAAGATCATAACAATGCTATAAAATCGGAGAGAAGAACTATTGGAATATGTAGCAGGAATTCAATTACCTCGGCAGTTTGATTTCGGAAAAGGCCAATATCGACTCTGAACTTGAGCATAGGATTAGCAGCAGCGCCTCAAGAGCATTTTGAAAATTAGAAGACAGGGTTTTCCAAATTATCATTACTTCAGTACAAAAACGAAACTTGCAGTGTACCGAGCAATTATAATCCCTACCATGTTATATGGGAGCGAAACCTGGGTGCCGTATCGTCGACACATGAACGCATTGAACAAGTTGCAATAGACACCTTAGACATCTCTTAAGAATCCGGTGGTTCCATCATGTCTCAAACGAATCGGTCCTTAAAAAAGCTAACTGCGAGAGTATTGAAGTCATGGTTACAAAATCCCGCTTAAGATGGGCTGGTCACATATGCAGAATGCAAGAAAATCGCATACCAAAATCTCTGCTTTACGGTGAGCTTGTAGACGGTAAGAGGAGGCCGGGTGGACAACATAAAAGGTACAAGGATATTTTCCACGAAAACTTAAAGGGGATTAACATTCAGACTGGATGGTAAGATGCAGTTCACAATAGAACTCAATGGAGAAGAATTGTAAACTCAGTTAACAGCGACAACCAAAAAGTAAAAAGGCAACGAAGCAATGAGATTTTTGAATGTCCGAAGTGCGGTAGGCAATCACGTACCGGGCTTTTCAGCCACAAAAAGGCTCATAAAAGGAAACGCCTTGCGTGACCATCTTCTGATGCGTGTCGAATACTCGTCAGCGAGTAATGGCCGTAGTAGTAGTAATAAAATGTTTATTATTGCAACACAATCTTCAATCAGTCAATCTTCAGTAAATATTTAGTAGTATTCAGTAGTATTAAAAACTTTGATGCCCAGAGAAATAAAGCTTTAATTTTTTTTCTGCAATTTCACAAAATTGAAAATCTTTCAAAAACGGTAAGGTTTAAGTGTGAAAAACCTTAATCAAATTTACCTTTATTTCAATAATAGAATCTAAAAATAGAATAATATACAGGGCGTTCTATTTAATAAAATACAACTACAATATTTTTTACTTATTTGGGACATTCTGTATCTTGTAAAATTATTTTTAAATTATAGCTCTAATAATCTTTTAACGAACCCAAAACTTACAGTTTGTAAAAATCTAATCGTTTAGCTACAATACTCCGTATCGTATGTGGTTAACAACCCTGTATACAGGGTCCGGCAATAGTGCGTCGGGCATCTGTAGCTCATAGAATAAAAAACTTGAGAATATTGTTTAAGTGCAGACCTAAAGTATGTACCAGGATGTATTTCAGGAAAATATTTTAACTTCTATAGGGTGGCTCAAAAAAGTGTGAGTGGACCTGGATAATTTTTTTTAAATGGAACACCCTGTATATTATTGCATTTTAGGCTTCTCTTCAGATCACTTTACATAACCCTAAGATATGAATAAATATATTTCGATAGTTTCAGAGATATTCAAACATATATTTTTTTCAGCCCTTCTTAAAAAAAAAAAATTAAATTGTATACAGGAACTGTTCTGAAATCAAAACTATATTAGGTATTTACTTTAGATGGTCTGTACTTACTTTGCTATAAATAAGAGAAAATCGTAAATCATACAGGATGTTCAAAATTCTACGCCAAACTTTCTAAAATCTAAAATAATTTTTCTTCGTTTTTTTAAATTGAACGCCCTGTATATTATTTCTTCAGTAGACGGAGAATTAAAAAATGAACATCTTTTGTAGTGATTTTTTGTTTGTGTAGAGTATTTCAAAATTTTTAACGGTTTCGCAGATATTTAGAAAGTTTATATTTCATATGGCATTTTCCACAGTAAATTTTTATCAAAGCCACCCAGTGATTTTTATCTCTCGTATTTTACCATTGAAAGCGCCAGGCTATTGAAGCAATAAGACTGCGTGTATCCGGAAAACTATAAAAAAATTTGAAAATACTTTAAATACAAAAAATGTTCATTTTTAATTCTCCATATAATAAAAAATAATATACAGGGTGTTTCATCCTATTAAAAACAAAGAAAAATTGTCATATATCATAAATTAAGAAAGTTTGGCGTGAATGTATGAACATCCTGTATGATTAACGATTACCATATATATAGCAAAGCAATTAATAGACCATCTAAAGTAAATACCTAACTAGTTTTTGATTTCAGAGCAGTTTTTGTATTGTTAATAATTTTTTGAGTACTGAAAAATATATATATTTTTATTTATTTAGTAATAACATCTCTCTGAAACTATCGAAATATATTTATTCATATAGCCAAAAAGGCAATAAAATTGATATGATCCAACTAAAATTCCATAGTCAGTATTTTTTTGCCAATAGAGGCTGATTTATTTATCATAAACCTGAAACTATTTAAATATATTTATTTATATAAACAAAAGGCAAAATAATATACAGGGTGTTCAATTTAAAAAAATCATCCAAGTCCCCTCTACACTTTTTGATGTCACCCTATAGAAGTTAAAATATTTTCCTGAAATACATCCTGGTAGATATTTTAGGTCTACACTTAAACAAAATTCTCAAGTTTTTTATTCTAGGAGCTACAGATGCCCGACGCACTATTGCCGGACCCTGTATATTGTTTCCAAACCAAACCAAACCAAATATTATTGTTATTCCGTTATCATATTAACAAATGAATATACTTGCTACATGTGTATATATTTTGATGTACCGTTTTTTGCTTTCCTGTACAAAGGAATAATGGAGTTAGCGCTAGCAGTTTAAGATAATTCACCGACGCGCGACGATCAGGGGCGCAACTAGACACAGACATTTAGAGGGGCTCAAGTTTTTTTTTGGGGGGGGAGGCTTACGTCACTGTAAGATAATATTGATTTGAGGTTAAAATTAATTTCATACCACCCGCACCGGTTGTCTCGTTGGGCTAAGATCTCCTAGCCCCTCCCCTAGTTGCGCCACTGCCGACGATATGCATCTTTCTCTCTCCTGTGCAATGAGAGTGACAAATATAATCTAGAAATATAAAAATTTGCAACGTTGCCATGTCTTGTACTTTTTCAGTTGATTAGATAATAGTAGTTATTTAGATTTTTAATAAAATCTAATTGAGGTTTTAGCAATCAAAAGACGCTGTAAGAAAATTGTTGCCTATCTACAGCTGTTTTTAAGATCATCCATGTCAAAAACGGTATGCTGTTACCAAATTAGCCATAAATGTAATTTATGTATTGGTCGCTAATGTTAATTTATACGTTGTGTTCATACCTTTCGTCCAACTTCCAAGAATTGCTCATATCGCTCCATGCACTCATACTTCTGTTGCGTTTTGTCACTCGCGACATTTTGCCACCATTGTCCGAATCATCCAGCATTTCTGCTGGAAAGTTCACCCGCGCCTTTCCCGTTTGAGGTGATGGCGTACCCTCGCCCAACATCGCGTAACACCACTCAGTCCTCGTCACACCAAAAGTTTTTGGCATCTCCATTGAATTGGTTTTTGGAGCCACGGTACTGAAACAACAAAGCGTTAAAATTATAAATTGTAATGTTGTGCTAAAAAATAAGAAGTTAAATGAAGAGTAACAAATGCACAACATGCCTTGTAATATGGGAAAGCCCATTTAACAGTATACCGGGTGCGTCTCAGAAGTGGCTCACCCCCTATAACTTTTTTATTTTATCAGATAAAAAACCGAGATTTGGTATGTTAGTATATGACATAAATTGGGATTGATTGACGTATTCAATTGTTTTCTGTGTCTTCCTGTTTCATCGGAAATTACTACAACTTTTGATTTTTAAATAGCACCCTCGGCATTTTTTTACTTTATTCGATAGAAAATGACATTCTAAATAGAATGATATATCATGTGTCAACTTTTGACATTTTTGCTTAAAACAAAATTGAATTTTAAATTTCAAGCTAGAGTCCCATGGCTGTGTTAAAACACTAATTTTTAATAAAGGAGCCTTGGAAAAATATATTTGATCGTCTAATGTTATTCGTGTCTTGTCCTGGTCGTTTAAAAAATGCCCAAATCGTATTTTTAATCATATCTCAATTTTTTCAAATGGAATGAGGGTGGCTCATTAGCATATCTATAATAAATTTTTAAGAATAATTTGGTACAACACACTTGGTATTTTGAGTCAAATTGTCGTTATGAATTGCATGTTGCAATTTTAAATAAACCATATTTGAAAATGTCAAAAATTGACATTATGTCATTCTATTCAGAGTGTCATTTTCTATCGAATAAAACAACAAAACACCGAGGGTACCATTTAAAAATCAAAAGTCGTAGTCATTTCCGGTGAAACAGGAAGTGACAGAAAACAATTGAATACGCCAATAAATCCTAATTTATGTCATATACTAACATATCAAATCTCGTTGTTCTATCTGAAAAAATAAAAAAGTTATATGGGTGAGCCACTTTTGAGACGCACCCGGTATACATTTTCAATATTCCTTGATCACAGAACTGCTACGTATTTCTGGAGTCAAAATAAGTTCATTGGACAAAATTTACCTCTATACAAATGTACTTCGTTTGTCCGTTAGAGGGAATTAAACTTTAATAAAATAAATACATTCTATAAGATATTTTGAACGCCGATTTGGGGTGTCTATGTTTTGCTAAGTGCTTTAACATTTGAGTTTCACAAAAATCAAGATAAAGTACGGACATAGTGAAAACTACGCCCACTCCTACACAACTTTTAGGATAAATATTTGGCAATTCAACCAACTTGCGGATATTTTTTTTTGTAAAATGGTCCTTCTAGTATTTACTAGATACATTTTTTGTCCTTTGTAAAAAAACGCCACCGCGCATACTTTTTGAGAAAAAAAAAATTTCCGAAGCTGACTTCCACAAAATGTTGTTTGGTTATGCAATTTTTATACACCACAACACATAGATTTTATACAAGGCGTATAAAGTCTATTATGAGCTAATAATCTAGTTGGCAAAAATATGGAATTTTATGTTAGTATCACAAATTATATTTGACAATAAGCTTCATAAAAAGCTTAAAAAAATAATAAATTTTGAATTAATTACATTAGGTTTTATTTTGCTTGATGCCCTCTAACGGGCAAACAAAACACTTTTGTATATAGATAAACTGTGTGCAATTAACTTATTTTGCTTCAAAAAATACGTAGATGTTCTATGTCTACCGAATATTAAAACTCCCTGTATATTTTATAGGTCTGCTTTGGTCTGCTGTCTATTTTATAGGTCTGCTTTGGAAAAATAAATTCTCCAATTTTTTTTCTCGAAAACTATGCGACTCCGTAGCTTTTTTTACAATAGAAAATAAATGTAGTAAATACTAGAAGGGCCATATTACAAAAAAAAAACTGTCGTCGGTGGAATTGGAAAATATTTCTACTAAAATAGATGTAGAGGCGGTTTTTTTTAAAGTACGGGAAAGTTTTCACCCTCCTCGTATTTTTTCTTGATTTTTGTTAATGTCCTGTTAAAGCCTGTAAAAACTGTTGAAGCCCTTAGTAAAACATAGAAACCGACAATCTCAATCTCAATCAAATCGAAATATAATTATTCTTAAAATATCTTAAAAATGTATTTATTTTTTTAAAGTTTAATGCCCTCTAACGGAAAAATAAAGCACTTGTGTATAGAGGTAAAATGTCCAATGAACTTATTTTTATTCCAAAAATACATAGTAGTTCTATGTCTACGGAATATTGTGACACTTTGTATATATGGAATAGTGGAATGTATTCATAGCGATATCAGAAGAGATTTATATGGAACTAGCGTGTACCAGCGACTTCGTTCGCGTCGAATTAATCATTTGCAATGGTGATGATAAAGCAAAGCAAGAATTTCCATTAACATACAAACTAGATAAAATTTTCTCACATTTATGTCAGCATGAGAAAAAACAATATGGCGATATTATTATATAACCTGGTAAAATTTGAGGGGTAGTTTCATCTTGTTGGAATTTGACTTTCGAAAAATCCGTTTGCCAAAAATAAGCTTTTTACGTCAAGCAGTTTAAGCAGAATCGTGGTTAAGAAATTACCCCACTTTTTGAAACACCCTGTATGATTTTTTAAAAAATTTCAAAATATGTAAAAAAAACAAATAAATTATGCTTGTCCAAGCGTTTTCCCGAAAGACTAACCGTTTTTTAAATAACAAATATTATAATATTTGAGGGGCGTTTTCACCCTCTTGGAATTTGAGATTTGAGAAACCCCTCCTTATCGAACTTCTACACCCCACAGTCAATCCGTTTGTCAAAAATCAGATTTAAACGTCAAGCAGTTTAAGCAAAATCGTGATTACTCAATGGTCATATTTTATGAAACACCCTGTATAAATTTATAAAAAATCTTAAAATATGTAAAACAACAAAATAAAATATACGTGTTTAAGAGTTTTTCCGAAAAACTCACCGGTTTTTAAATAAAAAATATTTTAATATTTGAGGGTTAGTTTCACCCCCTTAGATTTCGAGTTTCGAAAAATCCTTTCTTATCGAACCCATACACCCTAATGTCAATCTGTTTTCCAAAAATCAGCTTTTTACGTCAAGCGCTTTAAGCAGGATCGTGATTAATCAATGACCAGACTTTTCGAAACACCCTGTATACATTTTTAAAAAAAATTTAAAATATGTAAAAAAAAACCAAAATAAAATATATGTGTTTAAGCGTTTTTTCGGAAACTTGACCGTTTTTTAAATAAAAAATTTGTAATATTTGAGGGGTGGTTTCACCCTCTTGGAACTGGAATTTCGAATTTTTAATCATATCTCAATTTTTTCAAATGGAACGAGGGTGGCTCATTAGCGTATTTGAAAAAAAGCATTTTTTTACGAATAATTTGATACCAAACACTTGGTATTTCGAGTCAATTTTTCGTTACGAACCGCAAGTTATAATTTCAAATAAACCATATGCGAAATGTCAAAAGTTGACATATGATATGTCATTCTATTCAGAATGTTATTTTCTATTGAATAAAGTAAAAAAATACCGACGGTGCCATTTAAAAATGAAAAGTTGTAATCATTTCCGGTGAAACAATTGAATACGTCAATCAATCCTAATTTATGTCATTTACTAACATACCAAATCTCGTTTTTTTTTAACTGAAAAAATAAAAAAAGTTATAGGGATGAACCACTTTTATATAGCACCCGGTATATAAAACCCTGTCCTACACCAAAATTCTCGTCTATACACAAATATAGTAGAAATTCTTAAATATATGTAGTAAATCAATTGAATTTCTTTTTCAGAGCAAAAGTATGGATTAAGCTTTGCAGTGGACTGGATTCGTTCGCAGAAGTTGAAAAACTTCACCAGAGTCATCGAATATGTGGCGCTCATTTCAGTACGCGAATGTTTCTGAAGGGCAAAAGGAAACTTTAAAGGAAGAAAATCGTTTACCGCGCGTACTCCTCGAAAAGTAAAAATGAAGAAATCAATTAAACATTTGACTGTAGAGAATAGATACTTAAAATTAAAAAAAAAAACATGCAACTAACAAAAACATGCCCGGAGTTACAAACAAGAATTAAAAATGCCCAATAAAATATCCATTGAAAAATATAAAGAGGCTACGTGCAAATTATGCCCACCAATATGGACGCAAATTTTATTAATATTCAAATTTTACAAATTAACAAATATCTGTTGCAGGAAGAAGATTCACCGTTGAATTTAAATATAAATATCTGGCGATGTACTTTTCCGGGCCGAAACTATATACAAGACGCTTTTGACAAATCTATTTTGCCTTCCATATCTAGACACACTAAGAAAATGAATATACCGGGTGCGTCTCTTAAGTGACTCACCTCTATAATTTTTTTATTTTTTCAGATGAAAAAACGAGATTTGGTAAGTTAATATATGACATTAATTAGGATTGATTGACGTATTCAATTGTTTTCAGTCACTTCCTGTTTCACCGGAAATTACTACAACTTTTGATTTTTCAATGGCACCCTCGGTATTTTTCCGCTTTATTCGATAGAAAATTACATCCTGAGTAGAACGACATAGCATATGTCGACATATGACATTATCGCTTTAAAAAATATTGTATTTTAAATTTCAATCTAGAGTGCCAGGACTGTGTTAAAAATATTAATTTTTAGTCACAGAGCCTTGGAAAAATATATTTGATCGTCTAATGTTTTTCGTGTATTGTCCTGGCCGGTTTAAAGATGCCCGAATCGTATTTTTAATCATATCTCAATTTTTTCATATTTTAGCATATTTGGAAAAAACATTTTTTTACGAATAATTTGATACCACATACTTGGTATTTCGAGTCAAATTTTTCTTACAAACCGCAAGTTATAATTTGAAATAAACCAGAATATGCGAAAGTGTCAAAGTTGACATATGATATGTCATTCTATTTCAGTGTGAAACAGGAAGTGATAAATAACAATTTAATACGCCAATCAATCCTAATTTATGTCATATACTAACATACCAAATCTCGTTTTATTATCTGAAACAATAAACAAGTTATAGGGGTGAGCCACTTTTGAGACGCACCCGGTATAACATCGATATCAAACCTGGCTTAAAAAATCCTATTGTATTTGAGACTCTAAAAAGAAAATCGTTTATTATATTATTAATTTTATATTATTAACCGATATTGATGAGATGAGTATTAAGTGCAATTTATTTTAAAAAGAAAATAAATCAAGCCGCGCGCTACTGACTCAAAGCTGCCGTAACTGTCTGTTGTCGATGACAAAAGCTACGACACTGGTTACTTTCTGTTGTTGGACACCCAAATGGCGCCGTGCGAAAGGATATGCGCGTAGCATTCCCGCCAAAACGAGTTAGACTGCCGATTGTTTTATATGCCGTGTTATTTTCTCCGGCAGCATTGACCGGCAAATACTATTAGTGGAGTGCTTTAAGCCCTTATGGGTAACAAACCTCGGAATTCATTTACTGTGAACGAATTTTTATAAAACTTTTTGCATTGTATTGTTAATAAGATATATTACAAAGTTTGCCCATTTAAATTCGTTGCTTTCACTTTAGTATTTAAATAAACACACATATACAAATGAAGACTACACGGGAAAAACGGACTAAGTCCAAAACAGTGGAAATGGAGATAACACTGCCATTTTATACCCATCAAGTGTCCGTTCCAAAATAGGAATAATGTAACACTGAAATAATAATCTAAGTCCACTAAAATCAGCGATTAAAATATTAATACTTTGGAAAAGCGATCTAAGTCCAAGTGAATTCACGGAAGACCGATCCAAGTCCATATTTCATGTTTGTAAACATATCAACGCATACAAAACGAATAACAATTATTCAGTTTTTGCATTATCTTGTTCACCATAAACGTAGATTTGATAAAATCAAAATCACTTTCCCTATACGGGGGATTCTTATCTAGAATGCGATAAGGACTTCGCCCTTATAAAGCAAAAAACAAGAGTTGAAGTGCCTTCCCAGAGGATGGATGTTTTCAGAGCAGCTAGAGTTAAACCAAGCCCTTTTACTGTCATCGAGTGTCAGACGAAATTCTTGCAAGCCTGGACAAAGTTTCTACAACCTATATATAAAAATAAATCTCCCATTCCAACAAGACCGATCAAGGAGTTAGTGATAAGTAACCAGCATCCTCGAACCGTGGAAACCAGGAATAGCTATAATGGAGCTATGTCAAGATTTGTTATTACTCCGCCAAATGTACAGAACATACATTCAGCACCACAACAACTTTATGCTGACCTAATTCCTTTGCCCAAACTCAAGTATGAGCAGTTACAATCTTTGAAAAAGTTCGTAGATGAATATCTGCAAGACTACTACACAAATTTGCCTTATGCGTCAAACAATGCTCATCTAAACAATGCAGATATGGAGAGCAATATCAATTAAACTATATTGCTTTTATTTCTGCCTAAGAAAAGAAGTCTGATTATGTCTATTGTGTCACGAGTTTTAAATTCAAAGAAATTAAATTCTAGAAATATGTTCTAGTGGAACCATAAGGGAACTGTCTAGTAGTGTAGTTTCATTTTATCAGAAACAAATCGCCATTCCTAAGTAAAAAATAATCTAATGCTAATAATATTAATAAAAAAATAATTTATTTATTTTTTTATTTTATTTATTTATTTTTATTTATTTGGCGTATGGCTTACATCACAGTATCTTAAGTTATACGACACAGAATGGTATGTGGCACAACTTGGGGCTCATCAGCATCCACCCTGAAATCCTCTGCGCTGGGTTTGGTGTATCCTGTAGCGGAATACTGTGCTCCAGTGTGGCTTAATAGCAAACACACCCGTATCGTCGATACTCAATTAAACCAAACTATGCGCACTCTATCAGGGACAATTCGACCAACACCTACAATATGGCTGCCCACACTTAGCAACATAGCTCCTCCCAATTTGCGCCGAGAACATGCCTTGGTCAGAGAGTTTAATAAAATAATGAATAACCCTCAGCTGCAGGTCCATGATGACGTACCACACATCCAGGGAAATCGAAGGGAGATTGAAGACTGCACATGAGCTGCACCAAAATAATTTTGATATAAATGAGCGATGGAAACAGAAATGGGAAAATGAGGCAGCTCCAATGTACCATGGTCTACCGTACGTTATTAATGAACCTGCGGGATTCGACCTCCCCCGTCGAACATGGACAACTCTTAACCGCATCAGAACTAACTGCGGAAGATGTGCCGACTCTCTAAATAGATGGGAAAAAGTCCCTTCAGCCGCATGCGACTGTGGAGCTGACAGGCAGACTGTCAAACGTAAAAAAATAATAAAAATAAGAAATAAATAAAAAAATATTAAGAAAATATAATAACAATATTAATAATAAAAATGAGAATAAAAACATATTTTTATCTTTATTCCAGCACGAGTAATCGTCGGAGTAACCACATACAGAATTATTCCATATGGACTTGGATCATTTTTCCATTGAACCAAGCGAATACGAGTTTTACTTTATCTAACAAATTTGCTACAAATTATATTTCTTTGTTTTGTCTGTTAATCAGTTAATGTCTATACATATAACTATTGATAAAAACTTCTTACGATTCGCTACATTTTATTATTTCTTTTCCTTTAGTCTTTAAAGTTTCAAAATCATTTATCTCAAACGTAAGAAAATATGACTTAGATCGTTTTTCCCGTGTAGTCTTCAAATGCAAACATACAAGATGGCCGGAAAAGTTTTGTATCAGGATTCCTATTTGAGATTCAATACTTTCACCAAAATATCAAAGTTTTGTTTTCCCTCGTATAATTAATAGACAAGGAGTTTCATTTTTAATTTAGAAAAAGATACTAAAAAGTAAAATAATTTGGCTACATACTGCTTAAAAATCATCAAAATCGGCCCATTAAAACAAAATATATTAACCTTTAAAATATATCAAAGTTTTAAGGTGCCTATTTTTCGTGCCTGTGAATGTATTTCAAAAACTATACATTATAGTCATATACTTTTCTAATAAAACAAACCTTTATTTTTTTACTAGAATCCAAAAATCAATTAATATACAGGGTGTTCCATTACAATAAACATAACTTTGATGTGTAACTTTTTTTGGGGACACCCTGTAGAACTCTACATAATTTTAGAAAATGCTTTAAATTGACTTACATAAGCTTACAAAATTTAACTTCAATACAAACTTCTGTTCTCCTTGCAACCGCGTTATATATGACGCGCCACCCTGTATAATTCGATTTCAATCAAAATTTCAATAGAATTAATTAGAATATAAGCAGAATAGGTATAGCTTATGCATTAGATTTATTTATTTCAATAAATTTACTTAGAAAAAGAATTAAAAAAATCAAAACATTAAGAAGGAAATAATTAATAATTTACTAAAATTACTAAAATAAAAAATTTAAAGTAACGAAAAAAAAATTGGTAAACATTTTAGCATTTTATCTATAAAACACAATACAGAAGGTTTCACATTAATACATTCACAGTAATTGAATTCCGAGGTAAAAGTCTCTGGGCACTCTACTATATAGAATACAACAAATTCTTGGGACGCGACGGTGCCGCTCCGGTGTCGTCGCCAATTGCAATATAAATAAGTTAATACGGCAAATACATTGATCTTGGATCTCGACAAAACGGATGCCGGACCTATCTTCGATTTGTCGATTTATCACTTTAAATCACTTTAAACTTTTGACGCAGTTAGTTTCTATTTGAAAAGTAGATGATAAAATCACAACGATCCCATCTTTTTCGTATGAGATAAGCCCGCCATCTTGATTCTAAAGTTATTGCAATTTAAGCGCCCTTTTGCATTGCATTTTTCTACCAAAAAGATTATAGAAAAATGGTATAAAATTAACTATTGCTATTGTTATTAATTATATATATAATTTATATTATAAAGTGTGACAAATAATGACGTGGAGTTTGATGTTTTTTTTTTCCACTATTCAATCATTTATGATAAAAATTGTAAGGACGTAAGAAAGTTGTAGAAGACTTAATACTCGACAACTTTTGTATAAATATATTTTTCTTACGACGTGACGCATAGTTCACGACCGTGAAAGCGCTAAACACATTAGTGTAACTAGGAATTTATCCTGGGGTGGGCCTGGGGGGGGCTGGGTTTGAGCCCAGGGGGGGCCTAGGGCTTTTGTTTTTTTTAAAAATGAAAAATAATTTTAAAAAACACGTTTTTTGAATAAAACGTTTACATGAATTTCTCTATCAATAAATTTCATAGACTTGATTAACACATTTTTTGAATACAACAAAATAATATTAACTAAACAAAACTGGAAAACGTAATTTTTACTGCATCACAAGCTAATAAAAATTAATATGTAGCCAAGAGTCATAATTCAGTATTTCTTTGGGGGGTGCCCAGCAGTACATGGGGGGGACTGGCTGGACCGGAAGACCGGATGAACCGGAGTATCGGAAAGACCGAAATAACCGTGGTCCGAACTGTATTCCGGAAACTTCGGCAGCATATTCTGCAGATAAAAATAAGTAAAAAAGTTGACAGCAAAATCAAAATCAAATTCCCCGTGTCAAAAAACTCCCAGACACCAATTTTCATCCAAATATTGACGTTACTTCAGAAATTATTTGGGAAAAATTGAAATCAAAATGAAACTTCTACACCCTCTGTTTCCGAAACTAAGCATTTTAAGACATACATTTATACAAACTTTTTTAGTTCTTTTTACCTGCACAATATGCTCCCAAAGTTTCCGAAATACAGTTTGGACCAACCTGTATAGAATAGTAAGTTCTCGTGCCTGTAATGTTAAGTAAATACGGTAAAGTAATAAATACGGTATTTTGAGAGAATTATATCGTAAATCTATCCATTACCGTTATAATTTTATTGATCTAACTTTACATTCTCATTGTTTATGTTTACATTTCCGGCATATTCTTGATTTCCTATCCAACAGAAAAGGACGTTGCTGTCCAACATTCTCTTTACTTTTGAAAAATGGTAAAAGTACTGGATGCTGCTGTTCTTGGAGATATAAATGGAGCGGAAATAAGATGCTATTTTACATATGTTATATAATAGAGTACCTAGATGCTATTAAATATCGGAGTTTTACGGATATTTTAATTCATATAATATACATGAGTAAGATGCTTTACTTGAATTTTAGTTGTACTAAAAAATGCCTAAATTCATCAAAATAAATTACATTGCATGTTCCTGACCGCGTATTATACCGAATGATGAATGAAAAAAAAACCGCGTTCAGTTGGCTTGGAAATGAACATTACAGTTGAGGGTTGGAACCTTTGGTGTTACACAGCAAAATAAAAACACTAAATCACCACAATACACCAAAACACTTTTACTCTGGACGCGCGTTTCGCTAACCATGTTAGCATCATCAGCAGATGATTATAAACTGGTAAATTTGTACTATAGTTTATATAATCCTCTGCTGATGATGCTAACATGGTTAGCGAAACGCGCGTCCATGTTTTATACAGGTTTTTTGACTTTTATATTATCGTGAATCTATTATATTTTTCTGTACCGATTGAAACCGGTCTTTCTGATACCTGTACCAAAATCAGTCTTCCGGAACCGGTACCGGTCATGAAAAAGATAATGTCTATGATATTTTTTTTTTCTGGGATCATACTGTATATTATGATTATTATTAGTTCCCAGTAGTTAGTACAAAGAAAAAAAAATCGTGGGTGTTTGGGAAGGCTCGACAGGAAACAATTATGTTTTTGCCATGTTTCGCGACTTTATTTTCACTTCTTCAGGCACCAAAACATATATTAATCCATAGGCCTCCTCTATTAATCCTCCCAAACATTCATGGCGATTCCAACCGCCAACACTAAGATATAGACGAACGAACAGAAACTTAACGGGTATTTTTTTTTGCCCGATGTACACCGATGATGGTTTATGTAGTACCGTTTGGTTATTTGCTAAGATATATGGATTAATACATAATATAGGTTTTGGTGCTTGAAGAAGCGACAATAAAGTCGCGAAACGTCGCAAAATCATAATTGTTACCTTTCGAGCCTTCCCACACAACACCCACGATTTTTTTTTCTGCACACTGTATATTACACTAGTTAAAAAATACATTATTATTTCCAATGACTAAAAAATACAAGGACAAATAAAACCCGATACCAAACTGTTACTATTATTCCAAACAATGTCGTGGCACATATTTTTCTTAACAAAGCCGCTCGAAGCGATATCTGGGGGCACGGCAGTGCCACCGCCACGTCGAGCACAGCCGTACCATTCTCGAAGGTATTAGCGGCACCCTGTAACTTCGTTGTGGATAAAGCAAGAATATTAATTTTACAGTTAAAGACATACTAAAGCTGGCTAGGTTACCAAAATATATAGTAATTATCCCTCGTAGTTTATGAATTATTGCTTGTCAAATTTCTTTAATTTCGATATTGACTCACTGACAGATCATCAAAATTCTAAGGTACTTCTAGATGTGTCACAACCTCCAAATTTAGAATTTTAGGTAGCTCTTTAAGCTTATAACCAAAGGAAAAAATGAAAAATCAAAGTTAAGATTAAAAGTTAGCTGTCTAGCCCCTAACGGTAACTGGCTTTCCAGTCGAGAAAAATATAGAAAACTAGAATTAATCGGAGCGGTCTCTTCTGATTTTTATTTATATATCAATGTACCAACAATAATTCAAGGATTATGAATTTTTTCTAGTTAGACTGTAACTTGTAATGAAGTCCCTATTTATTTTTTTAGTTTAATATGTTAAATGCTAGGATTGAACATATTTCGACCAAGGCTTGATAGCGCGGCGACAAGGTATTCCGCTAATTCGGAAGGCCGAACTCGGAACTAAATATTCTGATTGTAAAATATTAAATACATATCTATCGCAACACAATTCCTCCGCTATAAAAAGTTGTGAGATCTCATGTAAAACCAAGTCAGTTTATTTTATTTAGTCTCTCTTTAAGCACCTATTCAACCATTTTGATATAAATTGTTAGTATCAATATTAGTCATCTTTATTTCTATAATAATTAAAATGACTTGGCAATTGCACGATATGATATTCTATAGTAATTAAAAAACTTTATTCTTAAGTGCACCGTTTATTAGATTTATATTAATTTATAATTCATAAACTACGAGGGATAATTACTAGATATTTTAGTAACCTAGCCAGCTATACATAGTATGGCTTCAACTGTAGTGAGAATTAATATTCTTGCTTTATCCACAACGAAGTTACAGAGTGGTCATAAGTGCCGCTAATATCTTTGAGAAAAGGATTGTACGGCTGTGCTCGACTTGGGCTCGACTTGCCGTGCTCCCAGATACCTCTAGTTAAAAAAACTATTGTACTTTTTAAATCCAATTAAAACTACACCCAAAAAATTATACGGGGTAAGATAAAATTAATATTGAACTTTGGTCACTTTTGAAAGCAAGTTACTCTTTTATTTTAAATGCAACACCCAGTATAATATTGCGATATTCATTAGATAATTCATGTCTTTTCAAAATACTTTTAAGATTATCAAAATTACTTTTAAGATATTATCAGAGATATATTTTCCTAGATATTTTTTTTCTATAATACAAAAATCAATTAATATGTCCCATTACAAAAACAAAACTTACATGTGTAATTTTTTTTGAGGACA
This sequence comes from Sitophilus oryzae, assembly GCF_002938485.1. Classification (NCBI taxonomy): domain Eukaryota; kingdom Metazoa; phylum Arthropoda; class Insecta; order Coleoptera; family Curculionidae; genus Sitophilus; species Sitophilus oryzae. Next base: position 480,541 of record NW_022147250.1, on the reverse strand, counting down.
GCCCGTAGAACTCTATACAGGGTGTCCCAGAAATAAGTGCAAGTATTTTAAGGAGTGGTAGATCTGGTAAAAAAAAACATTTTTTCTCTTTACCGTTTTTCAAATAAGTCCAAAATAACCGAGTTATTTTACTTTGAAAATTTCCAAAAAAAAGATTTTTTGCTAAAATTTTGAGAACCACTGGATCTTTTCTGGATTTTCTTTCGTGTAAATTTAGCTACATCTATGTTGCCATATTATCACGAACTTATGTTTTTTAACTTAAAACTAAAAAAGATTCCAAAATTTAAAAAAAAAATCAAAAAAAATTTTTCGCAAAAAATACCTCATAGGCCGCAATATACTACCAATTAAAATACTTGCACTTATTTCTACGACACCCTGTATAGTTTTAAAAATACTCGTAATATCCTACGTAATATGCTATCAAAATTTCATTTTCTCAATTCTATAAGCATTCTCAATGCAGTTGCAATCCTTTTAGAGCGATTACACAAAGTTTTATTAAATGTTTGTAGTTTCTGCTGAGTGACGTACATTTCTAATCTTTGTGCATCCTTTATTCGCACCATATTATGAAGGATTATGCATGCTTTAACAATATCTTTAGAGAACTATTTTCTTACATTCAAATCTCTATGAAGAATTCTCCATTTGTCAGCTAAAATACCTAAAGCGCATTCGACGTATCTTCTTGCTTGCGCGTGTTAAGCGATAATTATTTTTTTTGTGGGAGGCTATGCCGTGCGTAAGGGCGCATTATGTATTCTGATAGTCCAAATGCTTCATCTGCCACAAATACAAATTAAATGGAACATTTTTATGGCCGGCCGAATGTAAGGGAGAGGGCTGTGGAATTTGTAACTGTCTGTTCACCATCATTTAGAAAAAATCGTGTGTTAGAAGACAGATGAGTTACAATCTTTGCCATAGGCTCCTATATCAATATACGTAAATTTATAATCAGCATCTACAATTGCCATGAGAATAGAAAAAATAACTTCTGTAATTGAGGTTCATTGATTGTTGACTGACTCGTATGTGCTTCCCATCAATTGCATCTAAACAGTTAGGAAATTGAGCGGTTTTATTAAATCCGCCTATTTTTTGCCATTTTATTCGATTATATGTGAAAGGGTGTTAAAGTCTTAATAATTTTTCGATTTATTATAATTTTCTTCCAAGTACTTTTAGTGATTTGAATGGAATTTTGAGGGTAAAAGTTACTATAAGTGTTACATATTTTAATGCTAAAAAAGTGTCAATAAATGCGCCAGGGACATGCATATGTGTTATCACTAGGATATTTTTCAAAAAAAACATGTGCGCCACTGACTTTTTTCTTCTGATATCAAAAAATTGCGTTTATCTCATCAAGGAAGCCGAAATTGGATAAAATATCAAGAGACACCTTTCAATTGGCATTAAACGGCTTACACTATTTCGCTAACAAGAGAGTAAAAAGTTAGATTTGTACATGCTTTTTTTAGAAAAATATTTCAGAGGTAACCCATATGCACGTCTCTGGTGAATATGTTGACACTTTTTTAATGTTAAAATATGTCGCATTTATTGTAACTTTTACCCTCAAAATTTCATACGAATCGCTAAAAGTACTTGGAAGAAAATTATAATAAATCGAAAAGATATTAAGACTTTAACACCCTGCAGCTATAAAACAAAGCAGAATCAGACCTATGTTGATATGAAAAATAAATCTTATTTTTACGTGAGGAATCTCCCCACGAGAGATGGCACATGTTTTTTGAAACACCCTGTATAATAGACTAGTAAATATTACTAATTGCTAACGCAATTTTAGGACATGATTTTTTCTAGTTAACTTCTTTACGAACGCTGGGAGTAAAAATTCAAAGCCGTGACATACGAGCTAGGGAGACGGCTCTGACACGAGCAAGTGGTAACGGTTTAAAATAGTGTTGCGGACCCGTGTGGACTCGACCTAACCTAACTATATGTCCCGCCCTCAGATGACCTTAACATCGCATTAAAGAATAAACACCGTAATGATTCATTCGTTTGAGAAGAATCGAGTCCCACTGGAATGGACTAGTACATACGAGAACATTCGAAACCTTCTCTATGCACCTAACGATCTATGGACTATTCTAGATTTCTTTTGCTGTAGGTATAAAAGCTGGCGGCTGTGGCCTAGAGAGGGCAGTTATAAATCGACAAGTACAGTTGACGCGCTAAAATTCAAAAATAAATTCTTAGTTATAAATCGTTTGTAAATAGTTCTTTAAGTCTTTTATCGTTATTGTTTTTGTTAATTAGTGTTAAATAAATAGTGTTTAAATAAATTGTGACTTTCTATCCACACGGAACCGACGAAAAACGTAACAATAGGTAGTGACGCGACGTGTGTTTCTGAGCAGTCCACGTGTTTATGAGAAATACCTATTGATATTTGAATCCAAGTATTGTAAAAGTGAATCAAATTATTACGTGTAAAAAACAATTTGTTATACGTAAAGAACTATTTTTTACGCGTATAAAACTATTTGTTACCCACAAAAACTATTTTTACGCGTATAAAACTATTTTCTACGTGTAAAAAACTATTTTTATTAATTTTTTATTTTATGCGAATAAAAATGTTACACGTAAAACTATTTTGCGTGTATAAAACTATTTGTTACCCACAAAAACTATTTTTTACGCGCATAAAACTATTTGTTACGCATATAAAAACACTTTTTACGCATAAAAAAACTATTTTTTATGTGTAAAAAACTATTTGGTACACGTAAAAACTATTTTTTACGCGTATAAAACTATTTGTTACAATATTTGTTAGAGAATATTGTTAGGAAGAAGCTGAGACCTTTCCATAAGTTTCTTTCATTGCAGAAAGTGAGTTAGGTTAATGAGTGAAAGAGAGTGCCGAGAGCGTCATTGGTGTCAGAATTGGCCGTGTTAGAAATAAATGGTGCGAGCCGCTGCCGGTCACGGAGGTATCAACTATTTTCAGGTGGATAACAAGGTTGATTGTTGGAAGTTGATTGTTGTGAATTGGGCGGTCAAGATGACAGAAGGCATTCACCGTGCTCGGATGGACAAGCCGTTTGCTTGAGAAAAATAACTGATACCTATAGTTTTGTGTGTTTCCTTATTTTGAATAAAATATTACGTTTAAAATCTTTCGGTTGTTATCAATATACAGGGTGGCGCCTCTCATACGACGCGACGCGGAGGCTCCAAGGAGAACGAGAGTTTGTATTGAAGTTAAATTTTGTGACCGTATGTAAATTAATTTAGAGTGCTTTCTTAAAATATAGAGACGTCTACGGGATGTGCCCCAAAAAAGTTACACATCAAAATTTTATTTTTAGTAATGGAACAACCTATATATTAATTGATTTTCGTATTCTAGGAAAAATAAATCTGAGTTTCATTAAAGAAGCATATGCCAAAAATGTAAGGTTTCTGACATATTTAATATTTTCTAAAAATGGAGAACAATAATTTTTAAATTTCAATAAAAGCTACCTAAATTGGAATTTACCTGGTATAGTTTTTTTTACACTAATAGTGATAGTTGTACAGACTCCTCACTGATATTACACAATCGACACTTCGTGCTTTCAACTTGTTGTTTTAATATGTGCCGTGCATATGTTCGGGTTTTTATCACTTGGTCTTGAATGGGTAGTATTGCGCCTTCGGTTGCTGGGAAGAAGTATCCATCTGTTAGGAAAGTATTTGAGGCCTTGAAATCCACATCTTCGTGGTGCAAGAAGGCGTAAAATCTGCCATGCAATACTTTACCCTGCCAGCGCTATTTCATCTGTACTGCAAGATTTTCTGCTTCCAGATCTTGGTCGCTAGCCAGGTTGAGTGCTGTATAGTTTTTATCTAAGACTTGTATGCTTTTATACACAGGTGCATTTTTACCCGGTATAGCATTGGGTAGCGGGTAGGTACACTCCTACGATCCCGGTGGTGGGTCAGACCTACTGCAGGAATGCGACCTTGATTTGCTCTCGCACTCCTTTTTCAGACAGAAGTCAGGTTCTATCCTTCAATACTACCAAAAATTCCTATCCCCCCTCCCGGTCTAGCCGAATAGGCACTGTTGCCAGCAGTGTCTTCTGCGCTACAGGTAACGACGTAAGACCTGTACAGCCGGGTATGCTTGCAGGGAGGCCATTAGGCCTCGGTGCGCACCCACGCAGATCCCAGCAAGCCGACATGTGGACTAGCAATCTACATGTTGACACCCTTTTTTGCTCTCGATAAAGAAAACGAAGCCTCGGTAACGGTTTCAACAAATACAGAAAGTACATTAACTAAACAATACATAAGTACACTAACAAGTACAATATCAAGCTACATGAAGTGACAAACAGATACAGCACCAAGTGCATAAAATAATAAATACAAGTACAATCTTTGCAAGTACGATACAAGTACATACAGCAACAAGTATAAAGTAGAGAAACACGTAGAAAAAATACAAAACTTAGTTTTCCATGGAGCATGGAAGAGAGCACACTTTCGCGAAGGGTCTGTTAAATGTCCCCTTTCGCTGTTTTCACTGTCACTACACGAACTTCTCCGTCCTTTCCGGGATTGGTAGAGATTATCCTCCCCAGGTGCCACTGGAACGGCGCGGAATCGTGTTCCTTCAATAAGACCATCATGCCGGTCTTTAACTGTGTCGAAGAACAAGACTTCTTCCATTTCAGTCTCTGCTGCAAGCTGGACAAGTATTCTTGATGCAATCTTGCCCAAAAATGCTGAGTAATTTGGGTAAGTCGCTGATAATTCATGAGACGATTAATAGGTAAGTCTGCAACGTCCTTTTGTGGCAGAGAAGTGGTCATTTGCCCGATGAGAAAATGGGATGGGGTAAGAGGTTCAAGATCGTGAATATTGTCGGATAAAGGAGTAATAGGCCGGGAATAAAGGATGCCTTCAATTTGGACAATTACAGTGTAAAACTGCTAAAATGTCAGATTTGAGTCTGATAAGATACGTTTCATATGAAATTTCGCGGATTTAACACAAGCCTCCCACAAGCCGCCGAAATGGGGTGACCTAGGAGGTATGAATGACCATTTGATGTATTTATTTGTAGAAAGTGGCGAATATTTTCAGAACTATTGTTCAATATGTATTGGTATACTTTTTCAAGTTCGTTAGCCGCGCCTTTAAAATTGCTACCGTTATCGGAGTGAATTTCTTGGGGAATTCCCATTCGGGAAATAAAGCGCTTTAGTGCGTTTAAAAAAGCCTCTAAAGACATATCGCTAACTAACTCTAAATGCGATGCCTTTGTGGCAAAACAAACAAAAACACATATATGGCATTTAACTAAAATTCTACATCGAGTTTTGCCGTCTTTAACGAGAAACGGGCCAGCGAAATCAACGCCACTTATAGCAAAAGGCCTATTAGCTATAACTCTGGTCGATGGCAAGTCGCCCATCTTGGGACAAATTGTTTTAGGACGCGCTTTAAAACATGGAATACGTTGCCGAATAACACCCTTTACAGCGTTTCTACCGTTCAAAATCCAAAATTGACTTCGTATACTGGCTAAGGCCGCTTGAGGACCAGCATGCATTAAACGGTTATGTTCAAAATTGATTATTAAACGGGCTAGAGGATTTTTATCACATAAAATAAAAGGGTGTTTTTTACCGAAAGAAGCATCGGCATTTTTAAGACGTCCGCCTACTCGAATAAGATTTTCATCTAAAAATGGATCCAGGGATGATAAACGGCTCTTGGAATTAACCGAGTTATTTTTGTGTAAATCATGAAACTCGGCAGAAAAATCTTGAAGTTGTGCAATGTAGACAATGCGTTTTAATGATACGTCCAGTTCATCGATTGATAAAGGACTAAAGGTTCTATTAGGTTTGACAGTTTTACTATTTTTAATAAAACGAAGACAATAAGCTACTACACGTTTAAGTTTCATAAAAGATGAGTATTTATTTAAAATAGAAAAATCGTCGATAGAGGAAAAAGTTAAGATAGTTTTTTGTTTAAGTTCAGGTAATTCTTTTTCACATGGGTCGCTTTGATGAGGCCAATGAGAAGAATTGTTTAACAGCCATTGCGGGCCAGCCCACCACAAGGGACAAAGAGATAAATTTTCGGGACTTGTACCACGGGAAATAATGTCGGCTGGATTATCAGTCGACGGGACATGCTTCCAATTTTCTATCGTAGAGTTGGACATAATTTCGGACACCCGATTTCCAACAAAAGTTTTTAAATGGCTAGGTTCAATACGAAGCCACGACAAAACAATGGTCGAGTCGGTCCAAAATTGGACAGTCGAAAATGATTGATTCAATGCCGCAGTCACCTTTTTGACAAGTTGGACCAACAGAAGTGCACCGCAAAGCTCGAGTCTCGGCAAAGTAATGCTTTTAATTGGTGCAACCCTGGACTTAGCAGTGAGCAGCTGGGAAAATCGGTTGCCAACGTTATCTTCGGATACTAAATAGACACAAGCACCATACGCCAACAAAGACGCATCGCAGAATGCGTGCAATTCAATCTTAACTGGTGTTCTTAAAAGAACATGCCGAGGAATTTGAAGTGTATTAATTTTACCAAGCTGTCGATAAAATTGAGTAAACAAGGAATGTATATCAGGAGGAACAGATTCGTCCCACTCCAATTGTTTTTTCCACAATTCTTGTAGAAGTAATTTTGCTCTAACGACAATGGAGCCGAGTAATCCTAAAGGATCAAATACCTGGGCTACAATTCCCAGAATAAAACGTTTGGTAATTTTTTGGGTAGAGAGCTCGGCAAGATTGACGGAATAACTTAACTTGTCCTTATTAGGCTCCCAAAAAATGCCTAAAGTTTTAACACTTTTGTCGTCGGAATCGGTAATAAAGAATTGGGGAAGATTTTGCGAATATTCTTGTAGATTTAAACTGGATTTCTCGTTCGAAGCCCACTTACGAAGAATAAACCCAGCATAGGCCAAGATTGAAGATATTTGATCTTTTAACCTAATTGCGTCGTTTATATTGGAAGTCCCAAAAATCAAATCATCGACGTAAAAGTCTTTGAGAATAACCTTGCAGGCTTCGGGGTATTGCTTCAAGTTGTCATAGGCTACTTGGTGTAAAGATGGAATAGCCAAAAATGGCGCAGATGCGGTTCCATATGTCACGGTGTTTAGTTTATAGGTTTTAAGCTCTTCGTCGGGACTTGAACGCCATACAATTCGTTGTAAATCTTTATCGGATTCAGTAACATTGACCATACGGTACATTTTTTCAATGTCGCTAGTTATGACGTAATTATGAGTTCTAAATCTTAAAATAATTGACAAAAGGTCGTCTTGAATCGTGGGTCCGATCTTAAGAACGTCGTTTAAGGAAACTTCGGAGGATGTTTTCGCTGACACGTCAAACACCACGCGGAGTTTAGTTGTAGTACTGCTATTTTTTACCACACAGTGATGCGGCATGTAGTAGGTCGGATTTTTTTAATAAGGAATCTTCGTTAATTAAGGTCATGTGATTTAAAACAGCATATTCGTTAATAAAGTCGCAATATTGTTTTCTAAGTTCGGTATCTTTATTTAGACGTCTTTCTAGCGCATAAAATCGCTTAATCGCGTTTTCTTTAGAGTCTCCCAAGGCATTAGAATTGTCTTTAATAGGCAAACTAACTGTAAATTTGCCTTCTTGATCTCGGGTAGTTGTTTTAACAAAATGCGTTTCGCATTCGAGTTCCTCCCGCGAAAACTTCGTGTTTAGATTGGGAGTACATTCCTCTAACGTTGGGTTTGAATATTTTCGTTTTTAATAGCTAATTTACAAATGGTACCTTTTTGTCGAGCATACAAAGTTAAAGGGCCGGAGATTACCCAACCTAAATGTGTTTTTTGAAGCAAAAGTAGATTATCGCTCAGTTTAACTTGCCCTACACAAAGTAGTGAATAAAAAATATTCGCTCCCAAAAGAAGATCGATAGGCTTAGACTCGTTAAAATGAATATCAGCTAACTTCAGATTGCTCGGAATTTTAATGTCGTTCTTATTAAAGGTAAAGTTCGGCAAATTTTCTGTTATTTTCTCAATAACCAGAAAATGCAGCTCAGAATTAAATGAATTATAAATTGGCGTAATAGATGTAGTAGTCGAGTGTTTAATACTAATAATTAGGTTTTGACTTATACCGCTTACTGACAAATTAATTTTTTCTAACTGTAAATTTAACGTTTTGGCTAAACTGTAAGTAATATAGTTCGATTGTGAGCCCGAATCAAGAAGAATGCGACATAAAATGGGCTTATTTTGTTTATCGAAAATATAAACGTTTGCAGTAGATAAAATCACGTTACTAAAACACTTGTTAGTTTTATTGGAAAAACTAGTGACAATTGGAAGTTCAGTTTCGTCGCTTAACTCGATATTTTCAAGGGTAAAATTAGTTTTTACTATCGCGCTCGAATTTGTCTTTTCAGGTGCACTTTCGTAGTGCAATAACGTATGATGACGCCTTTGGCATTTTTTGCAGCCGCCCGATCTACAGTCTTTTGGCAAATGGTTTGGTTTTAAGCAATTGGTACACCAAATGGAGATTTTTTATTTCATTAAAACGTTGATTAACGGGAATTTTTAAAAACCTTTCGCATAAGTTTAACCAATGTGTAGCACTATTATTAGAAGACAAATAAGACTGGCCGCGAGTTTTCTGATGACTTGATGTAGGGATATTATTATTGTTAACAGTTAAGGCCTCTAATGTTTGACATTTTTTATTTAAAAATTCGATTAACTCGGTATACGTCGGTAATTTTGAGCCCTTAATTGAACTTTCCCATTCACGGCGAGTGGTAATATCTAGTTTAGAATTTACTAAATACACTAAAAGTGCGTCCCAAGACTGTACAGGCTGGTTTAATGCTTTCAAACAACGTACGTTTTTTTGCACCGTATGTACAAGATGACATAAACCGTCTTTTGATTCTCGGTTTAAATTCGGTAATTCAAAAATCGATTGTATATGACTAAAATCGATGTTTATTATTAGACGGTCATTTTGGTACTTTTCGCACACTAACTTCCAGGCAATTAAGTAATTAGAATCGCTTATTTGGATAGCTTGAATCGTTTGAAGGGCTTCACCCTTTAGAGATGATAATAAATAGTAAAATTTCTGGGTAGGAGCCAGTGTATTTTCGTGTATTATAGCTTTAAATGTATCGTGAAATTGTAAAAATTTGTCAAAAGACCCATCGAATTCGGGAATATTTTACCGGAGGTAATTTAACTGGGTTAGCTGTGCTTATTTGAGAAGAAATTGTCGATTGAAAAGAGCTTGATTGCACAGCTGAAGGGTTATTTTGAAGTAATGATCTTGCTTTGGCGACTACACTGTAGTATTTTTGTTCAAAATCGCTCCTCGCATCGTTGGAGGTATCATCGTCACTAGAAATAAGTTCTAGCTGTGTTTGATAGTTATCGAAATCATTTAGAAAATGTTGTTCTACTTTTTCAAGACGTGTAGCCAAAACGGCGTAATCAGTTTGGTTAAAACTATCCACAAATTGGGAAAATCGAGTAAGCTGCCCTTTGATACTACCAATTTTTTGGTTTAATAGCTTTTTTTCTTCAGACATTTTATAGTATTATAGGAAAATGATATTAAAAATATTATACAAAGTAGGTATACTTACCATAAGCAATCGAGCATAAAATCGAGAAAAATGGGTATTTATTTAGTATTCTAGGAGAGGTAATAGGTAAATTAAAACATCTTTATTATCGTTTATTAGGTTACAATCGGATGTGCATCGGCAAAACTTGTTGTGTCAAATAAAAATACTTACGAGCGCTCCTGGACTCGGCCAACCGCTATTCCACTATTCTAGGAATCGCTAGGAAACGCTATACACCAAATATTCGAGAAATAATCGCTATATGCAGCTATATGAGCTTATAGTATAGGTAGAATATAGTATATAATAGATATAACCTCACAAAAGGCTTTCCCAAAGGTACAAAGTTTAATCGTTCACCCTGTGCAATAAAAAATTCATTCGGTACATCGGTACGCAATTTCAGGGATAACTAATAAGGTAAATAATTCGTAAATTAATCGTAAATCAGGTAGTAATAGCTCGGAAAATATTCGTAAATCGATAAATATTCGATAATTTCGATTAATTTAAGCATATAATTCCCATTAAGAGGGCTTATAGGAGGCTTCAGTTTAAATATCGGTATTTTGATTTAAAAAATCGTAATCGTAAAGTAAATCGAAGTCGTTTGACACTATAATTAACGTATTATAATATATACAGTATATATATATATAATTAAGAAAATAGAGGGAAAAGGTAAATTAGGAAACGGAAAAATGGAAAAACTCACCGGGCAATAAAGGAATACTCATCAGCATCACCATCACCAAACCGGGAAACTTAAACCACTTGCTTTTCCTGGATAATCGTTGATTTATTGTAGCTGGATTCATTCGGCTGGAAGGACCATGTTCGGGGCTTAATAATAAACCTACTATTTTCTCTTATCGTCGTTTAATTTGTAAAAAAACTTATAATTAACGTAAAACCTCCTAAGTGACAATTATGTGACAATTCCTCGGACTCGGCCATCTTGGTTCTCTTGTGGCGCACAAATGGCGCACAAATGAATGTGAGGTTGTCGCAGTTTACTTTAAATCCTTAACAATCCAGGCACGAAAACTAATATCAATAGACGAGCTAAATACTATAAAATCTGAAGCTAAAAGAAGCCCCAACAAAAAATCTATAAACATAAGAACACTAAGACTTTCAGGAACTGTTAACTCTAGATTGCACTCAGTAAACACCTACGCATCATCAAAAGAAATACAGCGAACAGACGAACAGGAGAAAATATTACTCATGTCCCAGGAAACCAATCAAATCTATGAAGGGATACCGATGGATACAAGGCCAAAAATACCAAGACTGAAATTCAATGCTGAATGTAAAACCACCATCACGACAATTAATACTGCTCTAGCAAAGTATTTTAATGAATCGGACAATCTTGAGAATCTCTGTTATAAAGTTTACTGCGCAGCTACACTAATCTGTAAAATTCTAAAACAGGATAAACATAATTTGCCTGGAGGAGAACGCCAAAGCCCCCTATGGTAAAAACGATTGGAAATAAAAATATCGAATTACCGAAAGGAAATAGAAATAATTCATAGTTGTCTAAGTACTCAACAACCTAGCCGAAAACTTGTTAAGAAAATTAAAATGCGTGCGCGTAAATTTAAGGTGAAACCAGGGACCATTTTAATGGAGCAAACATTAATACAAAGGGCGGAGACTCTAAAACAAAAAATAGCTGCTCTTGGCAATAGACTGAAAACATACCATAAAAGAACACTACGATATAAACAAAACAGACTCTTCAACAATAATCAAAGACTGTTCTTCCGAAATCTTGAAACCGGAATCACCGGTGAACAACACGAACTCCCATGACCCAGAAATGACAGAATTCTGGTCAGAAATTTGGTCTGAAAACATCCATCACGATCGGAAAGCACAGTAGATTAACATCGAAAGGGTGAATTCGGAAAAATACACGGAAATGCCCAACATCACAGTATCCAAAGACGACGTGCAAACTACAATAAAACGGATTAAAAACTGGACCCGGTATAGCCTCATATATAGTTAAAATAACTATTGTACTTTAAATCAAATTAAAATTTGACTCCAAAAAGTTATACAAAGGGAAACAAAATTAATAATGAATATTGGCCACCTCACAAAGCAAGTTATTTTTGTAATTTAAATTGAATACCCAATTCATGTCTCTTCAAAACATTATTAAGGTTGCTTACCCTTCAAACAAAGATTTCTCTAGATGTTTTCATTTTTACGATTTAGGGTCAGTGATATTCAGTAGTTATCATTGATAAAATCTAGGTGGCTGTGATATGCCTGACGTTCGAGCTGACGTTACTTCAACATATCTGCGAAATTAGTTCAACTTTAATAGCTATACTTGTAATCATTTAAAACTTCCCAATATGGCGGACTTCAGTATGGGAGGCTTAAAAATGAAAATCTCTAGACTGGAATCGAATGTAGTTCAAATTGTTTAAATTGATAATCTGTGGTAAATCTAATTGAACTCTGACATTTGGCTGACTGACGTTTACGGTTTCTTTTTCTAATTATTTTCATTATTTTTTGAGTTTTTATTCACAAATTCTACTTGATTATGTTCTTTTATTTAACCTGCAGCCTGCAGTACTAATTATATAGTTATAAATAATCTTTTCACCGATCAAGATCTGAGGAATAGGCTGGAAGATATTCAAAATGTGCAAAACGCTTAAAACGCTTACAAATTCGTGAAAATAAATTAGTCCAGATGTTTGTAAAAAGGCCTCTAATTATTTTGAGAAGTTTCCTCGTATCAGTAATTTTCAGGTTTGTAATATGTATATGATAATAAATAGATTAAAACTTATATTTCAGGAAACAGCGCGGGCATTACATATTATTGTAAATCAGTTTTAAAATATAAAGAACGTTTAAAACAGGTTTCAACAAGATCAAATAACACTTGAAATATATAATATGTATGTTATATCCACCTATTAATATGGTTATGCCCTCTTAATAATGTATACTCTTAATCTTGACATTTCCAGAATGCACTGTGAAGTGTCAGCAGTTAAAACTTATAAATTCTCCATTGCTTGGGCGTACCTTTTAAGTCTTTGTTGGTACGTTCCAAGAGTATATTGCTAATGTGTCAATAAAGCTTCACCGTCGTAAAACTGAGTTTTTTTTAAAACAAAAGCACCACAAAAAGAACTTTAACTGGCGCAGTCGGTAGGATCCGCAAAACTTAACAAAGTTAGCAAAGTTAAATAGTTGGCGGAGGATTTTTGCTGGACGGTTTAGAGAATATAAGTCCGGTTCGGTAAACGATCTACCAGCAAAAAATCGGGAGTGTTTTTGTGACAAGAAAAACCAATTGGAGACAAGAAGACCTGAGAGAATCATCAAGAGAATATTGGTATCTGGGGACAAACTCGCTCTGTTTCTCAACGGCAACCTAGGATAAGCTAGCAGTAAGGAAACAAGAAAAAACAAAGAAGAAACAAACAACAATGAAAAAACTGATTATCCTGTAAGTACACCAATCCTATAAAAATCGTATTTTTCATAAAACTTAAAAACAAAAAATCGCGTTAATTTTTTTTTTTCATAGATTTAAGAAACTTTATTTTTAAGACAATTATTTTTAAGAATTATTTTACTTTAAGATTAGATATCTCTATATAAACTCTAATGAACTCTGACAGCGACACAGATACGGAATTAAGCAATCTTTCATACCGCCTTAAAAAAGCAAAATTTTCAAATCAATCCAAAACTAATCTAAATTCTGTAAATTCTGAAAATAGTAATAATTCAAATTCAAATATGGCGCAACCAAATGTAAACTTTCAGTTACTAAGACTTTATGTAGACACGATTCCCACCTATGATGGTAACCCACATACACTTTCAATATTTTTAGACAACTGTACTAATTTTGTTAACACCTTTTATAAAGAAAACGATCAAGTAATAAATAATTTCTTAACAAGAGCAATTATTGGTAAACTAGTTGGTAGAGCTTTAAGTTTAGTAGGCACGCGAAGTCAAGAACTAAAATCCTGGCTAGACTTAAAAAACGCACTCCAATCGAATTTTGGTGATCAAAGAAATTTAGACTGTTTAGAACAAGATTTAATAATTTTAAGACCTAACAAAAATGAATTACCGTATAATTTTGGTATGAGATGCCAAGATGCACGATCATTGATTATATCTAAATTAAATTCTACTAACTTAAGTCATGATGAAAGAGTATTAAGAATCGAATAATATCGAACAACTTTCATTAAAAAAGTACATACGCGGATTAACAGGACAATTACAAAATAATATTAGATTAAGAAACCCTACAACATTAGAAAATGCGATGGCACTAGTAATCGAAGAGGAAAATTTCTTGTATTGTCAAGGTAGAAACAATTCTTTAAACATACAAACATATAAACCAACACCTATAAGATTTGTTCCTAATCAATATAATAATAGACCAATAAATTATCAAAATCAATCACCAAATAATCCAGGCAACATTTTTTCTTCACCATTTAATCAAAGACAAAATCTTTATAATCCACAAAATAATATTTTTAGACAACCTGAGCCAATAAGAAATAATTTTAACCAACCAAATTAATTTATGAGACCAAATTATCCTAATAATAATTTCCAAAATAGACCAATGTTTCAAAATCAAAATAATTTTACTAGAAATCCTAATTCATTTTCAAATAGACCTCAATTCCAAATAAAACGACCAGCACCGAATTCTAGCAATAGTTTTCCTAATCAAAATAATAATTTCCAACGATCTAATAATTTTAACCAAAATAATAATCGACCTGAACCGATGGACACCTCATCCGGTAATACATTTATTCAACAAAATAAAAAACCTAAATATATGATCCAATGAACCAGACAGAAGAATATTTAAATGAGTATAATGACACTTATTATTTAGCTGATTATTCAAACTGTAACTATTCAAGATATTCGAATCCAGACGCTTATTATGACCAAAATCTCGAACCAAATGAAATTGATACTTTAAACTCTTATCAGTATACACAGACTCGTAATGAAAATTACACTAATGAAAACGATATGCAACATGTTAACAAGAACGACAATGTAAATTTTTGTATAACGGAGACGAAAGAAACACCGACGTAATAAATATAAACTCGTTAGAAGATCAATTACCTTTCATTTTTATTCCAGAATTAAACGCACGATTTTTGATTGATACTGGCAGCACTAAAAGTTTAATTTCACCTAAATGGCTTATACATTTTACCCAAATTATATTTTTAACGAAAACTTCTGTATAAAAACTGCACATATGTCAACTTTCCACAATGAAGCAGCTCATATACCTCTTTTTGAAATTTTTAAAGTCGATCAAACACACCAATTTTATATTTTTCAATTTAGCAAAAATTTTGACTGTTTAATCGGTATTAATTTATTAGAACAATTAGAAGCAATTATTGGTATTCGTAGAAAATTACTGAATAGACCTAAAACAATCGATTCCGAAAACTAAGAGAAGCCAATTTAAAGTAAACCTAGATAAATCATATTTTTTCAAGAAAGAAGTAAATTACTTAGGGACATAAATATATCTTTAGGAGTCATTCCAAATCCAGAACACATCAGAGCAGTGAAATTACCTGTATTCCTAAGACATCGAAAGGAATAAAAAAGTTTCATGAACTATATAAAGTTATATAGAAAATTTATTCCCAATTTAGCAAAAATAACTAAACCATTAACTTACTGTCTTAAAAAAGGTAAAGAAGTAATACACGAACGAATATCAATAAATACTAAAGAACCATTTGACGTAGAAATTATAAACACGGAAGAAATAAATTTCTTAGAAAAAATAGATATAGACGAAAATATACCATTCGATAAAATTAAAGATAATCTGTTAAAATCAAATTTAAAAAATATTAGTTTAGATCATTGTAATAAAGAAGAGAAAGATGCGATAAGAAAATTATGTTACGAATATAGAGACATTTTTTATTCCAAAGAAATACCTTTAACGTTCACAAGCCAGGTAAAACATAAAATTAATACAACAGATGTGAATCCAATTTTTGTAAAATCATATAGATACCCTAAAGTTCATAGACAAGAAGTTAAGGACCAAATAAAAGAAATGTTAGACAACGGAATAATAAAAAATTCGACATCACCATGGTCAAGCCCTATATGGATAGTACCCAAGAAGATGGATCAAAGCGGAAGAAGAAAATGGAGGCTAGTAATAGACTATAGAAAACTGAATGAAAAGACCGTAAATGATAAATATCCACTACCCAATATAACAGAAATTTTAGACAAACTTGGAAAAAGTCAGTACTTTACAACCCTTGATTTAGCTCAAATCATCAAATAGAAATGGACAAAGACGACATGCCAAGGACAGCCTTTACTACAGAAAATGGACACTATGAATTTAAACGGATGCCATTCGGATTGAAAAATGCACCGTCAACCTTCCAAAGAGTAATGGATAATATACTCAGAGGATTACAAAACGAGATCTGTTTAGTGTACCTAGACGACATAGTATGTTTTTCAACCTCACTTCAAGAACACGTGAATAGACTAAAACAAATATTCGAAAAGCTAAGAGAAGCCAATTTAAAAGTACAACTAGATAAATCACATTTTTTCAAGAAAGAAGTAAATTACTTAGGACATATAATAACACCCCAAGGAGTCAAACCAAATCCAGAAAAAATTAGAGCAGTCAAAGAATTTCCCATTCCTAAAACATCGAAAGAAATAAAAAGTTTCATAGGATTAGTAAGTTACTCTAGAAAATTTATTCCCAATTTAGCAAAAATAACTAAACCATTAACTTACTGTCTTAAAAAAGGTAAAGAAGTAATACACGATGAAAATTTTATTAATTCTTTCAATACATGTAAAAATCTTTTAATTAATTCTCCTATACTTCAATGCCCTGATTTTACTAAACCATTCATTCTTACAACAGACGCATCAAATTTAGCTATCGGAGCAGTCTTATCACAAGGTAATATCGGATCAGACAAACCAGTAGCATACGCCTCAAGAACTTTAAATGAAAGCGAATCTAAATATAGTACTATAGAAAAAGAACTACTTGCCATTGTATGGGCATCCAAATATATTAGACCATACCTTTTCGGACGAACATTTAAAATATACACAGATCATAGACCATTAGTGTGGTTATTTAATTTAAAGGAACCAAACTCTAAATTAGTCAGATGGAGACTAAAACTAGAAGAATACAACTACGAGATCATTTATAAAAAAGGAAAATTAAATACCAACGCAGATGCACTCTCTAGAATACCAATCAATGTATTCGAAGACGAATCATTGATCAATCATCAAGGAGACTCTGACGAAGAACAAGAAGACGCTTTAAAATATCTAAGAGAATTAGCCGAATCATTAAATGAAGACGATCAACAACCATCAACAAGTAAAACCGAGAAAATTTCAGAAAAACCGAAAATTAACATAATATCTGACATTCAATTACAACCACCTAGAAAACCTGAGAGAGAAGACATCGAAACTCAACATTCCACACAAAATGAAACGACAAACGATGGAATTAAAATTTATGACGAAATAATTAATAACAAAATTAATCAAATATTAGTTTTTCCTAATTCATATCCTAGATTAGATGTAAAACACGAAAATTACAAACACCATAAAATATTAACAGTAAAAGTTCCTAAGACAAATAATAAAAATTTAATTTTAAGATTTTTAAGAGATAACACGACTAACGAAAAACAATATTGTTTATATTTCCATTCAGATGAATTATATAATATATTTAATAAAATCTATTTAGAACATTTTTCTGAGAAAGGACCAAAACTTTTAAGATGTATGAAACTAGTCAACACTGTAACCGAAAAAGACGAGCAAATAATGTTAATTAAAAATCATCATGAAGGCAAAACGAATCATAGAGAAATGCTATAGATGTAAGTAATGCTCTAATAAAGTATTTTTCACTATTTGGAATACCTGAAAAAATTGTAACAGATAAAGGCAGCGAATTTAATAATGATACTGTTAAAGAAATATTAAATTTACATCATATAAAAATTCATTTCACAACACCTGCACATCATGAATCAAACGGTATAATAGAACGATTCCATTCCACTATTATTGAACACTTACGAATAATAAAAGAAATGTATAAAAATGAAGAAGAAAATTTAATGGAATACGCACTAATAGGTTATAATAATTCAATTCATACTTCGACAAATTTTACCCCATTCGAATTAGTATTTGGTCATACAGATTTAAGAGACCCTAATGAAATATTTTCACCTAAAATGTTTTATTCTGATTACGCTGAAAATCATAAAAATCGATTAGAAACTATTTATAAAAATGTTAAACAAGATTTAAATTTAAGTAAGGAAAAGATTATTGAAAAAACTAATATACAGGGTGACGAAAATAAAGAATATTTTGTAGGACAAATAGTCTATAAAAAGAACCCGAATATTAGAAGTAAAAAACAAAATAAATTTTTAGAACCATATAAAATAACAAAACTACTAAAAAGAAATAGAGTAGAAATAACGGGAAAAGACAAAGAAACTAAAAAAGAAGTGGTCCACATAAAGGAATTAAAGAAACCTTCTATTGTTACAGGTACGCAATCTACATCGTCCACTGTGAACAATCAGTAAATTTTCATAATTTAGAGGAAACCCTGGTTTATTACCCTTAAAATCGGTAATGTCCAAAATAAAATAAATATTTGGTCATTTATACAGATATTCGATATAAATAAATTAATTAATCAATATCTAACATTACGAAATCAATTTAATATAATGTCCGAGATACTCGAAAATGGCACAAATATTACTGAAAAATATAAAGATGAATTTTACAGCTCTTATATTATAGCGAAATCATTAGAAAATAGAATTAATGTACAATTACATCAATTAAATCCTTTAAAAAATAACAGGAGGAAACGAGGTTTAATAAATGGAATAGGCTCTATAATAAAACAAATAACTGGTAATTTAGATTCTCAAGATGCTGAAAAATATGATCAAGCGATCGAGCATTTATCGAAAAATCAAGATAAATTAAAAATTTCTATGATCAATCAAATTTCACTTTTTGAAAAATCAATCGATATATTTCAGTCAAATCTACAAAACTTAACACGAAACCAACAAATTATAAACGTACATATTAAAAATATTGAACATATATTATATACAAGGGATATCGAATACATAGAAACTTATACATTCTTTTTTATAGAGATGGTTATAAATGATATAACAAAAGAATTTCAAATTATCTATGAGATACTTGAACGAATAGAAACAGCAATTACCTTTTCTAAAATAAATACATTTCATAATAGTATTGTAAACCCTAAAGAATTATTTTCTGAACTATTATCTATATCAAAAATAATAAAAACAATTAGACTACCTTTTGAACCAGAAATAAAAAACTTAATACATTTCGAAAGAGCAATAGAGATAAAGAGTTACTCTAAAGAAAACAATAAAATAATAAAAACGATTTTTATTATCGAAATTCCTCTTGTCGAAAAAGAAAAATATGATTATTTCCATCTATACCCCTTGCCTATCCAAAGAAACAACACATTCAAAATCCTTATTCCAATGTCAAAATACCTCATCATGAACGAGAAAAACTTCGCATTCTTGGATCAGCCCTGTAAAGAAATCAACAGCAACGAGTTCCTCTGCGAAGACATCAGTTCAACAGATATCAACAACGAAGACAACCCCTGTGAAGTTCAACTACTGAAGCTGAATCAACACCCTTCCAACTGTAAAATAGTGCCAGTGCGAGTAAACCAAAATAAAGTGCAACGTTTAAACGCAAACCAGTGGGTCATTATTGTGCCATGTTATACCGTAGCGTTACAAAAGTGCAATGAAAACGAAGAGAAAATTCCTTTGTGCGGTACTTATTTAGTAGACATCAATAGACAATGTGACATTAAAATTAACGATTTAATTATTCAAAACTTTATTAATAATAGGATTAAAACAACTACTATTATTCTGCCTAAAATCAATATGTCTCTAGTTGATAGAAAATATCCAAATAATTTTAAACCTCTATCACTAGACAATGTAAACTTAAACAATGTAAATATTTTAAAAAATAATTTAGAGATTGAAAAAAGTAATTTAAATGATATCTCTAACAAAAATATAATCCATAATAATATAGGACTAGGAACTATTGTTTTATATATTTTAATCTTTATTGTATTGCTTTATTTTATTTGGAAGTTATATGTTTTAAAATTTAAACAAAAAATTGTATCTTTTGAACTTCCAAATACTTCAAATTCTGAATGTAACCCCAGAATTTGAATTTTACGAAGGGAGGTGTTATATCCACCTATTAATATGGTTATGCCCTCTTAATAATGTATATTCTTAATCTTGACATTTCCAGAATGCACTGTGAAGTGTCAGCAGTTAAAACCATGGTTAAAACTTATAAATTCTCCATTGCTTGGGCGTACCTTTTAAGTCTTTGTTGGTACGTTGCAAGAGTATATTGCTAATGTGTCAATAAAGCTTCACCGTCGTAAAACTGAGTTTTTTTTTAAAAACAAAAGCACCACAAAAAGAACTTTAACTTGTACAATAATTGTAAGATAGTTTTTATGACCCTGTTTGATATCTATTGCATTGTTTTTATATTTCTTGAAATATATATTTTTTTACTTTACAGGATACACAAAGAATAATAAAAAATAGAGTTACTCACTAAAAGCACTTAAGGTTTGTAATAGATGTAGTTAGAATATCAAACACCAAACCATACCAAAACTTGAGTTTTATTTTACTGATATTCCTCACATTTGAAAGGAAAGTCATTTCATAAATAACCAGAAGGACATCGTATACACTCTATATTAATAATTCTTTTTTATCCTATACTTGTTAGTTGACGCATAACTTACTAGGTATAAAATTTAGTACTGTTTCCAAACCTATAGTTGTGGTTGTGACATATTCTGATGTGTTTCTGGAAATTTAAAATAAGTTAATATTTAAACAAACATTTCTGGCTTTCCTGACAGGAGTGTGAACACAAATTTAAAAAAGGTATAACGTGGATAATGTTCTGATTATTACAGCTTGCATGGATAACTGTTTTTGTATGTTGTTATTTTTAATAAAGTATATTTAATGAGTTTTTGGGTATTTCTTTTTCCCTCAGAGGATTGTGCTCTAATCTTTATATATAAATTTTCATAAATTATATCTACAAAATTTATTACCTTATAACTTTTTGCTAAAGACTTTGTAGTTGATACAGTTTAACAGTATATAAAAGAACTATTTGAATAAGATATTTGAAAATATATAGCTGTTTTTGCACACATCAATTCAATTTGTGACTAACTGTACTGAAATAAAAACAAATTAAGAGAAATGGGGTGATCTATCAACTATAATATGAAACGCATCATCCTATTTCCAAGTCTTCTATTAATTTCACTTATTAAACAACTATAATTATTCAATAATATTGATAATTCTAGGAACTCTCAGATATCGCCAAAACATGAAAACAAAAATGTACTTTCTATAGTTCTTACGTCCCTTTAACTGAAATATAAGAAACAGGGGAGTTAATTTTCTCACTGAGAAAGTTTATAAAACACCATTAAGTAAAATCTCTCCGGATCTGCGGTAAAATACCTTTATTCTTATTAAATAATTTCAATAATCTATGTTTTTATTTATGATTTATGACAACCACCTAATAACCTAACTTTAACGCGTCAACAATTGACAATCCTGAAAAATGTTATTGTTAATCAAAGGGTAAATCAATTTCTGAATTCGCTAACGCCAATTTATTTTTCAATAAAAAAAAATACCAATTTTCGTAACTAGGTCGGCCATATTGAGGAACTTTTAAAAGAATTGTACTATAGTTATTAGTATTATAAAATAAAAAGTGAAGGGTTCTTGTAGTATCAATATGTAATATTTAAATAAAAATATTTCTTGCCATATAACTGCTGTTTTGTAAAATTTTCAGCTTTCAAAAATAATGAAAAACTGTAAATAACACAAAGGTATGTTTGTTTGTCATTATATAGCTAACCGGGCTGGATTTCCCAGAACGACAAACAAACAAATTACTCTATCAACTGACGACTTAAGCTTGATTTTCATGCCTCCGTTGTCCGACGATACGATGATATGATATCAATTTTATTGGTTAAATTTAAAGGCTTCGATTGGTTAACCGTTTCTAACTAATCGAAATCTTTAAATTCAACCAATAAAATTAATATCGTATCATCGTATCGTCGGATAACTGATGCATGAAAATCAAGCTTTACGCTTCGTCCAACGTGGGAGACAAAAGCGCGCGATTCGGGCGGTGCGAGCGACGTATTTATCAAACAACGTTTTCTTACGAAGCTGTCCTAGGTAAAAGGGAATAGTGGAGTAAAAACGATATAAAAATGTGTCAAAAAAGTTTTTGGAGGCATAACTACATGATATCTATATATGATTTTTAGTTAGGGCTTTGTCCATGTGAAATGACTAATTACGACCTTTATTGGGGGGGAGTCAGACATGTGTTACACAACCCTTTACCATGAAGATCATATGAAAAAGACTTTAATTCTGTTTTCGCTGAGGCAAGCATTATTGTTAACTTCGTTAATTCTCATTGTATTTGTATTCAGTTAGAGCTTTGTTGTCGAGCTGTAAACACGTATTTCTCCACTTGTTAAATTAAATTTATAAATAAATCTTTTTTAAAAACGGGTTGTTTGAATACAATAAATTAAGTCATGTTTTATCCCGGAAAATGTCAAAAATCTGTCAAAAATCTATAACCATGTTTTTTTACCTTTCCTACGCGATAACTCCTAAACTAATCAACTTATTTACATACTCTTTTTTTAATCGATTGAAAACACATAGGCGATGATAGCTAAAGCAATAATTAAAGTTCCATAGTGAGTGTATTTTTTTTGGAAAATGAATTAAACTTCAAACATTAATTTTATTGTATCATGTTTTTCGGTAAGCGAGAAACTTTTTTATTTGAAGGAATTTTTACATAGTATCTGCGTATAAAATAAAGTAAAGATACTGAAAAAGTTTTTAAAACTTGGTACAATCTTTTAGTGCTAATACTTTTCTAGTTATCCTAAATTAAATCTACGAATAGGCCGCGCGCGAGACCGCTCGGGCCTCGCCGGCGCCGCCCCGAGACTGATTTTATTTGGCGACACGGCGGACGTGTTCCGTAGGCCTATTTCTGATTATGTGCATTGTACCTGCAGTTTGAAATTTAGTAAATTCTGTACGTTATAAATTATTTAGTTATGGACTCTTTAATTTGCAGAAAAACTATAAACAAAAATGATAGTTTTTTTTAAATCATACTAGAGGCCTAAAAACTATCATTAATGCTGCGGAAAAAGGCAAGATGATGTTGCTGTGAATATTAGCCAAAATTATGATAATATCATTTTTTGGCAAATCTTAATATATTAATTAATAATTCTCAATATATTATATTAACAATTATTAATATATTATATTAACAAATAGAAAACTAGTTAAATAGAACGATTTTGATATTATAATGTTTTTTATATGTGATAAAATAGGAAAAAAGGATAAACATCACAAATTAACATCTAGACAAACAACAGGTATCGTATGTTGTAAACTATTTTCATAAGTTTTTTTAATGAATTCATTGATATGATTAATGAATAAAATTGATATGTTAGCTAAAATTCCATAGTCAGTATTTCTTTTGCCAATAGGGCTGAATAATTTCTCATAAACCAGAATAATATTAATTATTCTTATTTACCGTAAATATATTAATGCGTGAGACACAAAAAATGTACATCAAAAAATGATTATTTAATAAAAAAATAGATATGTATTTATTAAAGTTTATAACCGTTTATGACCATCAAAAACCGTACATTTCTATTATTATTTATTAAAGTTTATTTTTATTACGGTGGACTCTGATGACTCGTGCACTTGTACAAACATTTGTTATTTGGATATACTTGACATGTGGTGTGAGTGGTTTCCTTGCGCAATTATTTATCACTCGCCGCGTAGCGTCAGCACCAAGCTTGTTGCAAAATATGTTGTTTACAAAGATAATATACTTGCCAAGTACGCAAATATTGGCGTACTTGCCAAGTACACGAGTCGTCAGAATTCAGAATCTTAAATGCCACAACGTTTGTTTATATAATCCCAAACAAATCAAAACTAAATTAAAAAGGAAATTCGACTGAAGAGGCCCCGCTCGTGTCGCTCGCTCGCTTTTTTCGACCACGTAGGACGAAGCGTTAGTTTAGTACCGGTGAGTTATTAGATAAAGATCTAATAGAGCCAGTACACAAATGAAAGAAGCATTTTCAGGCCACTCTATAAAGGGAAAATAAAAAGTGAAGGGTTCTTGCAGTATCAATATGTAATATTTAAACAAAAATATTTCTTGGCATATAACTTGCTGCTTTGTAAAATTTTCAGCTTTTTGGCGAAAATGGCAACTTATCCTACATCAGAGACAATTTATATGATTCTATTAATTGGTGATTGTAGTGTACATTTGTCAATTAATAGAATGCTTTATGTTCTGATCTATCTCGTCCTGGATTTTTTTATGGGGATATGTTAAAGACAGTGTTGTTTGACAGAACCCGACCAACTATTGTCGACAAGATGAAAGAAATTATTGGCTATGTTCCGATTAGAGCTCTACTCCATATATGCGTCTTAACATGAAAAGATCTTTTGAAATGAGAATCGTTTTATGCAGTGAACAGGAAACGGAAGCATTTTGAGCCCATTTGATTTCATTTACCTAATTTTTGTCACGTAATTATACGTTTATATCTAGTTTTAATTCTGTAGTAATGAAAATATGTTAAAAAAAAATATATATTTTTTTACCTTTCAATATGTTACTCCACATCCTTTAATTTTTGTTAAATTAACAAAACAGCCACCTAGATTTTATTAATTAATAAAGATCTACTGATGCAAAATCACAAAAATGGAAATATCTAGGAAAATCTTTGACTAAGGGGTAGGTAACCTTAATAATATTTTTTGAAGATATATGAATTCTCCAACGAATATCGGAATAATACCCTGGGTGTTCCATTTAAAATAAAAGAATAACTTCCTTTTAAAAGTGGCCAATGTTCTATATTAATTGTGTCTCGCCTTGTATAACTTTTAGGGTCAAATTTTAATTTGGTTTAACATATATAATGAGTATTTTAACTAAATATCAGGCTATACAGACTATTACAATTTAAGTAGCTGCTATTGAAATTTAAAATTTGTTCTTCATTTTCACAAAATGTGAAATATGTCAAAGGTATTTTCAAAAAATGAAAGGTATTTTAGGCACATGCTTCTTTAATGAAACTCAGGTTTATTTTTTCCTAGAATCCCAAAATCAATTATAGGGCGTTCCGTTGCAAAAAACACACACCCTGTAGACCATTTAGAGCTCTATATATTTTTACTAGCGTGTACCAGCGACTTCGTTCGCGTCGAATTAATCATTTGTAATGGTGATGATAAAGGAAAGCAAGAATTTCCATTAACATACAAACTGGATAAAATTTTCTCACATTTATGTCAGCGTGAGAAAACCAATATGGCGATATTATTATAAAACTTGGTAATATTTGAGGGGTAGTTTTATCTCGTTGGAATTTGACTTTCGAAAAATCCGTTTGCCAAAAATAAGCTTTTTACATCAAGCAGTTTAAGCAGAATCGTGGTTAAGAAATTACCCAACTTTTTGGAACACCCTGTATGATTTTTTAAAAAATTTCAAAATATGTAAAAAAACAAATAAATTATGCTTGTCCCAGCGTTTTCCCGAAAGACTAACCGTTTTTTAAATAACAAATATTGTAATATTTGAGGGGCGTTTTCGCCCTCTTGGAATTTGAGATTCGAGAAACCCCTCCCTATCGAACCTCTACACCCCACAGTCAATCCGTTTGCCAAAAATCAGCTTTAAACGTTAAGCAGTTTAAGCAGAATCGTGATTACTCAATGGTCATATTTTATGAAACACAGCAGGATCGTGATTAATCAGTATGTCAGTCACTTAAGGATTTTATATATTAGTATAGATAAAATGCTTCTAATTAACATGCATATGCTTTTAAAATTTCATTTCAATATAAACTACCGTTCTCCTTGGAACCTCCGCGTCGTATGAGAAGCGTCACCAGTTAAAACTTATTTACTTTAAAATTATCTTATATACAATAACTGTATTATTATTCCCTATAACTGCTCTAAAATTCTTTTTTTTCCATAACTTCAATAGCACCATATTTGTAATTTAGGGTCCGCAAAATTGTAACTTAGGAACCATCTTTATAAAGAAATTGTAAGCGACACTATGGAACAATTTTATAAGTGTTTTACAGGAGATGGGATAATCCTTTAAGGCAACTACCTTGCATGTGCTTTGCAGTAATTTGATTCTATAAGCACGGTTACTGTAAAATTATGTTACTTAAATTTGAAAGCAAAACAGTCTCATGTGACACATAATGTAATAAATCAGTGTTTAAGATATTGTTGCGGACCTGTGTAGACTCGACCTAACCTAAGTATATGTCCCGCCCTCAGATGACATTAACATCGCATTAAAGAATAGACACCGTAATGATTCATTCGAACGTGCGAGAAAAAACGAGTTGATCACTGGAATGGAGTAAGAACATTCGAAACCTTCTCTATGTACCTAATGATTTATGGACTATTCGAGAAACTCTATAGCTGTGGGTATAAAATCCGAAGGCTGGAGCCTGACGAGGACAGACATAAATAGACGAGTACAGTTGACGCGCTAAAATTCAAAACAAATTCTTTCTAGATAAATAGTTATAAATCGTTTGTAAATAGTTCTTTAAGTCTTTTATCGTTATTGTTTTTTGTTAATTAGTGTTAAATAAATTGTGTGTAAATAAATTGTGACTTTCTATCCACACGGAACCGAGGAAAAACGTAACAATTGGTGTCAAGTGGGGCGTGTGTGATACACTAGAAATATAAAAAGACAGACAATGGCTCCGAAAATATTGTTGAAAGACTTGAAAGTGTCGGAATTAAAATGCGTACTGGAAGAGAGGGAATGCGAAACAGATGGAAAGAAAAGCATTTTGCAAGCCAGACTGAGAGACGTTTTGATTGAGGAAGGTGAGGATCCTGACACATTTTGCTTTGACCTGGAAGGTGACCTTGACTCGTCCTTACTTAAAATTAGACGACAACTTGAACAATTTGAATAGTAAAATAATTGACTTGGAAGTTAATTTAGAAGAGAAAATCAGTGATAAAATTATGGAAAATTCCCTGGATTTGCAAGAAACTTTAAATGATAAAATAAATATTTTAGAAGACAAGATTGCAGAAAATTCTAAAGACATACAGGCCATCTTTAATAGTAAAATACTTAATTTAGAAGAAAGTTTATACAACAAGATAACAGTAAACTCCAGGGAATTAGAAGAAAAGATTATAGAGAATTCTACGGAGCTACAAGACAAAATAACACAAATTGAGGACGATGTAAACAGAAAGATAGAAATTTTAAAGGAGGAAATAGCAAAGGCAAATTCACCAAAATATCAAGAATTATCGGAGGACCCGAAACTAGTCGAAAATAAGTATGCCTCAAAGTCAGTTATGAAACCTCCACAGTTTGACGGAAAAACCGCTTGGGCCAATTATTTTTGCCAATTTGAAGCCGCTGCGAGAGCGAACGGCTGGACAATCGCTGAAAAAGCTACCGCTTTGACTATTGCACTGCAGGGAGATGCGACTAACATCCTGCAGACACTCTCACCATCGAAACAGGGAGATTATCAGCAATTGGTACGACATTTAGAAATGTGGTACGGCCAGGCTCATTTAGAGCATGTCTACCATTCCGAGCTTAAAAATCGCATTTAAAAGTCAAATGAGTCTCTGCAGGAGTTTGAAGCCGACGCGACGTAGGCCGCCTCGTTAGCCTTGCGTAGCAGGATACGCAAGTTAATGTTACGCCCGAGAATGTTATGGAGCGGTTGGCAGTATAGGCATTCTCCGATAGCTTACTCGACAACGAGACAAGGCAAACGCTTCTTCTAGCCCACCCAACGCACTTGGCGGATGCTTTAGCACGTGCCCTAGAATTTGAGGCCGCGAAACAAAGTTCTCGGTCTTTAGGAAGAGTACGGGCCATCAACGAATGTTCCGACGAATCCGTGGAAGGGATTATTCGGAAAGTAATGGACCAGTACATGGGCAAGAAGGGACCGATTCGTTGCTGGAACTGCGGACAGGTAGGACAGTGCGAAGCCGTTGTGACGAGAAGAATGAAGAAGCGGCTTCGTCGAGGTCGGAAAACTGCTAAGGGTCGATATGAAGGGGCACACGTCGACCTGTACCCAGCATGCCCCAACGAAAACTGGGCAAGTCGCCTCGCTGTAAGCATTGTTCCCGAGCAGAAGAGAAAGAAGCAAAACTCCTAAGAACAACTGTGGTTCATGATAGTTGGCAACCCGAAGATCTTGCAAATGACCAAACCAGTGACCCAGAATTAGGTCTAGTAATTAACTGGAAAAACGCAGGCCAAAGATCTGAAGAAGAGAGAAGGCGGATCGTCATTCCAAAGAAGAGGGTCCCGGAAGTCTTAGAGGAAGTTCACAATGGAACCAGCGGTGGACATCTTGGTGTTACCAAGACACTTGGCAAGCTGCGTGCACGGTTCTATTGGGTGAACTTCAAAGAAGATGCGAGGGCCTGGTGTAAGAAATGTGACATTTGCGCAGCCATCAATGGGCCACAAAAGCGTGTTAAAGCCCTTATGCGCCAGTACAATGTTGGCAGTCCTTTCGAACGAATACCAATCGACGTGGCTGGTCCTTTCCCAGAGACGAACGATGGCAACAAATATATTGTGGTAGTAATGGATTACTTTAGCAAATGGGTCGAGCCCTACGCGTTGCCAAATTAAGAAGCGTCCACCATTGCTGATGCCCTTGTTAAAGAATGGATCTGCAGGTTTGGTGTTCCCATGGAGCTTCATTCAGATCAGGGAAGAAACTTTCAGTCCAATCTGTTCCAGGGCGTCTGTGAAGTCCTTAACATCCACAAGACCAGGAAGACTGCTCTACATCCACAATCCGATGGGATAGTTGAACGCATGAACAGAACTATCAACCGTTATCTGGCCAAAGTAGTCTCTGACCATCAAAGAGACTGGGACAAATTTCTTCACCTGTTGCTGTTGGCCTACCGTTCATCCGTCCAAGAATCTACAGGGCAAACTCCAGCCAGCATCGTTATGGGACGGGAAGTGTGCCTACCCTGTGATTTGAAATTTGGTTACCGACCGGGAGAAGAAGTTGCCGGAGAAGATTATGTCCACACACTACGGCAAAGGATGGACGACATCCATCAGCGAGTCCGCCTAAATATTCAAAGTGCCTAAATATTCAAAGTGCTAGTGACCGAATGAAGGAACACTACGACATTTAAGCTGAGCATGGGAACAACCAGGGAAGTTGGTGTGGCTATACAACCCGCAGAGACGTGGTGGGTTATCTCCGAAGCTACAATCCTCGTGGGAAGGGCCATACGAAGTCATAGATAGGATTAATGACGTCGTATACCGTATCAGAAAATTGCCAAAAGGAAAACCGAGAGTAGTCTATTTCAACCGTTTGAGCCCCTACCAAGGCGAAATAGAAGATCGTGCTGGGACCGTGAGAACCTGCAGCTTTGATCCCCCTGATTCGGAGATGCCCTTTGACGATTTCATGGCCCGATACAACAGCAGTGAGAAGGCTCGCTATGATGTAACCAAAGAAGAACAACGAGACCTCTTTTCCGTGCCTCCTGATTATTCGCTCGCTCACTGTGTGGCCCGAGATTTGCGGATGTCTAGAGGAATCGCTGTAACCGACAATGCATATGGTCAAGCAAGACACATCTTCTATCTGGTCACCAAGGAATGGTTCCCGAGTAAGCCGACTTATCTCAGTCTATGAAAGATCCTTATTGAACTGAGAGAAGCCCTGCTAAACAACAACATTCACACGATTAGCCATTCCGAAGCTGACGCGATGGTTTGAATTGGCGTACAATCCGGAACATGATTAAAGTCTTGTTTAGATTTACGGGAATCGAGATCCTCGTTTGCTGCTACAACCCAAAGCTGAGATCAGGAGAGAAAACTGTAGACTGCTATTTCCACCAGACTTCTCAATATACCAGGGGCCAGCTTTGCATATACTTTCATTCACCGTGTAGATCTCGGGACTAGCATGTACCTAAGAAGGGGGCAATGTTGCGGACCCGTGTGCAGACTTGACCTAACCTAACTATATGTCTGGCCCTCAGATGACCTTAACATCGCATTAAAGAATAGACACCGTTATGTTTCATTGGAACGTTCGGGAAAAAACGAGTTTCACTGGAATGGAGTTGTACATACGAGAACATTCGAAACCTTCTCTATGCACCTAATGATTTATGCACTATTCGAGAAAATCTTTAGCTGTGGGTATAAAATCGAGGACAGACATAAATAGACGAGTACAGTTGACGCGCTAAAATTCAAAATAAATTCTTTCTAGATAAATCGTTATAAATCGTTTGTAAATAGTTCTTTAAGTCTTTTATCGTTATTGTTTTTCTTAATTAGTGTTAAATAAATTGCGTTTAAATAAATTGTGACTTTCTATCCACACGAATAAACCAACTGAATAAAAACGTAACAATATTATATGTATACTAGCGTGTACCAGCGACTTCGTTCGCGTCGAATTAATCATTTGTTATGGTGATGATAAAGCCAAGCAAGAATTTCCATTAATATACAAACTGGATAAAATTTTCTCACATTTATGTCAGAAAAAACTGTTGTATCTATTAGAATTAGAATTAGAATGAGTGGGAGGGGGGTTAATCACTTCGACCTTACAGATCCATTGTGTCCCCCTTTCTTGAATCATAACTCATCATACAGTCCCAGGGCTTTGACAAAAGCCAGTATCTGGGACGGTTTTATAGAGGGTAGTTCTCCATCTCCAATATCAGTCGTACCAAAATTCATGGCACGAATGGTTGTCGTCTCGGCGCACTCAGTGATGAGGTGTACTGGTGTTTCACCATCTTCCCACAGAATCTGCATTCGCCGTTTCTTCTTAGTTTCAATCTACTGAGGTGTTCATTGAGGAGACAGTGTCCTGTTAAAAACCCCGTGACAATCCGAAGATTGTTCTTACTCAGACCCAGGAAGATCTGTGATTTTTCTTGATCATAAGCCCTCAGAAACTTCTTCGAGTGTCCTAGACCATTGCAAGATTTCCATTCTATGGTTGTATCTATGGATTATTATATGTTAAGTTTAATCTTTAGCATCTTGAGATGACATAACCCTGATTGACAGTTAAGTTAGATTTTGCTTGACAGAATGTTGTTTTGTAATGTTCTCAGATGTTTAATAATTTAATAAACTTAGTTTAATAAACGTTGTATTTTTATTAGTAAAAATACAGAGAAATAAAACATGGTGGCAGCGGAAAAATAAAAGCCAGCGAGAAAAGAAGCGAAAAAAGCCAAGGATTGTAAGAATATTTCAGGAAGTTGGTAGTCACTGTGGTAAACACGTTGAAAAAAGAGTCAAAAATGGACGTGAGGCTGCCGGAGCAGATGAAGTTTACGGGAAATATAAGCGAAAATTTCAAGTTATTTAAACAAAATTTTGAAATTTTCTTACTGGCCAGAGGGAAACAAGAAGTACAAGATGAAGTAAAAGTAGCTTTGTTGTTAAATTGTATGGGTCAAGAGGCGATAAATGTCTACAATACGTTTTCACTTAATGAAGCTGAAAAGAAACAATACAAGAAGGTCATAGACGAGTTTGGGAAATATTGCAATCCGAAAAAAAACGTTATATATGAAAGATATATGTTCTTCTCACGTAAACAAGAAGAGGGTGAAGGGATCGACAAATTTGTGACAGATCTGAAGAAACTAGCGGAAAGCTGCGAGTTCAATGAGCAAAAAGACTCGCTAATAAGAGACAGGATTGTCTTGGGAATCACAAATTTGAGACTACAAGAAAGATTGTTGACTCGTGAAGACTTAAATTTAGAAAAAGCAATAAACGAATGTCGAGTTGCTGAAATATCAAAGCTTCAAATTGATGAAGTGCAGAAAGATCAAAAGCAAGTATATGGACTCAGAAAAGAAGAGAGAAGAGGATACGAAAAAGAAAAGAAGCTGAAGAAAAATGAAGGTAATAAGTTTGATTGTAGGAAATGTCTCTCGAAGCATGGACCAAAACAGTGCAAGGCATATGGGCAGAAGTGTTTTAAGTGTGGCCTAGTCAATCATTTTGCAAAGGCATGTACCAGGAAACCTGTCAAGAAAGAGGTTAAGGAGGTATCAAAAGAAAAGGGTGATGACAATGTAAATGTTGATAAATTTTTTGTAAATTCTATTAACACACAAAACTGTAAAGCACTATATAAAGAAGTGGACATTAAAGGTAATATTGTTTGATTTAAGATAGATACAGGTAGTGAAGTAGACATTTTACCATTAAAATTATATAAGAGTCATTTAAATGATAAGAAATTAGAGTCATGTAATATCATACTTGAAGCATATGGGGGGTTTAAAATCAAACCTATTGGCCAGATAACTGTTAATACTTTTAATGACAAGTTAAAAGAAAAATTAAAGTTAGTAGTCGCCGATGTTAAGTCTGAGCCAATATTAGGTTTGAAAACTTCTAATATGCTAGGTTTTATTAAAAGCATAGATTCAGTAGTGTCTAGTAAAGAATTGTTTATTCAAAATAATAAGTCAATTTTTACTGGTGTAGGTAAATGTCCTCAAAAGTGTTCGATAAAGCTTAAAAAGTGTTGTCAACCTGTAGCACATCCAGCAAGGAGAGTACCATTAGCAATTAAGGAGGAGTTAAGAAAAACATTGAATGAGCTAGAACAGACAGGTATAATTAGCAAAACAGATAGTCCAGGAGATTGGGTAAGCAATCTTGTTATAATCGAGAAATCTAATGACAGTTTACGGCTATGTTTAAATCCTCAGGATTTGAACAAGGCCATACAAAGATTTTTTTATACTATTCCCACAATAGAGGATATAAGTTCAAAATTGTGTAATAAAAGTTGGTTTACTGTATTAGATTTCAAGGATGGTTTTTATCAAGTTGAATTAGATCACAAATCAAGTGAGTTGTGCACGTTCAGTACAGTGTTTGGTTGCTATAAATTTTTGAGACTACCCTTTGGGCTTACTAATGCTCCTGAGTATTTTCAAAAAGTAAATGAGGAAAATTTTAGGGATATAGAAGGTGTTATAATTTATTCTGATGATTTGTTAATAGCAGCAAATACTGAACAAGAGCATGACGCTATACTGAAAAAGGTGATAGAAAGAGCACAAATGCTAAATATAAAATTTAATCAAACAAAGTTACAGTATAAAGTAAACGAAGTAAATTACGTTGGACATGTTTTTTGCAAAGACGGAATGAAACCGAGTAAAGATAGAGTAAAGGCAATTCAGGCTATAGAAAATCCGACTATACTCTGTTTTTTTTTCTCAGGTAAGATTTCGACAGACGATGACAGAAGAAAAGCAGATGACGTCCCATACCAATCTATTTATTTTACTAAAAAAAGTTTCTAATAATTTTTAAGTTATCTATGGATGGGTTTAAATATAAATCCGTCATACGTCGTGTCTTGTTGTTTTTAACCAGTTTTATTGGTTTATTTAAAAAATGACAGATCGTATTTCAATTTTATTGGTTTGACGGAACGATGAACGACAAATGGACGCCGATGCGTATGAACTCGCCTTTAGATTTTTGTCATTTTTGACGCTTGTCAAAGTCTTGTCAAATTATAGGTTATAATTTTGTGTCAACTTTTGTTAAATACCCTGCGTTTTGGAAGATGATGCATTTTGATTCGTATTATTACGTGTGTTTTGTGTCATTTGAAGTCAAGTGGAGGAAAAATTGAGTGAAAATTAACTGTAGACCCAGAGCACAGTTTATGGTTAATACTCGCTGCCCAGGCAGAAAGTCTTATACACCAATGAAGTTGCCATCGATAAAGTTTGTATACCATTTCGTCGTAGATAAGTGCATCTCGTATATGGTAGAAGGATCAAACTAAACACATACTAAAAACTGAGTAGCTGTAAAATATCGACATCACACGATAGGTAAATAATGGATTTTAGTACTGCAGAAAAATAATGTCAAAAGGCACTGGTTTAAAAAAATTAAGATTAAAGTTAATTAATCAACCTTTAAGGTATAAAATTTGGTAGGTGTTATTATTAATAAAATAGTTTGTTTTATTTACCTATGTTGTTTTATTTATTCCTGTGGAATATTATAAATTTGTATTTGTACATAAGTTATATTGATAAACATAATCATAAATGCGGGTAGTTTCATAAAGCTTGAAAGTAAATAATAATTCTTTTTTATATTTTTTTGGTATGTAGTGTCTTGTTCTTGTTTGTTTTGTATTAACACATACCGTTTTTATTAAATAAAATAACTCGATTACATTTTTTCAGTTTTATACAGTTTTTTTCACAATATTTTGAAGTAATCACTTGTCATCTTGTCAATCAAATTTTAAATATATCCTGCTATGCGTTCCAGTTGTACCAACTTATTTCTTTGTAAAATAAAATAAACTACTTTGAAATTAAAATGACAGACACATATATCACTGTCAAGGATCTTCTCGTTGGACAGACTATAACTTGAAAGAGTTACAGAGAGTTCTCGGAATGTTAAATTATTTGAGAGGATTTATTCCTAATTTTGCAAAAGTAACAAGTCCAATAAGAGAGTTATTGCGTAAAGACGTACATTTTCAGTGGAATCAAAAACATACAGAAGTATTAAATAAATTAAAAGACATACTAGCTAGTGATCTTGTACTAGGTACATTTCAAAGTGATAAACCTATAGTTATTCAGACAGATGCGTCAAAAGATGGATTGGGTTGTTGCTTAATGCAGAACAAACCAATATCTCATGGTTCAAGGTCACTAACAGCAGCTGAAAAGAATTATTCACAGTGTGAAAAAGAATTGCTTGCTGTGGTATTTGCTGTAAGTAAATTTCATCATTTTATTTATGGCAGAGATGTCAAAATTATAACTGATAATAAACCATTGTTGGGAATAATGAAAAAAGACTTAAGCAAAGTACCATCACCAAGGTTACAAAGACTCAAGTTGAAACTAATTAGATATAATCTAAATTTTGAATATTGTTCAGGTAAACATATGTATATTGCTGATTTGTTGTCAAGGTCATATATTAAAGATGAAGTACAAGATGATCCAGATATGAAAGAGATAGTGCATAGTATTGAGAAGAATTTTAGTATATCTGAGAAGAGAAGAGCTCAATTTGAGAAAGCTATACAGCATGATAGTGACCTAAGTAAGTTAATAGAGTATATAAAAAATGGATGGCCTAAATATTTTAAGATGATACCAAATTCTTTAAGACCATACTGGCAATATCAAAATGATATAACATTATCAAATAACTTATTATTATTAAAGGACAGATTGATAGTTCCAAGAACATTAATACAAGACATGTTAGATCTTTTACATGAAACACATTTTGGAATGACAAAGACCAAACAAAGAGCCAAAGAAATGTTATATTGGGTAAATATGAATGCTGAGATAGAAAAGTTAATAAGAAATTGTCAAATTTGTGAGAGATATTCACCAAAACTCTGTAAAGAACCAATGATACCACATGAGATACCTAATAGACCATTTAAAAAAGTTGCTAGTGATATATGTGACTATGGAGGCAAAAGTTATCTGATTCTCATGGATTATTATTCAAAATGGCTAGAGATTAAACAAATGAAAGGAAAAACATCATATGATGTGATTAATGCACTGAAAGAGATATTTTCAATACATGGTATACCTGATGAGTTAATTTCAGATAACATGCCATACAACTCATATGAATGCAGACAGTTTGCCAAGCAATGGAATTTCAAAATATGCACAAGTAGTCCTCATTACCCCAAGTCCAATGGACTTGCAGAGAAAGGTGTTGGAATAGCAAAAATGATGCTTCGTAAAGATCAAGATTTAATGTTAAGCTTGCTAAATTATCGCACTACTCCTATTGTAGGGCTGAACCTGACTCCTTCACAATTGCTAATGGGACGAAACTTAAAAACTAAAATCCCTATTGATGAAAATAAATTGTTACCAAATAGTTATAATAATTCTAATATTAAAAATGAGATTTGTAGGAAAAGAGAGTTAGATAAAAAATACTATGATTTAAATTGTAAAGTTCGGAACAGTTTTAATGAAGGCCAATTTGTTGTGATTCAGAATCAAAATAATAACGAGTGGGAGGCAGGTCAGATTGTTAAACCTGTTCCTGACTCACCTAGGTCTTATATTGTCAAAGACTCAAGAGGCGCTATTGTACGTAGAAATAGTTCCCATTTAAAAAGTTCTGAAAGTGGTTCAGTGATTGATCAAAATACTTGTGACAGTGCGGATCAAAACTGTGATAGTTCATCCGAGATAGTGTCCTTACATCAAGAAAATGAGCGTCCAAAAAGACAAATTAAAAATCCGGTTAAATTTAAAGATTACCAATTATTTTAAGAAGGGAGACGTTGTATCTATGGATTATTATATGTTAAGTTTAATCTGTAGCATCTTGAGATGACATAACCCTGATTGACAGTTAAGTTAGATTTTGCTTGACAGAATGTTGTTTTGTAATGTTCTCAGATGTTTAATAATTTAATAAACTTAGTTTAATAAACGTTGTATTTTTATTAGTAAGAATACAGAGAAATAAAACAAAAACAATATGGCGATATTATTATATAACTTGGTAATATTTGAGGGGAAGTTTCATCTCGTTGGAATTTGACTTTCGAAAAATCCGTTTGCCAAAAATAAGCTTTTTACGTCAAGCAGTTTAACCAGAATCGTGGTTAAGAAGTTACCCAACTTTTTAGAACATCCTGTGTGATTTTTTAAAAAAATTTCAAAATATGTAAAAAAAAACAAATAAATTATGCTTGTCCAAGCGTTTTCCCGAAAGACTAACCGTTTTTTAAATAACAAATATTGTAATATTTGAGGGGCGTTTTCACCCTCTTGGAATTTGAGATTCGAGAAACCCTTCCTTATCAAATCTTTACACCCCACAGTCAATCCGTTTGCCAAAAATCAGCTTTAAACGCCAAGCAGTTTAAGCAGAATCGTGATTACTCAATGGTCATATTTTATGAAAAACCCTGTATAAATTTATAAAAAATCTTAAAATATGTAAAACAACAAAATAAAATATACGTGTTTAAGAGTTTTTCCAAAAAACTCACCGGTTTTTAAATAAAGAATATTTTAATATTTGAGGGATAGTTTCACCCCCATAGAATTCGAGTTTCGAAAAATCCCTTCTTATCGAACCTCTACAGCCTAAAGTCCATCTGTTTTCCAAAAAGCATTTCAGCATTTTACCTTAAGCGCTTTAAGCAGGATCGTGATTAATCAATGACCAGATTTTTCGAAACACCCTGTATACATTTTTAAAAAATCTTAAAATATGTAAAAAACAAAATAAAATATACGTGTTTAAGCGTTTTTTCGGAAACTTTTTAAATAAAAAATATTGTAATATTTGAGGGGTGGTTTCACCCTCTTGGAACTGGAATTTCGAAAAATCCCTTTTATCGAACCTCTACACCCTAGAATCAACCTGTATGCCAAAATTGAGCTTCTTACGTTCAGTGGTTTGAGCAGGATCGTGATTAATGGTATCTGTCAGTCACTTAAGGATTTTATATATTAGTATAGATTAAAAGAATTTAAAAGTCCTACTACTCTAAATTTATAGAACTACTTTGTTAGCTAGCGCCTTTCAAAATAAAATTTATTATAAAAATATTTTTTTAGCTCACAAAATTATTTGTGAACGGGACTAAGTGTCTACTAAATTCGAAAGTTAACAGAATTTAACTTAGTTCTTACTAGACGGTAAATTAATTTTGGAATTGCATTTTTGATTATGTACCTACATATTGAGATGTACAATATAATCGAGGAAAGTTCAAGTTACCTTAGATTGATGACGTTCGCCATATATTTTACAAAAAAATTCACTGATCGTAATTTTTGAGGTAATTTAACAAAAATTTTCATAATACGGGATTCTTTAAAACGTGCAAAAAATATTGAAGTTGGTGAAATGAGAAATGAAAAACGTAATCTGAAACAAATTTTATTTACATGTAATATCTCCATATTTACACTTTTTTTAACTTAGCTGCTAGAAGAGATATTAATATTTTGGATAAATGTTTTGACTACGTCTATGGTGTATGCTGCTTATTTAGGTGGTGTCATACTAATTAATTATAAAAAAAACTGTATTAAAGAAACCGTCGCTCAATTCTATGACAGCTGCGGCCACTATTATATGATATTAGAACAATTTAATTTTCCACATGTTTTGTCTTTATGGCATAGGTATGGTAATCACTAAATTTGACGTTTAGGCTATACACATATTTTTGACAGGCAGTTTTTTCGTTCAAAAATTTTAAATGTTTTTTTTTTCTCAAAAGCGGTCAATATTAGATATATAGTGTTTAATATCAAAATTCCTAAAATTTTATAGAGAATTTTAGTATGTAATAAAAAATGGAGGGACACCTATATAAAATAGGAAAGTTGTCAACTTCCGATATATTCCTAACCTAACCTAACTTCCGGTATTTCCGGAAGTGCCGCCATATTAAAAATACTTTTGATCGATAAATCTCGTTTTGAAACTAAGATGTGCAAAAAATCTCCGAGCTAGATTTTGCAGTTCTCTAGAAACTTTTAATGCACGCTTAGCCTGGGACACGCTTTATATTATCAGAAAAATAACTATCAAATTCAATAAGAAAACGCTAAAAAGTTAGAGTGGACTGTTTATTTATCTATGAAACGTAATTCCTGGCTCTTTCTTATCGTTGCGGCTTTTATACTTGAAAGCTGAACAAATCACCATTGTGATAATGTTTATGCAAAATTCACTACACAAAACAAACTATTACAAATCGTTAAAATTGTCGTTGGTGACACATCCGTTGCCTCCAAAAAAATGGCGTCTAACAACATAAATTTTGCTCCAGCCCGTATATGGGCGTTACGTGTTCTTGTATTCTTTAGTCATACATTATATACAGGGTCCGGCAATAGTGCGTCGGTCATCTCTAGCTCCTAGAATACAAAATTTGGGAATTTTCTAAGTGCAAACTTAAAGTATGTACTAGGATGTGTTTCAGGAAAAAAATTTCTGAAACTTATTTCTCAACTTCTATAGAGTGGCACAAAAAAGTGTGTGTGGATCGGGATAATTCTTTTTAAATGGAACACCCTGTATATTATTTTTTCAATCGAATAAGAATAATAATAAGAATTAAAAAACTTAAAGGACATTTTTTATATTTAGAGTATTTCAGCATTTTTAAGGCTTTGGCAGATATTTGCGGTTTTATATTTCATATGGCATTTTCCACAGAAAATTTTTATCAAAGCCACCCAATGATTTTTCTCTCGTATTTTACCGTTGAAAGAGCCATATGAAATAATACTACGTGTATCTGCAAAACCGTTAGCAATTTTGAAATACTTTAAATTCAAAAAATGTTCATTTTTTAGCTCTCCATCTAATAAAAAAATAGCATACAGGTAAAAAAATAATATACTACCTATTAAAAAACGAAGAAAAATTATTTTATATTTTAGAAGGTTTGGGGTAGAATTTTGAACACCCTGTATGATTTAAGATTGCGAAATTTATAGCAAAGTAAGAATAGACCATCTAAAGTAAATACCTAATATAGTTTTGATTTCAGGACAAAAATTGTATTTGCAATCATTTTTAAATAAAATTGAAAAATATATATTTATTATTTATTTATTAATATCTTTCAAATTATCGAAATATATTTACTCAAATCTTAAGATTATGTAAAGTGATATCTAAAAGGAAGTCAAAAATGCAATAATATACAGCGTGTTCCATTTAAAAACAATCATCCCGATCTATTCACACTTGTTTGGGCCACCCTACAACATATACATACTTTACAGTACAGGTTTGCACTTAAATAATAAAATTCTTAAGTTTTGTTATTCTAGTAGCTATTCTAGCCAGACGCACTTTTACCAGACTCTGTATGCGCGTCTTAAAATACGACTGTTTTTTACATGTCAATCAGCGAATCCCAATAACAAAATGCGTTCAGGAAAATGGTTTTGCAGGTGTAAAAACAGAAATCTTCTAATTTTCTCTTGTTACTTCTCACCCAATAGAGCCATAGTCAATTTCGAAGAATTGTCTATCACCTTCAAAATATATTCTTAAGAATCTCACCTTCAGATAAGAATCTCACCTTCAAACATATAGGTATGCAAAATACTCACTGAACGCAAACAATGCGCTGGCCAATATACAGAAGGGAGATTCGGAAGGCTAGTCAAATAAACTAAGAAGTCTAAGAGATTGTTAGATTTAGATGAACAGGATGCAAACAACAAAAATCCTGCAAATAAATCTTAGCCGTAGGCGTCCTGCACATGACCTGTTAATGCAAACAATAAAATCAAAATCTATAGGTATAATTTTAATAAGTGAACCAAACAAAAGTGTACTGAAAAATATTAATAGGACATGGATGCTGCAATTGGTGTTTCCAGCCAAGTTTGCGTACTTGGTACAGGTCGGGGTATAGGTTATGTCTGAATTGAACTGCCAGATGTCATTTTTAATGTACCGATGGGTTACTACAAGCTGTTCTTGATTCGACTGAAGGAAGCATTGTTGTTCTGAATGATTTAAACACTCCTTCTTTTCGAAGAAATGACAGCTGTTCATACATTAACGTAACTACTTTTGCGCCGAGCAGAATTTTTATAATAAGAAAGTCCTTTAAGGGTACCAGAGGAGGAAAATCTGACAGATCACAACTATATTCATTATGAGACTACAAATAGTAGTGTAGAAGCTACACAGAAAACTGTAACGCGACATGGTTGGAAAATAAACCCTAAGTGGTAACATTTTCGTGCAAAGTGGTAAAATATAATCATGCTAAAATTAAATTATTTTATTTAAAACGTTAGGATTTTGTTAATATTATAAAAATACTAACACTATAAATTATAACTAATATACTGTTTACTTTTGCCCAACTAGCCTTTATTAACTTTCTAATCAATATCTTATTACTATAATATTTAATATATAAAAAATAAATAACAAAATAAAAAATAACGAAGAAAAGATCGAAGACGTCTAAAACAAAAGACTAGTAATTTTTTCTAAAGATAATTATATAATTTTCTAAAAGATAATAATTTTTTCTAAAAGAAAAAATATTTACTGCAGTCACATACGTATTATTAAGTGATATTGCCGAAGTGTAGAACTGACGATATTTCTTTTTAATTATAAAAGTATATGAAAGTGCCATAAATTGTATTTTTATTCAATTTGAATTGATTGGTGTTAGAGAAAAGATTCTAGTAGAAATTGTAATTATTTATGATATTTTCAGTTATCTTTTCAGAATCCTAAATTTGATTTTCAGTTTTATACATTATATTATACAGTTTTATATATTATATTTATATATTTTATAACAAGTTGATTCATAACTACTTTGCGTATTAACTAATTTATACAATATAAAATTTTTTACAAAATCCAAAATTGCAAGAATATGAATGAAATAATGTCGTTTTCAAACAACGATAACTAATATACTTTTAACACTACTAAAAGCACATTCCATATAAATATAATGCAAAAAGCGAATGAGCTGCATAAGAATAAATGGGATGATTTTTTCTGATTGCTTTACCTTTCTTTTAATTCACAGATTACACAATAGAATAGAAGTATAATCTTTTTGAGTAATTATTAGCATTTAATCAAGAAAATATCTGAATATTTTCTACAGAGGGACTTAGATGTTACTAGAATAAGTGAGTTATTTTTATTCAAATAAATTTAAGACACATTTCATTCACATATTAGAAGCTCCTTTAGACGCAGTTTACTCTGCTAACACGCGAATTTAACTGCAAGCTTTGACTGTGACGGTAGGGGTTCTATCGATCG
Source organism: Sitophilus oryzae (assembly GCF_002938485.1). NCBI lineage: Eukaryota > Metazoa > Arthropoda > Insecta > Coleoptera > Curculionidae > Sitophilus > Sitophilus oryzae. Next base: position 438,547 of record NW_022147250.1, on the reverse strand, counting down.
TTGCTCCACAAAGACAAATACCAGGGCACTTTAATTCTTTCTATAGTTACTGGATTTTCTTTAGGCGTTGCTTACGTGATATATACAGGAAACTACAGATGCCTCGCTTATGGTACTCTGTTATTTCAAAACAAACTGTTCCCTATTTTTTGAGATAATTAGATTTCGATCAAATGTCCTTACTTTAAACACACCACTCGATTTCGAGGGTTTAGTATGGTCTTATTGTAACGAAAAAGGCCTTTTCGAGGAAAGTTCGGTTTATTATGTTTTTTTGGGGCGCGGAATTCGAATCTAAGGTTTGTTAACAAAATTTCGCGACGGAACATAGAGAAAAATGCAAAAAAGTGAAAAAAAACTTTTTACGATTTTTTATTTATGACTTTAAAAATAACTGTTCGTAAAAAATCTTTCTATTCAAAATTAAAGTAAATATAATTTTCTGTAATTTTTGTTAGTTTTTTTCGCTGAAGAACTGTTCGGGTTCAACGGCCAGTTGAAAATTAGCGTTTTTTGGTTGTCTCCGCTTAAAGGATGCCCCAGCCCAACGCGAATCTGCGGGAGCGGCGCGTTATCGCGAACGACGCGGGATTGAAATATCATGGCAGGATATATGATAGCATTCAGACCAAAGATTTACTTGACGCTGCATACACAATATGCAAAATTCTTCCCGCGCCGCTTCGTTCCGCGAGAGAGTACTACAGCGAAACTGGTGATTAATATGACGTGTTTTACAGAAAATTTAATCGAATTAGTAAAGACATACCCAATTCTATATGACATGAAAAATCCCGAATATAAAAACACTAGAAAACGGGATAAAATATGTTCTGTAGAAGAATAAGAATAAAAACGGGATTAATTAAGTTCTTCCGGACTAATCGACTCTCTATAATTTGTATCTTTTTTACGAATGTTTTCTCTTTACTTCATTTCTTTTTACGAATGTTGTAAATAAAATTTGCCATTTTTTTTCCTCTTCGAAACAGCCACTTGGCTTTCCAAAATATATATAAAATCGTTTAGGATCTATTTGCAGTTGCGCCATTAACGTGTGAAATTCGCCATAAGTTCTTCGCTCAACATTAATATCATGTACCCATTTTCTTTTTTTTTTTCTAAAAGCAGAATGTATTTTCATAAAATTTTCCTCAAAAAAAATTATATTTCAAACCTTTTCGCTTCTCATCTTCAGCTACTGCAAGCAAAAAAAGAGCTTCTTGTTCATCAGATGAGAGGTATATTTGTATCATTTCTTGCTCTAATCACAAAGTAGAAAAAAATCGTTTTTTTTGGCGTGCACAAATATATGCGTTTTCTACATCCCGCAATCTTATATACTCGCGTCACCGCTTCCGCTGTACCGCTTTGGTCTGGGCAATCGTGCGGGGATTTTCTCAAACAACAGTTCTCTGTTACAGATATCGAAAAACGGTTTGCGACAGTCAATTCTACGTAATGAGCAATGGTCTAGCTACGTTGAAACACCGGTTCCTATTAGAACACCGAAGTTAAGCGACTTAAGGCGATACTGGTGAATGGACGGGTGACCGGTTCGAAACTCTCTATCATGCTGTTGTTCAAGGGAAAAGTGTAAAATCTATTGATACACACTGCTCATTTACGCCGCGCCGGTTCGAGGCCGGATGAGACCGGCTGCATTTAAGCAAAATGTACCACTATATAGTCCATAATGTGATTTTCCCTGCTCTCATTTGTTGAGACTAAACGCTGGTGCGTTTTGCCAACCGTGACTAAAACGTGGTACGTTCTGCCATATTCTTTCCAGCATCATGCAAATGTTTTAAGGACAATGCAGATTACACTATGTTATCTTTGATTTTTAGGAATGACCACAGAATTATCCTACTTAATATTTGATCGTCTTTTTAGAACCAGCGTGAAATGTTAAGAAAACGCCAATTTTATAGAAATATTAGCCTGACACTTCTGAAAAATTGTTTGTTTGATTTCCGTATGTCGTGGCGTCTCTGTAACACAGACAGATATATGTGGGAACGCAATGTACATAATTTAAAATTATTTTGAAATGTACAAGGTGTGTCAGAACTACGATCCATACCAAAGTTATATTTTTTCTTATGGAACACCAGGTATTTTATTTCATTTTTGGATTTCTGAACATAAAATAAGGCATTTATTATAAGGGTTTAATATGTTTAAATGCTTTGGTTTTTGAGATATCTAAAGATATTTAAATAAACATGTTATGATAAAAAAGTTTGTCAACACCTTGTACATTACTTTTCAGAATTTTTCTATTGATAATTCTTAAATTATTAATTTTAAAAAAATTATATTTAAACCATTAAATTCTACGTAAAAAGGTACTTTGGAAGTGTTTTCATAAAAATACAAAATTTTCCATAGCAAAAAAGTTACAGAGATTTATTAAAAATGCATATTTTTGAAAAACACCCCGTAACTTCGAAACGGTAACAGATATCGATATGCGGTTTTCACCATCATGTTTTTGACAAAAAATGAGCTCCAGACACCGATATTAGCTTTTGTCTATCTCCTATAGAAAAGCGTCTTTCCATTTAAAAGCGTCGAATTTGACCCACCCTGTACATTTCAAAATAATTTTAAATTATGCACATTGTTGCTCTAGATATACCCATAAAAAATGTTGTTTCTACATCTTTCAGTTTAATCAACCGAGGCGAATGAGGTGCGCCACCCTGTATAATAATGGTCGATCTTCTTTGGAAACTGCGTGATTTTTGTCTCAAAGCCACCTCCACACAGCCTGTCCAATACGGAAAGAACAAAGTAAAAGTTCGCCGTACCAGGCAACTGAATTTAGTCGAGAAAATTCTGAAATACATGCGTCACAAACTTCTGCTGTTTTTAGTTCAGCATAAATAATGCTACCATATGATCGAAAAAAAAATGGCGTCCAGTTGGTTTGGAAATGACGATCGATGAAATTTCCCATATAATTTTACATATAAAATGACAGCGATCTTCATTTCATAGCCATCGCTGACAAAACTTCTATTACACTGTATCGGAATTTGATCCGGTAAAATATACGTCAAACCTTCAGATGTCAAGGTAGATATCAATTAAAAATGCTAAAGTTTATTCAAACACACAAAAACAACGTCTGTCTAATGAAAACTACTTGAGAGAAGCGTATAACGGCGGCGTGTTTTTGGCGAAGTTGTCATATCAATCCGTCAATTCTTTTTTATTTTTCTCAGGGCAATTGAAAAGGTTAATGCCATTCGACATAATACTGTTATTACGGTGGTTACGATAATACACAACATTTTAGTAAAGTTTAGCAACATGTACCTGCGTTTTTAATGCCTCACGCTAAAGTGGCAAAATGTACCGCATTTTAGTCAGGTTTGGCAAAACACACCAGCGTTTAGTCTCGACCAATGAGAGCAGGGAAAATCACATTATGGACTAAATAATGGTACATTTTGCTTAAATGCAGACCGGATATCTGGTGAGTAAGAGTTGATTTAGACACTTCCTAAGTCGGTAGGCCCTTGACCATGATATCGAGGACCGCGGTTCGGATTCCGCGTAAACAAAGTAGGCCCCGTCCAGATTAGCCCTGGCAGCAAAAAGGAGACGTTAACTGAAATCTTTACTTTTCTACGTAATGAACTATCAGTATCAGTAAGGATATTTTAGTAGCGATCCGAAACATTTCGGTTTGTAACAAAACCGACAGGGGGGTGCCGAGGAATTTTTTCGAAAAATTTTGAAAAATCGTTTTTGCTTATTTCGCAATATGTTGTAGTGCCGAAAATGTACTTTACATAACCGTTTCGTTTTTGAGATTGATACTTTGTGTTCCAGAGATATTCGTTAAAAATTTCGGAAAACTGAATAAATTTCAACGTAAAGTAAACTATCAGTAAGAATATTTTAGTAGCAATCTGAGACATTTCGGTTTTTGACAAAATCGACAGGGAGGTGCTGAGGAATTTTTTCGAAAAATGTTGAAAAATTGTTTTTGCTTATTTCGCAATATGTTGTAGTCCTCAAAATCTACTCTACATAATCGTTTCGTTTTTGAGATCGACAGTTTCTGTTCCAGAGATATTCGTAGTATAAATATTTCGGAAAACTGAAAAAAATAATATTTTTTGGAGATTTTCTCAAATATCTCAAGATCTGTTACAGGTATCGAAAAACGGTTTGCGACAGTCAGTTCTACGTTAAATGAGCTATCAGTAAGAATAGCTTAGTTGCGATTTGAAACATTTCGGTTTTTGACAAAATCGTTTTTGCTTATTTCATAATATATTGTAGTCCTGAAAATGTACTTTCCATAACTGTTTTGTTTTTGAGATTGACACTTTGTGTTCCACAGATATTCGTTAAAAATTTCGGAAAACTGAAAAAACATTTTTTTGGGGGGATTTTCTCAAATAACTCAAGATAGGTTACAGATATCGAAAAACGGTTTGCGACAGTCAATAATTATATTCGCGTCCAGTCCGAATGTATTATCTTGATTTTTCTATACGTAGTACCGTCCCTGCGTGCACAATTTTAAAGCTATAAGCTAAATTCCCTCCCGCTCCCAGTCTAGGTGGCGGCGCCAGCCCTGGCGCGGCGGTCGGTATTCATTCGTCTTTCGTGCACGGTGCAGTGCGGATCGTAGCTCTCCGATTTCTTCGTCGTAGATCGATGAAGCCATTGTTTATTCTCTACTCATTTTGGATATTACTATGTAATATACGGTGTTCTACAGCTAGGTAGAACACAAGGAACAATATGTAAGTATTGTGTAATATTTATTTTTAGAGAAAAACGAAGTGGACGTAAATAACGGAATATTAGAATTAGATAAAAGAAGAAAACAATAAGAATATTATATATATATCGGACTGTTGTACTCTCAGTGAGACAAAGTTCGTACGTGTAAAGAATATCCTTCTCCTTGTGAGAGGAATTCTCATTTATATAAGGTTCTATATCTCGCAGTCAAGAGAATATTATAAATGCCAAAGTGTTGCATCTCCGAGTGAGTCAAGTTTCGTACTTTTAGAGGATGGCCATATGAGAGAGATTCCTTTTATAAGTCAATATCGATATCCCACTATCGAGAGATAAATTACAGGTATCACAGGTAAGTACCTTATAATATTTATTTTCAGGTAATTAAATAATGGAGGGAAATAATTGAAGTGGAAGCAAATCTCTAAATGTAGAAATTAGAGGCAAGAAGGAGACAATGGAAGTAGACAAATGGAGAAAGCAATAAGAATATCGTATATATCGAACTGTTGTGCTCCCAGTGAGACAAAGTTTCCTATTTAGGGAATGCCCTTCTCCTCGTGAGAGGGATTCCTATTATATATGGTTAGAAATCTGGCCATCAGATAATATTCTAAATATCGAACTGTTGTTGTCCCAGTGACGCAAAGTTTCCTATTTATAGAGAATGCCCTTCTCCTCGTGAGAGGGATTCCTATTGTATGAGGTTCTAAATCTCTCTATCAAGAGAATATTATAAATACCGAAGTTGTGCCGAAGGTTGTATCACCCAGGGAGTCAAATTTCTCATTTTTCGAGAATGGCCGTCTCCGTGTGAGGGATTCCTTTTATAAGTCATTGTTGATATCCCCTATCGAGATATTAATTGCACGTATTACCGGTGAGTATCTTATAATACTTATTTTTAGGAAATTAAATAATGGATGGAAATAATTAAAGTAAAAGCAAATTTCGAAATATGGAAATTAGAGGCAAGGAGGAAACAATGGAATTAGACAAAATGAAAAAATGAGAATAACATATATATATCGAACTGTTGTCCTCTCCGTGAGACAAAGTTTCGTACTTACAGAGAATACCCTTCTCTTCGTGAGAGGGATTCCTATTATATGAGATTCTAGATCTCGCAATCAACAGAGTACTGTAAATGCCGAAGTGTTTTATCTCCCAGCAATGAAATAAGGTATGAAACAAAATTTTGTACTTTTAGAAAATGCCTATCTCTGGAATGGATTTCTTTTTTTATGAGATTTTAGATCTCACTCTCAAGAGAATATTATTTATATATTTAGGTGCCAAATATTTGTATCTCCCAGTGGGACAAAATTTCGTACTTTTAGAGAATGCCCGTCTCCGTGTGGGAGGGATTTCTTTTATACGTTATCGATAGCCTTATCGAAAAATTAATTACACGTATTATATGTAAGTCTTTTAGAATATTTATTTTTAGACGAATATTGGATGGAAATAAATAGAAGTACATCCCGAAATGTGGGGATTAGAGGAAAGGAGAAAACAAAGGGATGAGGAATATTGTATAAACACGGACTGTTCTTCTCCCAGTGTTTTTTTCATAGCGAGACAAAGGTTAGTACTTTTAGAGAATCCTCTACTCCGTGTGAGAGGGATTCCTTTTTTAAGATATTCCAGAGCTCGCTATCGAGATAATATTATAATAACCGAAGTGTTGTTGTCTCAATGATAAAATTTTTTTTAATTTTAATGAATGCCCTTCTCCGTGTGAAAGGGATTCCCTTATAAATGACGTTCTCGGTCTCGTTATCGTAGAAGTATATTTCACAAAAGAATTTCAAGTGATAAATCTAAAAATTTTAGACCCTCAAAAAAAATAAAAATAAAAAAAAACGATATATTTCAACAGGAAAACTCCTCCACACATTGTATTTATAAGGCTGTACGTTTAAAAAGCAGGACAGTCGTTATTTAAGTGTCACTATCTCATAACAGATCGAACACAAGGTCAGCAACTAGGAAGAGGAAAATAACCAAATCTAGCGATTTGTGCAGTTTGTTGGGGGAAGGGCAATCCAAAGAGACTACAGAACATTCGACTCTTCGATGATGATACATTCTTCTTCGGGAGACGAATTCAGTCTTAGCCAATGATCTGGCTTCAGCACAGAACAAGGTCCAACTTTTATATCTGAGAAAATATTTAACTCCCTAATTTACCAAGGAGCCATGGCATGTCGCCTATCCTCTCCTGTGTCATAATTGTTAAGATGAAGTCCAGCATATTTTCGAAATCAAACTCTTAAAAAAAAAATATCTGGGTTATAAAATTTAACAATAGTCGTCGTAGACTCAATATTCTTTTAAAGGGAGAGAAAAATATTCATAAATATATCATGGAACAAATATGGACGGTTGTTATAGATACCGGACGCATAGTCCTAATGTGGTTGACGGTATCTTGTACAAAAGGTATCAACTATTTTTCCCTCTGAAGGATTTCCAAATGAAAATCATGAGGAAGAAGGACCTCTGGATAAATTTACGTTTGAACCTTGCTTAGAGGAAAAGATACAAACAACGGAATGTATCCAGATATTTGTGACAGATATTCGAATATGTTTTTACCTCCCTTCTTTGAAAAAGAAGGGGGGGGTGATACATGAGGCACGAGCGGCCAATTCATTAGGTACCCTCCAGTTTGCTGCCTTGCCAGCCTCCTACCATAAAATAGGCGACAACCAACTTAACGTTGACCTCCAAGTCATTAAAAGTAACCAACTTAGCTGACCAGCTAATAATAATAATTCAAATATGTATATAATAATAAAATAGCTAATATCCTAGATTTTCATAGCTAATATGTAATGTGTGTGTGTATGTATGTATGTATGTACGCGTTTTGGTGTAAAACATATAAAATAATCACAACCGATTCTTCAAAATTTTTTCGTCCAAAAATTTCCTCGGTGCCTCCCTGTCGATTTCGTCAAAAATAAAAATGTTTACTTAACTGTAAAACTTAAATATACTTACAGATAGCTAATTTTACATAGAATCTACTGACAAAAACCGCAGAATGATATCTCTAATAGATTTTAAACAATTTGAGAAAATATGCGAATAAATCGATACATTTAGCAGCAAATATCTCGAGAACAAAATGTGAAAATCTCAAAAACGAAACAGTTTTGTAAAGTACGCGTTTGGGTCTAAAACATATTATAAAATAATCACACTCGGTTCTTCAAAATTTTTTCGTCGAAAAATTTCCTCGGTATCCTCCTGTCGATTTTGTCAAAAATGAAAATGTCTCAGATTGCAACTCAAATATACTCAAAGATAGCTAATTTTACATAGAATCTACTGACAAAAACCGCAGAATGATATATCTAATAGATTTTAAGCAATTTGAGAAAATGTGCGAATAAATCGATACATTTAGCAGCGAATATCTCGAGAACAAAATGTGCAAATCCCAAAAACGAAACAGTTTTGTAAAGTACGCATTTGGGTCTAAAACATATTATAAAATAATCACAATCGGTTCTTCAAAATTTTTTCGTCCAAAAATTTCCTCGGCACCCCTCTGTCGATTTTGTCAAAAATGAAAATGTCTCAGATTGCAATTAAAATATACTTACAGATAGCTAATTTTACATAGAATCTACTGACTAAAACCGCAGAATGATATCTCTAATAGATTTTACGCAATTTGAGAAAATGTGCGAACAAATCGTTTGCTAAATTAGAGATATCATTCTGCGGTTTTTGTCAGTGGATTCTACGTAAAATTAGCTATCGGTAAGTATATTTTAGTTGCAATCTGAGTCATTTTCATTTTTGACAAAATATCGGACAAGGAGGAGGTTTCCAAGGAATTTTTTACTCGAAAAAGTTTGGGATAACAGATTTTGATCTTATTTTTATATATGTTGTTGGACCCAAACAGTACTTTACAAAACTGTTTCATTTTTTTTAAAGATTTTGCACATTTTCGTTCTCGACGAATTCCTGCTAAAATGTAGCGCTTTTTTCGCACATTTTCTCAAATTTCTTGAAATGCATTAGATATATCATTCTGCGGTTTTTTTCAGTGGATTCTACGTAATAAGCTATCCGTAAGTATATTTTAGTTGCAATCGAGACATTTTCATCATATGAAATCGACAGGTTGGTGCCGAGGAAATTTTTGACGAAAAAAAAAAAAAAAAATTTTGATTATTTTATAATATGTTATTGACCCAAACGCGTACTATACAAAACTGTTTCGTTTTTGAGATTCTAAGTAAAATAAGCTATCGGTAAGTATAGATTAGTTGCAATCTGAGACATTTTTATTTTTGACAAAATCGACAGGGGGCGCCGAGGAAATTTTTTGACAAAAAAATTTTGGAAAACCGATTTTGATTATTTTATATTATCTTGTAGACCCAAACGCGTACTTTACAAAACTGTTTCGCTTTTGAGATTTGCACATTTTGTTCTCGATATATTCGCTGCTAAATGTAGCGATTTGTTCGCACATTTTCTCAAATTGCTTGAAATTTATTAGAAATATTCTGCGGTTTTTGTCAGTGGATTCTAAGTAAAATAAGCTATCAGTAAGTATATTTTAGTTGCAATCAGAAATATTTTCATTTTTGACAAAATCGACAGGGGGATGCCGAGGAAATTTTTTGACGAAAAAATTTTGGATAACCGATTTTGATTATTTTATAATATGTTGTTGACCCAAACGCGTACTTTACAAAACTGTTTCGTTTTTGAGATTTGCACATTTTGTTCTCGAGATATTCGCTGCTAAATGTAGCGATTTGTTCGCACATTTTCTCAAATTGCTTGAAATTTATTAGAGATATCATTCTGCGGTTTTTGTCAGTGGATTTTACGTAAAATTAGCTATCGGTAAGTATATTTTAGTTGCAATCAGAAATATTTTCATTTTTGACAAAATCGACAGGGGGATGCCGAGGAAATTTTTTGACGAAAAAATTTTGGATTACCGATTTTGATTATTTTATAATATGTTGTTGACCCAAACGCGTACTTCACAAAACTGTTTCGTTTTTCAGATTTGCACATTTTGTTCTCGAGATATTCGCTGCTAAATGTAGCGATTTGTTCGCACATTTTCTCAAATTGCTTGAAATCTATTAGAGATATCATTCTGCGGTTTTTGTCAGTGGATTCTAAGTAAAATAAGCTATCAGTAAGTATATTTTATTTGCAATCCGAGACATTTTCATTTTTGACAAAATCGACAGGGGGATGCCGAGGAAATTTTTTGACGAAAAAATTTGGATAACCGATTTTGATTATTTTATAATCTGTTTTAGACCCAAACGCGTACTTTACAAAACTCTTTCGTTTTTGAGATTTGCACATTTTGTTCTCGAGATGTTCGCTGCTAAATGTAGTCTATTTGTTCGCACATTTTCTCAAATTGCTTGAAATCTCTTAGAGATATCATTCTGCGGATTTTGTCAGTGGATTCTAAGTAAAATAAGCTATCGGTAAGTATAGTTTAGTTGCAATCTGAGACATTTTTATTTTTGACAAAATCGACAGGGGGGTGCCGAGGAAATTTTTTGACGAAAAAATTTTGGATAACCGATTTTGATTATTTTATATTATCTTGTAGACCCAAACGCGTACTTTACAAAACAGTTTCGTTTTGAGATTTGCACACTTTGTTCTCGAGATATTCGCTGCTAAATGTAGCGATTTGTTCGCACATTTTCTCAAATTGCTTGAAATCTATTAGAAATATCATTCTGCGGTTTTTTGTCAGTGGATTTTACGTAAAATTAGCTATCGGTAAGTATATCTTAGTTGCAATCAGAGATATTTTAATATTTGACAAAATCGACACGGGGGGTGCGTAGAAATTTTTGACGAAAAAATTTTGGATATCCGATTTTGATTATTTTATAATCTGTTTTAGACCCAAACGCGTACTTTACAAAACTGTTTCGTTTTTGAGATTTGCACATTTTGTTCTCGAGATATTCGCTGCTAAATATAGCGATTTGTTCGCACATTTTCTCAAATTGCTTGAAATTTATTAGAGATATCATTCTGCGGTTTTTGTCAGTGGATTTTACGTAAAATTAGCTATCGGTAAGTATATTTTAGTTTCAATCAGAAATATTTTCATTTTTGACAAAATCGACAGGGGGCTGAAGCGGAAATTTTTTGACGGAATAAATTTGGATAACCGATTTTGATTATTTTATATTATCTTGTAGACCCAAACGCATACTTTACAAAACAGTTTCGTTTTTGAGATTTGCACACTTTGTTCTCGAGATATTCGCTGCTAAATGTAGCGATTTGTTCGCACATTTTCTCAAATTGCTTGAAATCTATTAGAAATATCATTCTGCGGTTTTTGTCAGCGGATTCTACGTAAAATTAGCTATCGGTAAGTATATTTTAGTTGCAATCCGAGACATTTTCATATTTGACAAAATCGACAGGGGGCTGAAGCGGAAATTTTTTGACGGAATAAATTTGGATAACCGATTTTGATTATTTTATAATGTGTTTTAGACCCAAACGCGTACTTTACAAAACTGTTTCGTTTTTGAGATTTGCACATTTTGTTCTCGAGATATTCGCTGCTAAATGTAGCGATTTGTTCGCACATTTTCTCAAATTGCTTGAAATCTCTTAGAGATATCATTCTGCGGTTTTTTTCAGTGGATTCTAAGTAAAATAAGCTATCGGTAAGTATAGATTAGTTGCAATCTGAGACATTTTTATTTTTGACAAAATCGACACGGGGGTGCGTAGGAAATTTTTTGACGAAAAAATTTTGGATATCCGATTTTGATTATTTTATAATCTGTTTTAGACCCAAACGCGTACTTTACAAAACTGTTTTGTTTTTGAGATTTGCACATTTTGTTCTCGAGATATTCGCTGCTAAATCAAGCGAATTGTTCGCACATTTTCTCAAATTGCTTGAAATTTATTAGAGATATCATTCTGCGGTTTTTGTCAGTGGATTTTACGTAAAATTAGCTATCGGTAAGTATATTTTAGTTTCAATCAGAAATATTTTCATTTTCGACAAAATCGACAGGGGGATGCCGAGGAAATTTTTTGACGAAAAAATTTTGGATAACCGATTTTGATTATTTTATAATATGTTGTTGACCCAAACGCGTACTTTACAAAACTGTTTCGTTTTTCAGATTTGCACATTTTGTTCTCGAGATATTCGCTGCTAAATGTAGCGATTTGTTCGCACATTTTCTCAAATTTCTTGAAATGTTTTAGAGATATCATTCAGCGGTTTTTGTCAGCGGATTCTACGTAAAATTAGCTATCGGTAAGTATATTTTAGTTGCAATCCGAGACATTTTCATATTTGACAAAATCGACAGGGGGCTGAAGCGGAAATTTTTTGACGGAATAAATTTGGATAACCGATTTTGATTATTTTATAATGTGTTTTAGACCCAAACGCGTACTTTACAAAACTGTTTCGTTTTTGAGATTTGCACATTTTGTTCTCGAGATATTCGCTGCTAAATGTAGCGATTTGTTCGCACATTTTCTCAAATTGCTTGAAATTTATTAGAAATATTCTGCGGTTTTTGTCAGTGGATTCTAAGTAAAATAAGCTATCAGTAAGTATAGTTTAGTTGCAATCAGAAATATTTTCATTTTTGACAAAATCGACAGGGGGATGCCGAGGAAATTTTTTGACGAAAAAATTTTGGATAACCGATTTTGATTATTTTATATTATCTTGTAGACCCAAACGCGTACTTTACAAAACTGTTTCGTTTTTGAGATTTGCACATTTTGTTCTCGAGATATTCGCTGCTAAATGTAGCGATTTGTTCGCACATTTTCTCAAATTGCTTGAAATCTCTTAGAGATATCATTCTGCGGTTTTTGTCAGTGGATTCTAAGTAAAATAAGCTATCGGTAAGTATAGTTTAGTTGCAATCTGAGACATTTTCATTTTTGACAAAATCGACAAGGGGGTGCCGAGGAAATTTTTTGACGAAAAAATTTTGGATAACCGATTTTGATTATTTTATATTATCTTGTAGACCCAAACGCGTACTTTACAAAACTGTTTCGTTTTTGAGATTTGCACATTTTGTTCTCGAGATATTCGCTGCTAAATGTAGCGATTTGTTCGCACATTTTCTCAAATTGCTTGAAATCTCTTAGAGATATCATTCTGCGGTTTTTGTCAGTGGATTCTAAGTAAAATAAGCTATCGGTAAGTATAGTTTAGTTGCAATCTGAGACATTTTCATTTTTGACAAAATCGACAAGGGGGTGCCGAGGAAATTTTTTGACGAAAAAATTTTGGATAACCGATTTTGATTATTTTATATTATCTTGTAGACCCAAACGCGTACTTTACAAAACTGTTTCGTTTTTGAGATTTGCACATTTTGTTCTCGAGATATTCGCTGCTAAATGTAGCGATTTGTTCGCACATTTTCTCAAATTGCTTGAAATCTCTTAGAGATATCATTCTGCGGTTTTTGTCAGTGGATTCTAAGTAAAATAAGCTATCGGTAAGTATAGATTAGTTGCAATCTGAGACATTTTTATTTTTGACAAAATCGACGGGGGGTGCCGAGGAAATTTTTTGACGAAAAAATTTTGGAAAACCGATTTTGATTATTTTATATTATCTTGTAGACCCAAACGCGTACTTTACAAAACTGTTTCGTTTTTGAGATTTGCATATTTTGTTCTCGAGATATTCGCTGCTAAATGTAGCGATTTGTTCGCACATTTTCTCAAATTGCTTGAAATTTATTAGAAATATTCTGCGGTTTTTGTCAGTGGATTCTAAGTAAAATAAGCTATCAGTAAGTATATTTTAGTTGCAATCTGAGACATTTTCATTTTTGACAAAATCGACAGGGGTGTGCCGAGGAAATTTTTTCACGAAAAAATTTTGGATAACCGATTTTGATTATTTTATATTATCTTGTAGACCCAAACGCGTACTTTACAAAACTCTTTCGTTTTTGAGATTTGCACATTTTGTTCTCGAGATGTTCGCTGCTAAATGTAGTCTATTTGTTCGCACATTTTCTCAAATTGCTTGAAATCTCTTAGAGATATCATTCTGCGGGTTTTGTCAGTGGATTCTAAGTAAAATAAGCTATCGGTAAGTATAGTTTAGTTGCAATCTGAGACATTTTCATTTTTGACAAAATCGACAGGGGGGTGCCGAGGAAATTTTTTGACGAAAAAATTTTGGATAACCGATTTTGATTATTTTATATTATCTTGTAGACCCAAACGCGTACTTTACAAAACTTTTTCGTTTTTGAGATTTGAACATTTTGTTCTCGAGATATTCGCTGCTAAATGTAGCGATTTGTTCGCACATTTTCTCAAATTGCTTGAAATCTCTTAGAGATATCATTCTGCGGGTTTTGTCAGTGGATTCTAAGTAAAATAAGCTATCGGTAAGTATAGTTTAGTTGCAATCTGAGACATTTTCATTTTTGACAAAATCGACAGGGGGGTGCCGAGGAAATTTTTTGACGAAAAAATTTTGGATAACCGATTTTGATTATTTTATATTCTCTTGTAGACCCAAACGCGTACTTTACAAAACAGTTTCGTTTTTGAGATTTGCACACTTTGTTCTCGAGATATTCGCTGCTAAATGTAGCGATTTGTTCGCACATTTTCTCAAATTGCTTGAAATCTATTAGAAATATCATTCTGCGGTTTTTGTCAGTGGATTTTACGTAAAATTAGCTATCGGTAAGTATATCTTAGTTGCAATCAGAGATATTTTAATATTTGACAAAATCGACACGGGGGTGCGTAGGAAATTTTTTGACGAAAAAATTTTGGATATCCGATTTTGATTATTTTATAATCTGTTTTAGACCCAAACGCGTACTTTACAAAACTGTTTTGTTTTTGAGATTTGAACATTTTGTTCTCGAGATATTCGCTGCTAAATATAGCGATTTGTTCGCACATTTTCTCAAATTGCTTGAAATTTATTAGAGATATCATTCTGCGGTTTTTGTCAGTGGATTCTATGTAAAATAAGCTATCAGTAAGTATATTTTATTTGCAATCCGAGACATTTTCATTTTTGACAAAAATGACAGGGGGATGCGAGGAATCTTTTTGGCGAAAATAATATGTTGGAATAACCGATTTTGATTTATTTTATAATCTGTTTTGGACCCAAACGCGTACTTTACAAAACTGTTTCGTTTTGAGATTTGCACATTTTGTTCTCGGGATATTCGCTGCTAAATGAAGCGATTTGTTCGCACATATTCTCAAATTGCTTGAAAACTATTAGAGATATCATTCTGGGCGGGTTTTATGTCAGTGGATTCCTAAGTGAAAATAAGCTGATCGGTAAGGTATTTTAGTTGCAATCGGAAACATTTTTTCATTTGTTGACAAAATCGACAGGGGGGTGCCGTTTGAGAAGATTTTTTGACGAAAAAAAAAAAAAAAAAAAATTTTGATATTTTTATAAATATGTTGTTGGACCCAAACGCGTACTTTACAAAACTGTTTCGGTTTTGAGATTTGCACATTTATGTTCTGGAGATATTCGCTGCTATATGTAGCGATTTGTTCGCACATTTTCTCAAGTTGCTTGAAATCTATTAGAGATTATGCATTCTGCGGGGTTTTGATGATTATAAACTGAACTAACATGGTTAGCGAAACGCGCGTCCAGTGTAAAAGTAAAAGAGTTTTGGTGTATTGTGGTGATTTAGTGTTTTTATTTTGCTGTGTAACACCAAAGGTTCCAATCCTCAACTGTAATTTTTGCAACACAAAATTTAATAAATAGAAAAACTTCAGTATAATATTTGGTTTTAAAAACTTAAATACGCCTAGCGAAATGAAGCATTAAAATTGGTAACTGAATTTTCACGAAAACGTAAATATTTCAAAAACTGTAAGATTTAAGTGCGGTAAATCTTAATCAAATTTACCTTTGTTCTAATCGTAGAAACTGAAAATGTAATAATATACAGGGTAATTCACTTAAAAATACAACTTTAATATTATTTATTGATTTGGGACACTCGGTACCTTTTGAAAATAATTTTAAATTGTAGTTTTAATAATCCTCGAACAATCTCATCACTCACAATTCTTTTTGTGTGTTAAATGACCAGTTTTCGTGTTAAATGAGGTGAATAACCGTGTGTAAAAAAAATTGGCGCCGGGAGGCACGTATAGCCGCCCATACTAAATATGTTAATAAAAAGTTGGTAGACAGTTCTTTTAGTTTCAAAGTAAAGGAATTTTTCCAATTTTTTTATCTCAAAAACTGCGACTTTGCCTGATTTTGATGTTATTACAAATTTTGTTGCAAATATTATTCCTAATCTTAAATTGAAAATCGCGTTTCGCTAGCTACTGTAATTTTGGAGTTACAATTTTTATAAATTCTTAACCCCCTCTCATACCCCCTTACCAACCCCCCATCCCCACCAAAAACTAATGGCCAGATTCTCGGGTGCCACAGTATTTTTGTGCCAAATTTGGTTAAAATCGGTTTAGCGGTTTTTGAGTTATCCTGTTAGACGGACAGACAGACAAACACCATGAAAATATTTTGTATTTAGGTCATTTATGACCCAAATAACTCATTTTGAGTGAAATTAAAAAAAAAATTGTCGATCTTAATAGCCTACCATACCTGTTGGTATGGTCGGCTAAAAAAAGAGTATATCTAAGTGGCCATACCTAAAACAACAGACTGATTTAACCATTTGCTGACAAAAATGTTTTCTGGTTTTGATTCCATCGTGTCATTTTCGAATTTCCATAGCACATTATAAGGAAGTTTATTGAAGACTGACTTAAAAATTTGAACTTGATCTGGTGATAAAAAGTCTACTAGCTTTATAGCTGCGCCTAAACTAAAATATATCACTCCATTATTCGATTTGTCCAAGAAATCTTGTAAATCCTTCAAAATAAAAAACACAAATATAGTGGAATCAAAGATATTTAAACTCGGGAGATACAACGATCCATTCATAAAACGCTCTAAATCTTCATCACACTTTGGTTTGCAAAAATCAACGAGTGCGAGAGAGAATGGACAAAGAAGGGAATAGGGTATCGGCGCAACGGCAACAATGTAGTTGTTTACAAAGATTAGACGGTTGAGGTCAATTTCCAGTGGCGTGCCGATCGACCGATAGTATTTTAAGGAAATTCAAATAATCGTTTAATAAATTTTAAAAAATAAAAATAACTCTTACATATTTGTCGCATTGTAAAAAGTTGAGGGAGGATAGTAATAGGAAAAAAATTAGTTGAGGAAGGATAGCAAAATAAATAAAAACCGGCATAATTTTTTATTAGAAGATGGCTTTTCGCATAAGAATAACGATTAAAAAATCAATAAGCTTTTTTTACTTTATTTTATTAAATAAAATATCAAAATTTGGGTGTATTAGTAAATGTAGTTTCAATATCTTGTTCCAAACCTTGTTCATCTCCGGCGAATGAGACTCCCTCTATTAGCAATAACAAAACAAATCGACAGGGGGGTGCCGAGGAAATTTTTTTACGAAAAAATTTTGTATAACCGATTTGGTTATTTGATAATCTGTTTTAGGCCCAAACACGTACTTTAAAAAACTGTTTCGTTTTTGAGATTTGCACATTTTGTTTTCGAGATATTCGCTGCTAAATGTAGCGATTTGTTCGCACATTTACTCAAATTGCTTGAAATCTATTAGAGCGGTATCATTCTGCGGTTTCTCTCACTACGTAAAATAAGCTATCGGTAAGTATATTTTAGTTGCAATTCCAGACATTTTCATTTTTAACAAAATCGACAGGGGAGTGCCGAGGAAATTTTTTGACGAAAAAATTTTGGATAACCGATTTTGATTATTTCATATTATCTTGTAGACCCAAACGCGTACTTTACAAAACTTTCGTTTTTGAGATTTGCACATTTTGTTCTCGAGATATTCGCTGCTAAATGTAGCGATTTGTTCGCACATTTTCTCAAATTGCTTGAAATCTATTAGAGTGGTATCATTCTTAATCGAATACTAATACCAATATACAGGTAAATCCGACAAATGTTTTCGGTGTAAGAGAGATGCGAAAATAAGGATAGAATAATGGCCGATGAAGGAAAAAGGTAAACAATTGTATCTCTTGAGTTTAAATATCTTTGAGTGGAACGCTTTAAGCCCTTATGGGATACAAACCTCGGAATTCATTTACTGTGAACGATTTTTTATAAAACTTTTTGCATTGTATTGTTAATAAGATATATTACAAAGTTTACCCATTTAAATTCGTTGCTTTCACTTTAGTATTTAAATAAACACACATATACAAATGCATACATACAAGATGGCTCCCTGTTCCGAAAAATCTCTGTATCGGAATTCCTATTTGAGATTTTCACTTCAAACATTTTACAAGATATGTGTTTAATGGTAGCTCACATTTCAAGAATCTTTTTATACCTAGATATACAGGTTAAGTTTTAATTATTCAAATGAAATGCTCTATATTTGTGTAGTTCAGTAAATTTGCTATAAAATCCAGGTTTCAAAAATACCTTAATACCATAGAGTATACTAAGTGGTTATTGAATTATGACCACGTCCAAGAGGACGTCAATCTAGAAGCTCAGGAACAATCGTATGAGAAATTCTAATCGTGACGATCGACTATTATATACTATTGTAAGTTTATCGCTAAGAAACCGCCGCTTACCAGCTTTTCAAATTTATAATGAATTGCACCTAAGGAATGTACAAATTAACTAACGGACTATAAGAAGAAGATTAAATGAAGCAAATCTTGTGTCAAGAAGGCCTGCTTCGGGACCAGAACTTACTAGATCTGTAGACTAGAATCAAAAGCAAAAGCCTGGTCTTAATGTAAAAATTACGAAAAAATGTTAGTGTCTTCTTCAAAAGCGAATATGTCCAATAAAAATAAATCTAATGAAGTGAACCAAAAAAAAATCTATCGAGAAAGGACGTATCTAGGTGATAAAATTTTTAAATGTCTTGCTCTTTTAACATATTCCACAGGGTGTTTCAAACTTTCACCAAAATATCAACATCGTATAATTAACAGATGGGGAATTTAATTTTTAATTTAGAAAGAGATACTAAAAAGTCAAATAATTTGGCTACATACTGCTTAAAAAATCATCAAAATCGGCCCACTAGAACAAATTATATTAAACTTTAAAATACATCAAAGTTTTAAGGTGCCCATTTTTCGTGCCACTGAATGTATTTCAAAAACTATACATTTTAGTCATATACCTTTCTAATGAAACTCAACTTTATTTTTTTCAAAAATATCAATAATATCTAGTGTGTTCAATTACAAAAAACACAACTTTGATGTGTAACTTTTTTTGGGGACACCCTGTAGAACTCTATAGACTTTTAAAAAATTCTTTAAATTCACATACATAAGCTCACAAAAATTCACTTCAATACAAACTTTTGTTCTCCTTGCAGAAACCGCGTCGTATATGACGCGTCACCCTGTATAATTCGATTTCAATCAAAATTTCAATGATTAGAATATAAGCAGAATAGATATATCGTTTATCTCAATAAATTTACTTTAAAATGTTTTAGAAATCAAAAAATTAAGAAGGAAATAACTAAGAATGTACTAAAATTACTAACATAAAAAATTAAAAGCAACGAAAAAATGGGTAAACATTTTAGTATTTTATCTAAGACACAATTCAGAAGGTTTTACATTAATACATTCACAGTAATTGAATTCCGAGGTAAAAATCTCTGGGCACTCTACTAATATACTAAATTAGAATATACAGGAGTCCGGCAATAGTACGTCGGGCATCTGTAGCTCCTAGAATAAACAACTTGAGAATTTTTTTTAAGTGCAAACCTAAAGTATATACCAGGATGTATTTCATGAAAATATTTTAACCTCTATAGAGTGGCTCAAAAAAGTGTGAGTGCACCTGGATGTTTTATTTATATATATGTATCCCTGTATATTATTGCATTTTTGACTTCCTTTCCGATCACTTTACATAACCCTAAGATATGAATAAACACATGTTGATAGTTTCAGAGATGTTAAAAAATAAATCAAAAATATATTTTTTTCAGCCCTTCTTAAAAAAATTATTAAAAATACAGGAAATGTTCTGAAATCAAAACTATATATTAGGTATTTACTTTAGATGGTCTGTACTTTGCTATAAATATGAAAATCGTAAATTATACAGGATGTTGGACGTTTTTTTAAATAGAACACCCTGTATACTATTTTTTCATTAGACGGAGAATTAAAAAATGAACATTTTTTCTATTTAGAGTATTTCAAAATTTTTAATGGTTTCGCAGATATTTGCGGTTTTATATTTCATATGGCATTTTCCACAGTAAATTTTTATCAAAGCCACCCAAAAATTTCTCTCTCTCGTATTTTACAATTGAAAGCGCCATATGAAATAATACTGCGTGTATCTGCGAAACCGTTAAAAATTTTGAAATACTCTAAATAGAGAAAATGTTCATTTTTAAACTCTCGGTCTAATAAAAAAATCATATACAGGGTGTTCCATTTAAAAAAACAAAGAAAAAATGTTTAATATTTTAGAAAGTTTGGCGTAGAATATTGAACATCCCGTATGATTTACGATTACCATATTTATAGCAAAGTAAGAACAGACCATCTAAAGTAAATACCTAATATCGTTTTGATTTCAGAACAGTTCTTGTATTTTTAATAATTTTTTAAGAAGGGTTGAAAAATATATATTTTTGTTTATTTTTTAATATCTCTGAAACTATCGAAATCGAAAAGATATGAATAAAATAATATTTATTCATATCTTAGGGTTATGTAAAGTGATGTGCAAGGAAGCCAAAAATGCAATAATATACAGGGTGTACCATTTAAAAAAAAACATCCAGGTCCACTCACACTTTTTTGAGTCACCCTATAGAAGTTAAAATATTTTCCTGAAATGCATCCTGGTATATACTTTAGGTTTGCACTTAAACAAAATTCCTAACTTTTTTATTATAGGAGCTACAGATGCCCGACGCACTATTGCCGGACCCTGTATAAAAAAATACTTACCGGGTTTAGAGTTTGTACAGCTCTATTATAGTTAAGTCCCCCAAATTCAATTACACCAGGAACTACAGGCATTATTCTATGGGATATCTGATTTCTATTCAACAGTAACAGACTAACATTTCTCTCAATTTGTCCTAAATATGGAAGGTTGTTCCCCAAGTACTTCCTTACAGTCTTGTCTTCCATAGGGAGAATATGCCAATGATAATAAATTCTGATCCAAATTGAATAAAAAATAGAAAGCAAACGATCTCTAAACGAAAAATTTGATCTTCCTATTGGAACATTTTGATCGGGCGTTACTACAGGATTTAAAACGTTCCCTATAGCATCTAAACCATTAGTTGCAGCACCTAAGGAACAAATCCCAATTAAAGGTGCCTCATAGTATCCTCCTAATGCTGC